>NC_092805.1:137737271-138049771 GCF_040954645.1 Diabrotica undecimpunctata
AGTTTGCTGGTATGCGGTTTGGATCGATGCTGAGAACGGGAAAGATTTGATGGTAGCCGGACATAATCAATCAAGGAAGGAACTGTGGTTTGATCGAGAGGAGACATCATTGGTGTAAAAAATAAAGGTCAGTCAAATAATTTGAATGAAAGAAAACCTCTAAGATATTCTAAAGATAAAATCAAATATAAACATACGAACTAAGATTCCAATTTTCAAAGAGTTATTTTTTTTTGTGAATATATTATATTTATATGGTCAATTTTTTTGTGGATATTATTAAAAAACAGATCAATAGATAGTTTGTAATTAAAATTAAATTTAGAGTATAGGAGTTTGTTGGGAAAGATAATTGCCCACAAAAAGTTATTTATTAACATTCACCGTATTGCTTATTGAAAATAAATAGTAATTTGTGTGCATATTTATGTTGTTTTAATGTTAGTTCCGTTTCCTGTTCTATCCCGATTATGAGCAACTAGGAGATACTGAACCCACTAGAAGAGATATATAAAGTAAACTGATTAAAGTAAAATTAAAAAGGCACCCTGAAAATTTTTAATAGTAATTGAATTGTATGACTGCATAAATTAGTGAATTAATTAATTAAAGAATGGGATTAATTAAATTAGTGTTAATCAATAATAAAACATAAAGCAGATCACAACAATATATATATATATATATATATATATATATATATATATATATATATATATATATATATATACATATATATATCTGCCAAAAATACATAAACCAACTTTATCTATGAGACCAATTGTTTCATCTTTATGCCCTCCTAATGGACCAATAGCACAGCTCCTCACTGACATCTTAACTAATGCTTATAATTTAAACAACAATTTTTACATTAAAGATTCATTTGATTTTAGTTCTTTCATTAATAATTTCCAATTACCACAAAATTATGTTTTAGTTTTGATGTAACATCTCTTTTTACTAATTTGCCTTTAGATTTAATCATAAGTAGTGTTGAAAAACATTGGAATGAGATTTCACAACACACTAATATTGACTTATTACATTTCAAAACACTTATCAACTTTGTTTTTGATTCTAATATTTTTATATTTAATGGTGTATTTTATAAACAAATTTTTGGTAGTCCTATGGGATCTAGTCTTTCACCCATTCTAAGTAGCTATGTCATGGATGATGTTATCAGTGATTGTATCAGTAATTGCACTTTTTTCATTCCTTTTATTAAGAGATATGTAGATGATTTAGTTTTGGCACTTCCTAAACACAAAATTCATGAAACAGTCAACATTTTCAACAGTCATAATCAGCATATACAATTCACAGTTGAGGAAGAGGTAGATAATTCTCTACCATTCCTTGACATGAGAATTGTAAGAAATACAGACAATATGTTGAAAACCAAATGGTTCAGAAAACCCATATGTAGTAATAGATTTATAAGCTATTACTCTCACCATCCAAATAAGATGAAAATGAACCTTATAACAGGATTAAAAGAACGTGTTTTAAAACTTTCTCATCCAGATTATCTACAGGAAGATCTTCAGTTATTAAAAAATATTCTAATTGAAAACTCTTATCCTCCAGATATGCTACATAGGATGCTTTTTTCTAATATTGGTAATATAAATAATTTAACACCATTTTTTGCTCAATCTCAAAACATTGTATCTAACAATCAGAACATCTATTATCATTCACTACCTTTTATACCATCATTAACACCTAAATTAATACAAACACTAAAGGTTATTGACAATATAAAAATAGCAACAAAGAACATCAAAACTATTTCATCTTTATATTCTAAAACTAAATATCCTATAGACAAATTTGAAAAAACGAATTTAGTATACAGCATTAGTTGTACTCAGTGTGAGGCTGAATATGTTGGTGAGACCGGAAGAAATCTTTCAAATCGCATTATTTCTCACAAAAGTGATTGCAGAATTAAAAAACCATCTTGTGCTTTGGCAGAACATGTAATCGATAAAGACCATATTATGGATTTTGATAACATTAAAATTTTATGTAGTGAAAGTAATAAATTTAAAAGGACTTTTTTGGAAATGGTTTGTATTAGCAAAAATGATAAGAGTTTAAACAAAAGATCTGAGATTCAAAATTTAAGTAAAATATATAATTATATTCTTTCTTTATGATTTATATATAAAAAATTGTAAAATGTCATATTCAATTCTCCATATATCTATCACATTCTTTCAGACATCTGTCAAGGGTGAATAAATCTTCTTCTTTTTGTTACTAAACAAAAAAGAATGTTTAAACGAAGTTTTACTTTTGGCAATATAATTGTCAAAAATAAAAATTTTATGTTGGCATTTATGACATTGAGGCTATTTGTAATTGGTTGCTATTTGAACTTATTTATAAATTCAATTATTTTTATATTAAAAAAATGTTTTCAAAATTATAGAAATTTTCGGAGAAACATTTGTTAGATCAAAACATTTTTATATAAAATATTTTGAACATGTAAGCAGTGATTTTTTACTTACCAAACTAATTTTTATTTGGTAAGTTAACAAAAATTGTTTTTTCTTTTTAGTTCAACCTTGTAAGTATTTTGTCTTTTTTAGCTCTTGATAATAATTGTAAACACAATTGAAAGCTCGAGATTAAAAAAATAGTTAACCAATAGCCCTATTATTGACTCCAACCCATCCAAAACAGTTATATATATATATATATATATATATATATATATATATATATATATATATATATATATATATATATAATATGCCAAAACCATGGGTCCTATACCCCTTTTCTTTGGCGAGATATATCTATGACTATGCTAGCTTTACTCTAAAGTTAATATACCCACTGTTTCATAATAAATTAGCAATAAATTATAGTGTTGGCCTGAATTCGGCCTTATAAAATGGATATGCTAACTTTACAGACATTGATAGAAAGTTTGGCTAAAATAGTAATAAATCGGATACTTTCAACGTCGATTTTAGTTTTACCTCTCGGCAAATTGTATTTTCTCCTGAGGAACATAATAAAGTGGCTAAGAACAACGGAACAGTTACCCCATACTAACATTTTATTGATATCGATCTTAGAAACTTAAAGCTTATATTAGAGCAACGATAAAGGAACTTTCCCACTTCCATTAACTCCAGCGGAAAATTTAGCAACAAGTCAGGGAAAACGTGATATTAACGGCTGCTGGAAGTAACAATTAGAAGGAGACCGTGTGTTGAGGGAATTTAAATCGGGCTTCGTCAGAATTAAATATGTTTAAGGGTACAATCAACACTAAAATGGGATGTAGTATGTAGAAGTAAATGACGGTTTTAAAATTGAAGTCTTTTTTTTTAAGTGGAACAGAAACAAATTAGATTAAGATTAGATTAAAAAAGGATTAATATTAGATTATGAATGGCATCTGAAATTTAAAAAATTCCCATGCCCCGATTTGAATACACCCAAAGCTATTAACAAAAGTTTCACCTAAACTGTTGATGAAATGCATCGCAG
Source organism: Diabrotica undecimpunctata (assembly GCF_040954645.1). Taxonomy (NCBI): domain Eukaryota; kingdom Metazoa; phylum Arthropoda; class Insecta; order Coleoptera; family Chrysomelidae; genus Diabrotica; species Diabrotica undecimpunctata. The sequence continues at coordinate 137,740,791 of NC_092805.1, forward strand.
ATTATTTAAAAGGTGTTTAGACAACGAAAAAGTTTCAGAAGATTGGAAGTGCTACATCTATCCAATACATAAAAAAGGCACAAAAACTGATTCAGCAAATTATAGATAAATAACAGTGTTTGGAAAAGTACTTACATATTTAAATATTTTGTTTTTATTATTCTTAATATTTTTATTATATGACCTTATTTAGTTACTTATTTTGTTAACTTATTTCATTGTTTGGTCGTTTCTGCGAAGGGATAAGAACTGAGTAAGATTTCGTGCCGAGAGCACCAATACTTTAGCGTCGAAATATCATTACTGCCAAATTATCGCACACTTCTTTACTGCGCGCGACGCCGCTGCGACTTCGACACTGTTCTTTTTAGCTGACATCTACAACACTCAGAAAAAAGTGTGTTTCTATTGTGCTGATAATAATTTATGAATTATGCTAATTAAATTTTTATTTGCAATCATATACGTTTACACTAAAGCATCCAACCTGAAGAATAAAACAGGGTTCAAAGCTAGACGATTCATAATTAACAATTTATTTATAGAAAAGAAGTGTGTTTTTTTGTGCTGATAATAATTTATGAATTATGCTAATTAAGTTTTTATTTGCAGTCATATACGTTTACACTAAAGCATCCAACCCGAAGAACAAAGCAGGGTTCAAACTGGACGATTCACCATAGAAAATTTAATTATACTGAAAATCGCCATAGAGCAGTTTACTGTTTGTACCAATGTTTTAAATCTGATATCAGATAAAACTTAAAGGTACTTACTTCTATTTTCTTTGGATGGATTCTATCTTCTAACAGTCTAATCTAAACTGGTCTATATATCATTCTAAATATTTAAAATTTAATTTCATTGTATGTGTAATAATAATGTTAAAGTACAGTTAATTAACTAGCTTCTAATTAATTACTTAAACTATAATTTATTATCTTCATGACTAGTACATCTGTAAAAAAAGAAGACAAATCATGAAACTGTCAAAAATATCATAATTGATTGTAAAACTAATAAATTCATACTATTCATACATATAAAAAATTAGATAGCAATTGTTCGAGTTAGAAATATTTGTAAACTTATTCTCACTCATCGTATGTTAATTCAGAGAAGACCGAAGTATATTAATCCATTATCTAATAATGAGTTTGAAGTATGAATATCTTCATACTTCAGATGCTTCATATTTGTTGCCACAAGTCAAAATTGAAATTCCATATCATAGGTTTTAAAGATTGATCTCTAAAAATGGAAATTTTGCTACGACTGGTCAATGACAGGGATCAATTTTATTGATCTCACGAGATTCGTAAGTAATGTACCAAACCGAAATGGAAGATTCTTGCCCTCGAACTATTACGACTAAATACAGATTGCTTTGATAATATATTTATAATAAAAAAGATACAGCACAAAGTTAAAATTTAGAAGAAACAGGAGTTTTACGATTTATGAAATATTAATATAATTCCCTTTAATACAAATTCCTTTTCATGTAATATATAGAGATCGCCACAAGCGCGATGTTTTTTGTGTCACGGTTCACATAGCTTTGTTGGCCTTAACGCTATTGTTCTTTTTATTTATATTAAACCTACATTTTTGCGAAAAAGATGTATACCCATTATTAATTCTATAAGGTATCTAATTTTTTCTGATATAGTTAACGAATTGAATACGTAATCATCGATTTTTTTTAAAGATGACACCTTATAATATTATTTAAATATTATTTAAACGATAAATGATTTGCGATTTCAGAGATAAATTCAACGGTATAGGATTTAGCGATCTTTTTCTAATTATTTTATAAAATATTCGAGGTAATATGTAAAAATTGCTGTTCAACCAATTGAAATAATTGCCACTGAGTAAGTCTTACGAAGATTATACACGTGGACTTCTCCAAAAGATAACACCAACAATATAATCAGAAACCAAATAGATTTTATAACGATTAAAAAAAAGGTTTCGTAATGGAGTACAAAGTGCAAAAACCTATCCAAGCGCAGATGCAGATACGGATCATAATCTATTACTAGCAAACGTCAACATTAAACTCAGGAAACCGGAGAAAAAAGTTAAAACCACCAAAATTAACATCAAAAACCTAAAAGACGACAACTACCAACAACAACTAAACGCAGAGATAAATAAATTAACTGAAGAAAGCGTTGAATGGGCAGATATGAAAAAAGCCATACTAAAAGCGGGAAAGGAGGTCCTAGGCGAAGAAGAGAAAACCACTAAAAAAGACTGGATGACAACGGAAATAGTTGAGCTAATAAATAAAAAAAGAAAATACAAAATTAAAGATGAAAATAAATATAAAACCATCAAGAATAAAATCAAATATGAAATCAGAAAGGCTAAGGAGGAATTTATGAACAAAGAATGCCAGGAATTGGAAGAACTCAGCAACAAACATGACACCTCAAACTTAAATAAAAAAATGAAAGAATTTACAGGCAACGCCAGACAAAGAAGAACACTCATAACAAGAGATAATAATGGAGAAATACTTACTGAAGAGACCAAAATAAAGGAAGTATGGGAACAATATATAATCCATCTGTTCCATGACGAGAGAGAAAATGAACAAGATATAGGTGAAGAAAAACAATACCTACAAATTTTACCCTCAGAGGTAAAGAATGCCCTACAGAATGCAAAACAAGGAAAAGCACCGGGTCCTGATCAAATTCCAGTTGAACTGTTAAAAGCCTTAGATGACGGTAATATAAAGAGACTCACCCGAATTCTCAACCACATATATGTAGAGGGCAACATCCCGGAAGAATGGCTTACATCGATATTTTTACCTCTACCAAAAAACAACAATCCCAAATCATGTAATGACTATAGATTGATAAGCCTAATGTGCCACCCTTTAAAGATTCTCTTAAAAATTGTTCAAAACCGAATTTATAAGAAATGTGAGGAGCAGATAGATGAAACTCAGTTTGGCTTCAGAGGAGGCATGGGTACAAGAGAAGCATTATTTGCGTTGACGGTACTCTTGCAGAAATGTCGGGAATATAACAAGAGTGCATATGTATGCTTCATAGACTTTAGGAAGGCCTTTGACCGAGTACAGCATATGAAGTTAATAGATGAATTAAAAAACATCAATTTAGACAAAAAAGACATTGAGTTTATTAAGGCTATATACTGGAACCAAAAAGCAGTAGTAAAGGTGAACGATATAGAAACAAATAATATACCGATTGCGAGAGGGGTTAGGCAAGGATGCGTCTTGTCTCCGACGCTTTCAACGTGTACTCACAGGTCATATTCAGAAAAGCCTTATGGGAAAGAAAAGAGGGAATAAGAATTGGTGGAGAAATCATAAACACCACGAGATTTGCAGATGACACGGTAATTATGGCTGAGAGTATAGAAGAACTACACACTTTACTAGATGCAATAAATAGTGAATGCATTCAAATGGGACTTGACATCAACACAGATAAGACCAAATTTATGATAGTATCAAGGAGTCCAATAAATAATGAACAACTAACTCTTGGTGGACAGCAAATAGAGAGAGTGACAAAATATAAATATCTGGGAGCTTACATCAACACAGAATTAGATCCAGACCAAGAGATCCGGGTACGAATAGAAATGGCAAGGGCAGCGTTCCTAAAATTCAAACAATTGTTCTGTGACAAAAATCTGAATACTGCGCTGAGACTGAGGTTTGTTGAATGTTACGTCTGGTCGCAACTATTGTACGGGGTAGAAACATGGACATTAAAAGCGCAAATAGTTAAAAAGATTGAAGTCTTTGAACTTTGGATATACCGGAGAATGTTGAGAATTCCATGGACTGCCAGGGTCACCAATGAGGAAGTGCTGAGAAGGATGGGTCGAGACAAAAAATTGTTGAGAACGATAAAAGTACGCAAGACTGCATACCTTGGACACATACTAAGAAATAATAAATATAGTCTTCTGCAGGTCATCATGCAGGGTAGAGTCGATGGCAAAAAGGGAATAGGTAGAAAGAGAAAGTCATGGCTGCGAAATATTCGAGACTGGACAAACATGACTGTAGACGAATTATTCCACGTTGCAAAAGACAGAGAAGCTTTTAAAAATGTGGTCGCCAACCTCCGTTAATGGGGACGGCATAGGAAGAAGAAGAAGAAGAGTAAGTCGGTTTTTGTTGTTCTCGTTACTTATGACCCTTTTTTTGCAGTGCAAAATATATGCGACAAACGATTAGAAAATTGTAAAATAGCGGGCGTTTATTTGACATAAACTATCTGCAATGCAGTAATTTACCAAAATGTTTAAATGAGAGACACAGAATGGACAGATTGACTATGGTTGGTGTTGGAGACAAATTGTGCAGTCAAGAAGTGTATGTACTATTTCGTACCTAATATCCAGAACAGAGGATTAATCAAATAACTGTGAAAACTTCTTCTTCTTCTTTTTATGTAGACATGACTGTTTTTCAATGTGCCTCCTCGTTTTCGTGGTCTTCCTACTGATCGTCTTCCTATTGGGGAACCGTCTCTTTAGTAGTCTATTTGTTGTTATTCGGCTTATATGCCGTTCCCTTCTACTTTTCTATTTCTTACCCAGTTCTTGATGTTCTCCACCTTGCATCTACGTCGCATATCTGTACTTCTAGTGGTCTGTCCCACAGTGTCTTGTCATCAATTTTTCTAAGTGTTTTCATCTCTGTTGTTTCTAACATCATTTTTGTCCTCTCTGTGTCAGGTCGTGTTTCTGCCGCGTATGTCATTATTGGTCTGATAACTATTTTGTAAATTCTGCCTTTCATTTTTTTTCCGATATTTTTATTTCTATATATTGTTTCATTCAGGCAGCCTGCTCTGTTTGCCCCATTCACTTGATCTTCCACTTCAGTTTCGAGCTTTCCGTAGCTATAGTTGAGCCGCTGAAAAGATGGAATGATCATGTGAATGGCACGCACTCTTAAATATTCCTCTTCCTATGTTATCACTTTTCCCACGTTTACACCGCTCAACAAAAACGAACTAACAATGTTGCTATAATATATTTATACCGTTTTTTAGAGGTTATTGATGTACATTAATTTTAAACATTTTCACAAAATTCACCAGCCGGCGAAACTGAAACACAAATCATGATACATAAAACATTTAAGTTATAGTATCATAACACAAATAATGAAGGTGTAAACAGTTTCCCATAAGGTCTAGTTTCGAGCGCCTGTCGATGCCTGCATTAAGTGATCATGCGACCTTGGATTCCATGTTTTCAACGGCCAGGGTATAGATAAAGTGATGCCTAGATGTTTAAACTCCATCACTTGTTCTATTATCTGACCTTCCAGCTCCAATTTACATCTTAGTAAATTTGCTGTTGTAACCATGCATTTTGTCTTTTTTGGGGAAATTAACGTGTTAAATTTTCAGGTGGATATATTAGATTGGTACAGATTACGTTGTAAATCGTCTTCACTTTGAGAGAATAGTATTGTTATAACTTATATACCTTTTTTAGTTCTTACTTTTTTTATTATTTCAGGTTGAACAATAAAGGACTCAGAGAATCTCTTTGTCTTATTCCATTGCCAGCTTCAATAGGGTCGGTTAGTTCTTCTTCCACTTTTACTTTTATTGTGTTGTTTTGGTAGATATTTTCGATCGTTTTGATTATTCCTAGAGGTATCTCTCTTTCGTACAATAAGTGGATAACGACCTTTTATTTGATCAAATACCTTCTTAATGTCCAGGAAACAGATATGCCGGCTTGTTGAATTCTAACGATTTCTCTTGCACTTGTCTCATTGTAAATATAGCGTCGGTGCATGATCTTCCCGACTGGTTGTTAATTTTAGTGTTGTGTTTAATAAATTAATTTCTCTGTAATTTTCTTGGTCCGATTTGTCTCCCCTTTTGAAGAGAGGTATTAGGATGTTTGATCTCCATTCTTGAGGAATTCTGTTTTGTTCGATTATTTTTTGGATTAGTTTTAATAGTTGTTTTGTCAGATCTGGTCCTTCGTACTTTAGTTCGGTATTCTGTCCTCTCCTGGTAATTTTCTATTTTTTAATAGCTTCCTTTACCTCTCCCTCCTCACTATTTATTTCTTCGTTCGTCGTCACATCTGGTGTTGGTGGTTCATTATGATTGGTTGAATTATCAACTCATTATTATTCAATTCAACTGTGAAAACGAGAAGTATAAAAAAAGAAACAAGTCATAGATTACACGTGATCAAAAATACATGAAAAAGAGCTAGGGGATTTGCAATGCCATCAGAAGAAAAAACTGTCTCGAGGCTATCCCGCACTTATATTGTGCATGCTGTACTAAATAGAACATGTTTTTGTATGTATATGTGGAAAAACTGAAAAGATTTAGATAGGCTGAAATCAATCTTGACATACAGACAAAACGTATTTGTCTATATACCAAAATGTTGTCATTGGCATCACCATAGACATATAATATAAGATAGACTGACTGATGCAATACAGTCGCGTTCCCCTAGTGCGACAGAGAAAATTGATTGCATATCTCTCTGGTTGGCCAAGTTTATCGACCACGTAACGTTTTTTGGCCATTTAGGTCACGTGATCTATAAACCTGGCAAATTAAAAAGAGACGCTGGGACTGCTTTGCGTCAGTTTTCCCTGTTGCGCTGGGGAAACATGCTGGTATTGTAACGATCAGTCTATCTTGTATTATATGGCTACGGGCATCACTAATATATCAATATAACTACAATCCTCTTGACCACGTTTGAGTTCGGGTTTTCCATTATTTTGTTTCTCTTAAATAGTCCACAATATAAAGCCTTCTTTATTTTTCCTTTTGTTTGAGTAATTTCTCCGCTTAACACGTTCGCTGCGTGTAAAAAAAAAACTATTACTACACCTATTCTAATGATCGATTGACAAATTATAAATCCATCTTGGACTGATAAAAGCCTGCTGCACATTATACGGTTATATTGATGGGTTTGATAAGGTGAATGTAGAGCTATTTACGACGAATATTTTTATTTTTACTTCCGAACATGGTCGCAAATTGGGTCACTACTGCTATCGTTGCAGTAGTCACGACCGTATAAATGTTTTCTCTCGTTTAAACCACACTTTGTGTTTATTACCACCATTGCGAATTGGTTAATAAATTTCACTAGGAAGTATTACAATATCTTTATTCTGCAGTTTCCACGGAAACCCGATTTATGACTGATATAATTCATTTGTACCTTGTACTAGCATTCGTTACGTGGTATAAAAAGCCTTGTTAAATACGTAAAAGTGCGGTTTTTAAACGTTAAATTAGTTTCACTACTTTCATTTACGGAGGTCGATAAGGTTTTTATGACTATGTTTTACGACGATGTAGGTACTTTTCAAATGATAGTTTATAAAAAATAATAGCGAAATTTTAGTATATTCTCGATATACTAAATTGTGTTATCGTTCTTAACGACGCAATTTGTTAAAAAATAATTAATATTAATTTTAACAAGGATATCTAAACAGCTATTATATAGGTTACTGCTAATTGGGCAAAAAAAATATTACACAAACAAACATGGAAAGGATTGGAATAAAGATGATAAGCAGAACTTATCAGTGCAGAGAAAAAGCCAAAAATTACAGAAGATTAATGTCATTATGTAGTTATTACCAACATAAACCGAATTTATACCACTACCTATACAAGTTATTCACTTTATTAAAGAGAAGCTAGGTATTAAGGGATATGTTGAATGCTATGCCCTCCTTCGACACAGTGACTGGTTCCTCATTCAAAATAGGCATAAAATCTAAAACCTCCATTGACTTATTATTTAATAAGGAACTTTGGTCGCCAGGTGTAAACATTAAATGGTCTATAGAATCTTCATATTCCGAACCAACGCCTTCATCTAAGTCAAATATGAGTTCGAAGAACTCACGAAACCCCGTTAGCTTGGAAAATCAAATTACCATTTTAAGCAACAACAGAAATGAAGTGGAAAACACAAAAATAATCACAGACAAATAGGCCATCGAAATTTTCAAATCTAAGAACGCTTTCCATTCTAATACTTTGAAACCATTGATAAATCCGGATCCTTTGACTCCACCAAGAGTTAGATTAACCAATAACTCGAACAGCCGATATCTTCTAGCAAGATTAAGGAAACCGGATATCATGAATGTGTTGCTTGTGTGAGTCCATTTTACAAAAAAGGTAAAAGAAATAAATTAGACTTACTCACAATCAGTTTAATTTTACTACCCAAAACGACCGGTTTCGCTTTCTAAAATTTGCAATGCATCATCAGGTCAGTGGTACAAAGTAAATTAAATGCTGAAATTATAAAAAGCCCATATTAGGGTGCTGTCTTATAAAGATATAGATCAAAAAAGTTATAGTAATTATGCCAATATTACATGTCTGTGTTTATTAACATGCATAAAATTGGCAGAGGGGTGCGGCAGGGAGATACCTTGTCGCCAAAACTATTTATAACAGTTATGGAGTACGCATTTAAACGGCTAGAGTGGGAATCAAAGGGTATTAGCATCGATGGAAAGATATTCAATTATCTCAGATATGCCGATGATATTGTTCTCATAACAGACAACTTAGGAGAAGCCAGAGTTATGCTACAACAACTACAGCAAGTAACCCAGAAAGTCGATTTAAAAATAAACTATGGAAAAACAAAAATGATGACCAATCTCGTCCCCAATGAGCTAATAGAAATCGAAAAGTCGCCCATAGAACTTGTGGAAAAATATGTGTATTTAGGTCACGAAATAAGGTTAACGCGAGATAACCAAACATGCGAGCTACTCAGAAGAATAAGTCTGGGTTGGGCTGCATTCGGAAAAATGAGAGACGTATTTAAAACAAATATACCGATCCATTTAAAAAGAAAAGCTTTTAACCAATGCGTTCTACCAGTCCTCACATACGGAGCAGAAACCTTAACTCAATGCTTGGGATAATCTTAAGAAATAGAATAAGAAACGAAGAAGTTCGTAGACGAACCGGAGTGGAAGACATTATCGAACATATTACAAGGCAAAAATGGAGATGGGCAGGACATGTTGCAAGAATGAAAGACGACAGTTGGACAAAAAAATTGCTTGAGTGGAGACCACGGGCTGACAAGCGAAGCCGAGGAAGACCCCCAACGCGATGGACCGACGACCTCAAAAGAATCGTGACCAATTGGATAGCAGAGGCGCAGAACAGAAGCAGATGGAAAAGTCTAGAGGAGGCCTATGTTCAACAATGGACAACTCAGGGCTGATTGATGATGATGATAAAATTACTTTAGCAGACAAAGTAACAACCCACAAATTGGTAAAAAGATAATCTGTTGAATTGTAATAAATTAGAAATAAACAAAATACTACTTACATTCCAGTACAAGAGTTTTATATAATGATTGGTGATACATAGTTCAAACTATCCCGTATTGCTCATAATCAATATTATGTATGTTACGAAGGATTGACCAACACAAGCGTTAAACGCTTTTTGGCTTCCGAAGGACTTCCCGCTAAGACTGAAGATCTACGAAAAATCCTTCTAGAATATAACGATGCTTATGGAATTGATCCCACTGAGGTAAAAGCTTATCTTGCTGCTTTTAGGTCCTTTCTTACTTCGGAAAGAATTATTCACCTGCAAAAATCAAGGGAAAGTCACCGAAATTACTATTCCGTTGTCTCTCCAAAACGAACTTTTTAAATAATATGACATCTTCTGTGGGACTAGAAACCTCAAATTATTTTAGTGATGGTTTTAGCATGGTTCTGATTATTATTCGTTTTATAAGATATAAAGCAGATGAATTATTTTTGTTTCTAGAGGAATTAGGCTTTCTCCCGATAGTTGCAATTACCGAGTAATGGCTTGAAGTCAACGAGCCTTTTTTGTACAAAAATACACCACAATTGCTAGGTATGATCGTCCAAATTCGGCTCATGGTGGCACTCTAATTCTTTTTACAAGTAATGATTTCTCTCCTCTAACAATATATAACTTTCTGTTGAATGAAACTTTTTTTTAGTTTTCATTGGTTTATAACAAGAATCTTAATTTATACATTCCTTGCATTTATAAATCACCTGATTCTTCCACGGAGCTATTTTCAGAACCTGCTAAATTTATTAGACGACCTGCCCGATAAAAGTAGAAAAATGTTTTTGCGATGACTTGAATATTAATTATTAATTACGCTGTTGATTGTGCTACCCAATTATCCTTGATCAATATATGCGGTTTCACAATGCATGTTAATTCTCCTAAAAGAATTACTAAAACAAAATCTACCATAATTGATTATATTGTCTTAGATTTCTCTCCCCTTTAGGTAGGATTTTTTCTGCTGATAACTTTCGTAAATTTCAAAATTTGTGCTTCACTTCTGAGTGGCACTTTTCATCAGTGGACGGGGACTATAAGTTCAGTGATTTTTTGGATAGGCTTGTCTGTATTTTCAATAAGGCATTTCCTTTAATTACAATTAAGTCAAAACATCACAAACCCTGGACTACCAAAGGTATCCGCATATCAGCCAAGAATATTCGTTTACTACTGTACATCAAGCAATTTACTACCAACGTCTTTGTCACTGAATATATCTCCAAGTACAGAGACCCTATCTAAAACTTATCAAAACAGCTAAAAAAATGTATCGTCAAAATCGTCTGGGAAGATCTAAAAATATTGCAAAAGAAACTAGGTCCATAATAATCGATCTTCGAAATAAAACTACCACAGTTCAAACATTTTCTCTTACAAACCCTAAAAATCTAAATGAATACTTCGTTAATGTGAGTAAAATATAACATCGACTATTTTGCAAACAAGATCCTATTTCCTATCCAATTCAAAGAAAATCTCGAATTCATTTAGCAAAATCAAATTAGCAGCAAAATTAAATCGGCAGTATCAAAAGTAAATCTTCCTGTAGTGGTGATGGACTATCCATAAAAATTTTCTGAGGAATAGAAAATAACTAGTTAGAGCAAATGATCTTATATACTAAAACGCTAAGCCCTTTTCTTGTCCACCACTTTACTCAAAAACCATATTAGATAATTAAAATGTTTTTTCGGAATATTATTAGTATTACGTATGAGATTGTCAAGGTATACTTTTGGTACAAAAATTCACTTCCGGTTTTGAGATGACCGGAAGTTAAAATTTACTTTAAGTTTTAGACCCCACAATGTATATATGGATCGAAAGGTCTCGTCGAGACGAATCTAAATATGTACTTCCGGTTGCGATCCGACACCGGATGTGACCCGAAACGCGCATAAAACGTCAAGATAGAGCAAATCTGACACCGGATTCGTGATCAGCATGCAAAATTAACTGCTAAATGATATCCATGTCGACATTTGATGAACTAAAAATTGCATTCCGGTTTTGAGGTCGACTTCTGGTTTCGTTTTTATTAGTCAAATCAATAGAGAATTCAACGTAGAGTTCAAAAATGTAAGTTCACGAAATTATCATTTATAGTTTTTGAGTTACTGATAAAAATATTTTTACTTCCGGTCATTGTATATATTGTATATTTTTCTCGCAAAATAAAAATTTCATTTAAAAAACTCGATGTCGAGTTGGTCCGCTAGTATTGACTCTAGTTACAAAAGCATGGTATGTGGAGTACCACAAGGTTCAGTATTGGGTCCTCTACTTTTCCTTAAACTTAAACTTAAAAATCGATGGAAGAATTTTTCTTTTTGCTGATGATACTAGTATCACTTGGAGGAACTCTAATATTGCAACTCTTCATGCTACTACAACTTCTGATCTACTTAAAATAAAAACCTAGTCCGACTCTAATTTACTCTTTTTTAGGAAATTTTAGGAAAATTGAAGATGATATGTTTCCGACCTTTCATTAATCCATGTTGGTATGTTCTTGTTGCTAACTTCTTTTAGTATTGGTAAAGAGAGCCTGCTATATTCTGTTTATGGGTTTGCTACTCATTTTTCTTAATTAAGTAATATAAGAGATGCTTCTTTGATATTTCTTTTTTTGCTATCTGTTTCTTTACTCTGAAAGAAAACTTGATGAGAGACGGTTAGACAAGACATGTTTGTAAGAGTAATTCATCACCATCATCATTAGTCATTTTAAGTTCACTGCTAAACATATTCCTATCGTAAATAATTCCATTGCATCCGATCTTGAGCACCTTGAATTCAGTTATGTGGATGCGCTTGATATAATCTGACCACTTTGGATAATTACGATAAGAATCGTGTCTAGGTCTCCATTTTAAAATTTTCTTGGTCTATCTTACATCTCTGACTTTGACAATGTGTCCTGCAAAGTTCCATTTCAGCGTCGTATTTCTTTTAATTGCGTATGTAACTCCAGATTTTCGTTAAACTATTTGATTTGAAACTCTGTCTATGAGGGATATATTCAACACTCACATCTCCATTGCTCTCTGTGCAACTTGTATCTTATTCATTACTTTTGCGGTAAGAAATCTTTCCGCTCCATACGTTAGAACTGGGAGTATATATTGATCAAAGACCTTTCTTTTTAAACACATGGGAATATAGTATCTAAAGACTTCCCTCAGTTTTTACCAAACCGGCTATTATTGGTCATATTCTCCTGTTTAACTGTTGTTTGATTGTCTTCCTAATTTAGTTTCGTGGGCAAAACACTTGTTCAATTTTGTTCTATTAGTTGAAATTCATATATTGTGTTTTGAAAAAGTTAATTTTTAGGCCAACTCGTGTACAAGAGCTCTCTTAAGGTCTTCAAGAATTTGGCATGCATAATCTACCCGGTTTGCAATAAAGACTATGTCGTCTGCACACCCCAAGATGTTCAAAAACTCCTCATTTATGTTGACTCCAATATTTTCCCAATTATTGTTTCTCATAGCACCATGTAATAAAGCAGTGTATAGTTTAAGAGATGGTGTCCTTACCTCATACCCTTTTTAAGAAAAATGTGTTTATGTCGTCATAGTACATTCTCTTTGCAGCGTTTGAGCTACAAGGAGAATGAATATGGGTATAACTCAAAACAAGGAGGGAATGTAAACAACTACCAAATTTAGAACTCTGTATCAGAAAATACCAAAACATATCACAAAAATTATGGAACTCTTTTCATTTAATAACAAACTAGAAAGAATTAGAATTTAGATCACAAAATAAAACGGTTTGGTTTTAACTTTTTAGAGATATAGCCGTTCAAAAAGTCAAAATAAATATACAATAAGCCAATTGGCTGCTGTAAATCGATTAAAATAGACGATTTCTGAAAAAAACTTTAAATAAGGAAGGAAGCAAAACATAGTAATCATTTCCTTATAGGGACGAAAACATATTTGAGTATGACTTTGAAATGTCCCATAATGACTCCCCATTTCGAGACTAAGCAAATATTACTCTTGGTAGCTTGTTATGAATTTCATAGATATAATAAACCTACATTAAGTTGATTGTATGCAATTCAAACGTAATATCAATGGATATATTCAAATAATATGCAATAGCATGCACTCGTATAGAAATAGCAAATTGAATGTAAAACATATCTTTCATATTTCAGTAATTAGTGTTGTGAGAGAACAAATAATTAGAGACACGTGATAAAATTAAAATTTTTGTTATATAAGGTTTATAATAGGCTACAAAATATTTGTAGGTTTATAGATGATAAATTTTTATTATTTTCTATTGGAATATTATTTATTGTAATGTATATGTGTGCAAATTTTTTCAAATAAAAATCTTTTGATTCTTTGTATTTACAATTTTTGGTTTCATAGCTCTTCTCATTCCTTAAGGTAAATACTAATTTTTTTTGGTGTCTAGATCCGCTACAATTTTTCTGCCCAGGGAGACAGTCTGCATATAGTCTAGCAAGCTATCTAAAAGACTTGTTAATATTCAGCTCAGTGTGGTGCTATTGTTAGAGGTGTGAAATTACATAAACATCATTTCATAAAACAGGTAGATCCCTTGTTTATAAAATTTCACACCTCGGAACAATAGTACCCCGTTGAGCTGAATATTTATGACTCTTTTAGATATCGTGTTAGACTATACTCTCAAGTGTTCCACATTCTGTATTTCCCCACATTCACAGAGTGAGTCGATATCTGATATAGGTTTAATTAGCTTTTGATTTACAGGGGCAACGCCGATACGTATGCGGTAGAGTGTCCGCCAATTTCTCAAGTCCAGGCTATTCTTTTTTCTTCTTCCTTCTCCTATTGGAGGTTGGCTATCATCATAGCTATCAGTACCTTATTGGCGGCTGCTCTGAAAAGATCTACTGAGCTGCAACTATACCACTCTCTTAGGTTTCTTAGCCAGGAAATTCTTCGTCTTCCTATGGATCTTTTACCTTGCATTATGAGCCTTATTATCTCATATTTCACACCCCTGGTAATGTGGCCTAAATATTCCAGCTTTCTTGTTTTGATGTGCTTTATGATCTCGCAATCCTTTTGTAGCCTTTTTAACACTTCTGCATTTGTAACTCGTTGTGACCATGGTATTTTTAAAATCCTTCTATAGCACCATATCTCAAATGATTCCAACTTCTTAATATTATCCACTTTTAGTATCCAGCTTTCCATTCCATACAACAAAGTAGAGAACACGTAGCATCTTCAGGCTCTTATACCTCCAGAGGAAGGTGTCGATTAACAAACATTGTTTTCATTTTTATAAATGCTTGTATTGCAACTTCAATGTCCTTATTTCTCTAACTTGGTCATTGTTTTCATTTACCCAGGTTCCCAGATATTTGTAGTTATTCACTCTTTCTACTTGTTTTCCCTCGATATCCATCGAGCAACTGTATGTTGCTTAGAAATAATCATGCACTAGGTTTTCTTAACGTTCATTTGTAGTCCATATTTTATACTGACTTTCGATTTTTCGATTCTTACCTTTGCTTTTTGATTCCAGTACATATCAACAATAACCCGTATATCTCGAGTTTCTGATGTCGTACTCTGTCAAAAGCCTTTTGATAAACTATAAAGCAGACATAGAGATCCTGGTTCATATCTAGTCGTCTTTTCGCGAGAACGTTAAAAGCGAACAAAGCCTCTCTGGTTCCTAGTCCTCCTCTGAATCCGAACTGGGTGTCATCTAAATGTTCTTCTATTTTTTTGTATAGTCATCCAGGTATTAATTTGGGAAATATCTTAAGTGTGTAGCTTATTAAGGAAATTGTTCTGTACTGGGAACATTCTGTAGCATGTACTGACTTTGATAGGGTTACAAACGTAAACAGCAACCAATCTTCGGCTATGACTCCTATTGTATATACTTTGTTGAATAGATCTAAAAGAATATGCAGTGTTTCTTCGTCAATGCATTTAATTAGCTCAGTGGGTATCTGATCTGGGCCTACTGATTTTGCAGTCTTTGCATTTCAATTGCCTGTTCTAATTCGCACATTATTTTCATTATGTATTCTTGCTAAAACTTTAGTTTATCTTTGATGTCTGCAATGAGTTTACCATTATCATCTTTGAGTATACCATAGTGTGCTGCTTTTTGCTATTTGTTAGCTCTTTTATTTTTTTATGCATATTAAAGCTGTCGTATTTTCTGCAATACTCTTCTCTTTCTATGCATTGATCTATTAACCACGTTTCCTTGGCCTTTTTTATTTCTACTTTAATTATACTTTGTAGTTCTTGATATTTTGGCTCATTTCTCCCTTTGGCTTTTTTTTCTCCTCTCTTTCATTAATGCTAAAATTTCAAGTCACAAACTTCTGTTTTTTTATTTTCAGGCTTTAAATTTTCTTCTGCAGCCTTTAGTAATGCCTTCTGAATATTGCTCCACTTTTCATTGACATGTGATGTTAAGATTTCTTCTCCTACTTCTGTTAGATTTGAGTTGACTTGTTGGATCACTTTTTGATGTATTTCTCTTTTTCTTAATTTTGTATAATAAAACGTTCGTTTGTTTTTAGATATTACAATATTTTTGAGTTTCACGTACATTCTAGCTATCAGCGGGTTATGGTCTGAGTTGACATCTGCTCCGGGGTATGCTTTTACTGCTTTAAATGAGTTTTTGTATCTATTTTTGACTATTCCATGGCATACATATTGAGAAACACAAGACCTCGGCTGTTGACTTTTAGACCTGTGGATTTGCACAACATTTACTTACCAAGTTTCCGGAGAAGGTTATTTCTCGTAGCAACCTTTTGTCTTGAACTTTGACAGTAGTATTTATATGTTAGGAGGTTGTCTATGACGACTATAAAATATTTGGGTCTGTCAGTATACTCCAAGTGTTGTCCCTTCTAGGATAATCATTATCATCATCATTCAATCCTCGCTTATCCACTGCTATACATAGATCTCCTTCATAATGTTCCGTCTGCTTTTTATCTGTTTCCATCTGTTTTCCATCCCAGGTTAAGTTGAGTTTTAATTGCGCTAGATGGAATGCACACACTTTGGTTTTACTATTTGGGTTTAGTTTTAAGCGAGCTTTGTTTATAATATGTTGACATGTTTAATAGCTTCCATTGTCGACTCTACCTCTGCGAAGGTTTTCCCTTTTACAGCGATATCAAGATTGTCAGTGTAAACAATGGTCTTAGATTTTAGGAGGTCATTTTTCTGAGTTCGCCATCTGCTTTTCTATCCATTTAGCACAACGTAGAAGCAAACTCTAGTATGTAGCAAATACCTAATAGATCTTAGTTATCTCTTTCTACTTAAATTCCTCCTCTACTTATTCTTTTAGGTTCAGTATTTAACCTATGCATGATTTGCCTGGCATGAAGCCTGCTTGTTGTAGAATTTGCATCTAATTCTAATTGTTCCTGGATGCGATTAAAAATATAGCTAATACAGGTGACAGTAGGGATATCGGTAGTTCGAGGTCTTTTCCGAGTTTACCCGGGATTTGCCTCTACCTTTTGTTATCTGCGCTACAATTTTGGGATCTGGTAGGTAGACTGACAGTTGTTAAATAGGTCAAGCCATTGTCCCGAAGTGGTTTTTCTGCTCCGTTAGGATTTCTTCCAACTCCAGGTAATCTTCCGTTTTTCATGATGTCCATTCCCTTTTTGAGCTCTTCGTTGGTAAATCCGTTGAGCAAAAAAGTTGTTATTGGCTATTTTTAATGGGAATAAGCCATAATTTAAGTTTAAAATAAGCTTATTTTTGACGTTTAGATTTCCACTTCGGACTTTACTTCTTTGCGCTTTAGTTGGCTATTTTTTATGATTCTTTATTCCTCCCTCCCTGGTATCAAGTTGGTAGTATAAATTTGTATAAGCTTCTCCTTTAGCTTCTGCTACTGATACTTTTGATTCATTTTTTAAGATCAAACCGATTTTCTGGCCTACTAAGTTCAAAAACTTTACTGCTGGTAACTCCACAAGAGATTCCAAATTTATTGAATGGTCAATATATCCTGTTTTGCTGGCTTATTATTGGATTTTTTAAAACTCGTTGGTTTGTTTATTGTGGCCATGAATAGAGTTACGTAAAAAATCAATTAACTTTTATTGGTTTATTTTATTGCTGCTTCAAGGTGGGTAGCCGGATTCAATTTGAATACAGCCCACTTTTTTTTTTAAATAATATTGAGACCAAACATACTATTTTAATTCCCTTTCTAAAAATACAAAGCAATTATTTGCTGAAATAAGGATTTTCTAAATATTTACGACTTTACTTACGAAATCTGTTTATTGGTAACAAGATAGCTATTTTAAACTTTCATTCAGCTTATTTATGGCCGATATTTAAACACAACCTCTCTGGTGTCCGTATTTAGATGTTGGCCGTCATCATGTGTACAATTTCCTGAAACTTTTATCTATCGGCTGCTTCGCGAAATAATTCTTCTACTGTAGTACGACGCCATTGTCTAATATTACGAAGCCATGAAAGTTTCTTTAGGCCAATCCATCTTTTCCCTCAACTTTTCCTTGTATTATAAGGCGAAGTAGATTGTATTTGGTTCATCTAATTATATGGCCAAAGTATTTTGTTTTCCTTCTCTTTGTGATGTTTATGATCAGACGTTCTGACTTCACATTTTAGGAACATCTTCATTTGAAGTGTAGGAAGCCCATGATATTTTTAGGATACGTTGATAGCACCACAATTCGAATGCTTCTAATTTGTTTAAGATTGTAGTTTTTAATGTCCATGTCTCACAACCACATATGTAATAGGACAGACCACACAAAATATTTCAGTTTTTTTAATGTATTTATTAATTGTTTTGTCAAGATTATAAAATTAAAATTTATGGACGTCACATAAATGAACACTCAAACACAATTTATTAAAATTTAAACAGCATTTTACTCTAGATGTTATGTTCTCATTTTAGGGAGGTTACATAAGATCTGGGGAAGATCTGAACCACCTAAGATTTGCCGATGACGTCGTTTTAGTATCTGATAGAGTTGATAAAGGTACAAAAATGCTGCACACGCTCTATAAAGTGTCAAAAACAATTGGTCTTAGAATTAACACCTCAAAGACAAAATTTATGACCAACCTTACAAATATCTAGGGCATGAGATTCGCTTAGGCCGAGATAATCAGACAACTGAAATACAAAGAAGGATAGGTCTCACATGGGCTGCCTTTGGTAGATTGAATAACATTTTCAAGTCTATTATCCCAGTTTGTTTAAAAAGAAAGGTTTTTAACCAGTGCGTTTTACCGGTTCTTACATATGGTGCAGAAACACTGACTCTGACAAAAAGAACAATAGATAAAATAAGAGTTACACAACGCGCTATGGAAAGATCAATATTAGGTATTACCATCAGAGATAAAGTACCAAACCTAGAAATAAGAAGAAGAACAGGAGTCACAGATGCAGTTGAAAAAATAGCCATGGCTAAATGGGCTTGGGCCGGACATATTGCCAGATTAACGGATGATAGATGGACCAGAAAGATTCTGGAATGGCGACCAAGGCAAGAGGCATATCGAAGCAGAGGACGACCACCGACTAGATGGACGGATGATATCAAGCGCATCACCACAAACTGGTTTTGTATTTATTTTTAAGCATTTTTTATTCCTACCAGTAGGTTATTTGTTTTCTATTATTCTATTATTATTTATTTCTATAAAACCAAAAAGCTTTTTCGGTTTGAAAGATCGTGGTCCTAAACCTTTCATTTATTAATTTTTATGAAGTCTAAGCAATAATTAATTTGATTTACCATCTTAATAATTGTTTATTTTTATTTTTTATTAATATATTATAATATTTATATTATTATCCCATAATAAATAATAATTAATTGACAACAGAATGGCAAAAAATAAAACATTACACATGGCATTCATGGATTTAAAAAAGGTATATGACGTTCCCAGAAAAAACCACTATGGAAAATGATAAAGGAAATTAGGATAACTCAGAAGTTAATAGAGGCCGTAAAAACCTATTTAACAGCATTAGGGTAAGAGTTACCGGTACTAAATACTCAAAATAATTTGTGACCATAACTATTTGTGACCATTGCTTACTGCAATGATGCTCTACGTCTCCGACGCTGTCCAAGATATTCGTAGAACAAATATTAAAGCCATGGAAAAGAAAATGCGAAGGTATGGGAATACGAATCCGAGATCACCTCCATATTAAAACGTAACAGGGTCTAAATCCAATGCCGAAAATAATAATTGAAGATACAGCATAAAAGCAGAAGAAGCAGTTGTTAAAAACGAACGTTATTGCTTGGCCGTTTTGGATGATTTAAGAATAGCACTTAGGCCCAACACCGAAAGGTACAAATGGGTCAAAGTAAGAAGAAGTATAAAAAACGAAACTTTATCACGGAAAGAATATCAAGGAGGCACAATTGGTCGTAAATATATCAACAAGAAACAAAATACAGGACATCCCATGACTCATCATCATCTTTGGCTCGACAATTCTCTGTGAATCCTGGCCTGCTCTAAGATTATTCGCCGTTTTGTTCGGTTTCTGGCAACGTGATGCCATCTTCTGATCTCTAGTATCCCTAAGTCGATCTCAACTCCATCTAACCAACTAATTCATGGTCAGCCTCTACTTCTTCTTCCTATAGGTGTTCCTATCGTTAGTTTTTTAGCAATAGTGTTGTCAGGAATTCATATTATGTGTCCGGTCCATCTAAGCCGCTGTATTTTAATGAACATTACGACATCTGGTTCACTAAAGAGTTGGTATAATTCAAAATTAAATCTTTTGCGCCACTGCCCTTGATCATTTATAGCTCCAAATATTTTGTGGAGTATCTTACGCTAGAATATTCCCACAAGTCTTTCATCCTCCATGTTGCCGCCCCGTATGTGAGGACCAGCCTCAGTAGTGTTTTGTATATAATAATTTTAGTTTTTCTTTGGATATTTTTTGAGTGGAATTGTTTTTGGAGTCTATAGTATGCCCTATTTGTAAGGTTTATTCGTATTTTAATTTCTTCTCTTGTTTTATTGGTAGTAGTCACTAGCGAGCCAAGGTATGCGAAGCTGAAAACACGTTCAAAGTTATGACTTTCAAATGCTGTTTCCCATTCCTCATTTCCTATAGGATCCTTAGTAACCAACATGTACTTGGTTTTGTCTTCGTTGATGACTAGACCGACCTGTTTGGCAGCCGTTTCCAATTCTAGAAAATTGCTCAACATCTCGCTTGCTACGCCCTATTATGTCAATGGCATCAGCGTATGCTAAGATTTGTATCTATGTATCAATGCTATCGTATTGTAAATAGCACCGTCGTCTCTAATTCGTGTGTTTCGGACTGCCTTTTCCAAGGCAATGTTAAATAGGAGGCAAGCCAGGGCATCCCCTTTTTTGTCCCCAGTTTTTCTGATATACCAAAATCACGTTAAAGTTGCAATTAAAAAAATTGGAAATAGGCCTGCTGGAAAGACGAGAAATGGTGAAAATTACTAAGATCAACTTACAGAAGAATTAATAGAGAAGTAAATAGAGAACAAAAGTGAAAAAATATTTCAAGAACTATACACACAATAGAAGAAACTGAAAAGAGGCGATAAAGAAATGTAGAGGAGAGCCCTGAAAAGTATAATAATAAAGAAATTGTAAAATAATCAACGTTCCTTATTATTTTATAATATTTATTGTTAAGTCTTGTGAAAAAATATTAATAAATTAAAAAGGAAAAAACGTATGTATGGTTTAGGTTGATTAATGCTCTTGAAAATTGAAATAAATACATAAATATTGTAAAATTTGTGAGTTGGGATGTGTTTATAATTCTTACCACATATTTCAGTATCAAATGGTCCGACAGATGTCAAATAAAATGTGTGTATTCACCTGAAACAAAATAAAACTATTTTAATAATAATACAAATGTGCCATTCTACTAAATTTTAAAAATATAAGTACCAAATTAGGGAATGAGGATACATTCACAATTGAAACAAAACTGAATATATCAGCAATAATAGGATTTTTACTATATTATACTGACAATATGTACTCATTTTCAGTTAAACAATCAGTTCTATAAACAAAAATGTGATTTAGCAATGAGTTCTTCTTCATCTTCATTCGAGCAGATACAATCACAGAAGAATATAAAATAAATATTATTTATAAAAAAATTTAAAATTCACATTATGAAGGATGTACGTAGATCATGTTTACATTTTTGAAAAGAAGCTTCTATACTGGTGTTGTATTACCGTATGAAAATAATCTAGAAACTGTTGCAGGTCCTGGCTGTTCTTCAAATAAAATACAGGTAGAAGAACACAAGGTAGAGTCTATCAATAATCGATTAGAACAAGACAATACTAGTCCTTTATATGTGACTATAAACGATTCATTTATTTCTTCAAAAGTGGCGCTGCCATATCCAAAAGCTCCCGCAAGAAAAAACACAAATAAGCGTTCACTAAAAAAATCTATAATCGCTACGGATACTCCAGAAAGAGACAATATTGCTAATCATAAAAGAAAATCTGCCATAGTAAAAGAGGAGAAGCTCGCTTCAGTAAAAAAGGAAGGTGGTGCAAGACTCTTCGTCAGAAGATGATGATGAAGTTACTTACGAAAATTCGTCATCAGATAATGAAGAAAATGTATATAAAGATGAGAACATAGATGCCATTGAAGAAGGCGATTTTATTATCTGTAAAGTGTTTGGAAAAGCAAAATCAGTTAAGACATTATGTAGCAAGAATTGAGGACATATCAGATAGTGGTTATTGAGTTCGGTTTTTAAAGAAGCATCCGACTTCTACCAGATTTAGCAACTCTGAGGAATCTCTGGCATTTGTATTTTCTTCAGAAATAGTTCTTAAACTTTCCTTGAACTTCCAAAACCTCTTTTTGATAAGAGAACAAGATTTTTATCTGTTTTATTTTAATATAGACCTATATAAAAATAGGGAGTAAATATAAAACATTTTCGAAGTTTGTATTGGCTTCTTCAATATATTATTGTTTATTTACTCTAGGACATTAACCGTTTAATTTTTATTTTCCCATACTAAATAAGATCTATTAATGTTTTTTTTTAAATTAATTTAATTGTTTTCTGTACTACATGAGGTCTATCAAGCACTAAACAATAATCTTTACACTGCCACTGTTTTTTGTGACTACGCCAAAGCTTTTGATGTATAAATCACGACATTTTGATAAAAAACTAAATTTCTACGGAATTCGAGATATTTCTTTAAATTAGTTCTAATCTTACTTGAGGAATAGGAAAAAACTAGTTAGAGCAAATGATACTGACAAAAGCATTGTATGTGGAGTACCACAAGGCTCCTCTACTTTTTCTTATCTTTATAAATGACATCACTAAATCAAAAATCGATGGAAAAAATTTCCTTTTTGCTGATGATACCAGTATCAACTAGAGAAACTCTAATGACTCTAGTGATAACTTATGATCTACTTAAAATAAAAAACTGGTCCGACTCTAATTTACTCTCTTTTAAAGTGGATAAGACAGTAGTATTATCCTTTCTATATATGTATATTCTTAATGACAGCTAGATCAGTATCCTTGATTCTGTAAAATTTCTTGGTATTTTTATAGACAGCAACCTTAAATGGTCCCTTTATATCGATTTGTTAAGTAAGAAACTAGCCTCAGCCTGCTATACAATAAGACCTGTTTCGAAGGAAATCAATTTAGCATCTTCCAAAATAACATATTTTTCTTTGTTCGGGTCTCATCTTCGATATGGTCTTAATTTTTGGGGTTCTAGTACAGTTGTCCAATCTGATGTTATTTTTAAATTACAAAAAAGAGTAATACGATATTGTTGGTCTCAGTAGTAGTCTCTTCAAAAATCACGGGATTTTAACTCTTCCCTCTTTATATATTTTAGAAACTGCTTGCTTAATTCGTAAACACCGCCATGTTTTTCCAGCAAGACCTAATCATGGCTACTTTACCAGAAATTCAACCTTTGATGTGTATTTACCGATCCCATCCGCTGAGTTAGTAAAGAAATCTATATTATATTCGGCAAAAAAATTATAAAACCATCTCCCTTTGCAACTTAAATCTGCAACTTCTTTGCTTAAGTTCCGTAAAATTACAAAAGCCTATATATCTGAAAGACCGCACTATTTAGTGGAAGAGTTTCTTAACGAAGAACTAAGAAATTCCAGTACGCTTAGGTACAAGCAACAAAGTATTTTTAAATATATGAGGTGGTAAAATGCAAACAAGCTTATTAAGTCACAAATAAGTAATTTTTCAGGGAGGGCGAAAAACTTGCGAGGAAGTAGCTTTGTTCTGAAAAAGGATAATCAGTTCTAATCAATGTTATGCAATAGTATTGGTTCCAAACATGCGATAAAAATACTCATTTTAGTTAGGGTATCTGAAAAATAGTTTAAAATATTGATTTGGTTTTGGAAATAAGACCTTTTGCAATCTTTTGCACAAACTTAGTGGAAATAAGTCATTTTGCATATAAAATATTGTGCACATAAGCTGATTTACATTGAATGAAGTAATAAAGTAAAGGAATAATAATTTTCTGAATAAACTTTTATGTTTATAAAATAATAATTTAGCCAATATCTTAGTGACAAACATTGTCACAATAGGTAGTTAATGCAACAAACAGTTTTTTTAAATATGCAAGTCACAGCGTTCATCGTCAAGGCAGTGACACATTTCTTCGAGCTCCTCACCAACAGCTGCTGCAATGGGTTCATCCAAAATCAAACTCCTGTACCAACCAAGGCGTGGATCAGAAGTAGGCCAGTCCTCTCCAAACATTTTTTTCAAAAGTTTATCAACATCTTTGGTTAATACATGATGAAGTGGTAGTTCGTCTAGTCTCACTTGTCTTAGATTCTTTTTCCCTTTCTTTCTCAAAAATACAAAAGACTCTCCTTCATACTTGTAGTTTTTTAAGCCTCTTACTAACACAATCTTTTTGTAAGACCTTTTCCCTTTTTTCGGAGGTGTTCAATTTCTTCTTGTGTCCTGTAGCGTATTTCAATTCTCTTCAGTTCACTAATTGATTGGATGTTCTTATAGTATTCACTTAGCTTCTCTTGATACTGTAGTATCAAGTAGTGATCAATCTTCTCCTAATGCTTTTATGTTGCCTATACTACTGTAAATGTCATGGTATTCCCAATTAATTAAAATA
The DNA here is from genome assembly GCF_040954645.1 of Diabrotica undecimpunctata. Classification (NCBI taxonomy): domain Eukaryota; kingdom Metazoa; phylum Arthropoda; class Insecta; order Coleoptera; family Chrysomelidae; genus Diabrotica; species Diabrotica undecimpunctata. Next base: position 137,765,427 of record NC_092805.1, read on the forward strand.
TTGGGTTTTTTTGCGACTACTTATCTACTCTTTTAGAAATATGGTCGGTGGGTAATAAACTATGTAAGCGTATATTGAAATACAATAAAATCTTTTGCATTGACGTTTTGTGTGTTTCCAAAAAATGAATCACTGTTCTCAGGACAATAGTATTTTTAATTTGAGAAACACAACGATCGCTAAACAACCCTAGTAAAGAACAGCCCTGAAAATCAGCTTCTGTCAAATAGTTAAAGAGAGCCGATGATATTTCCACACTGCCTTTGCCTGTCTGCTCCTCTGTCCAACTATAAAACCTGGAGTTTTGAGTTTTATAGATCAGTACTTAATACAAAAGTTATAAAACCCAATTTTTCTCGCGTAATAAGCTTCTTTAATTGGACTTTTCGGTAGTGGCTAAATTTGTTGAAGATCAAAACAAAGGCTAACAGAATGGGAACATCCATTTTCATGTACTCATAAAACGCATATGCTCTTCTTGCATGAATCCGCTTTTCAACCATTAGCTGCGCCTTTTCAGCAAAACGTGCCATTGCATTTTTAATTTGTTCTTTGAGAAGGCAGCACGTACTGCAAGTATCGGAGGTGCCTTCTAAACATGTATCCTCCTAAACATGTTGCATTTTAGTTTTAACTCCTCTTCACACTGATCATTATACATTTTACTTAGTTTACTAATACTTAACTCGCTACTCAGATATAATATTTTGGACTTCTTTCTGCTGTAATGTGATTAAGTTTCTCTGAGCTTTTCTATGTACTCTTTAACACTTTCCTTCTTAAGATAGTTCTTATTGTTGGAAGTGTCACCTCCTCTTTTGCCTCCTCTTCAACGCAAACCCAAAATACACTTTTTTGGCTATGTTTTTTATTATAGTTTCTCCAACACCAATAGCAGTGCGAAAAATTTTAAACATACAGAAGTTTTAGCATCAGAGACAGTTTAAAAAAGTATTGAGTACTTTAGCTCGGGTCCAAGTTTTTTCTTTTTGTGTTTGTTTACCAGCCTAGGTCTATGTCTTTGGATTTGTGTTGTATGAATCAAACTGGCAATTATATCGTCTTGTCTGTTCTTGTCTGGAACTTTAAAAAAACGTTTATTGTTGTGCTTACGCTGTACACAAACTAGGGCTTTTAGGAGCTGTATACCTGGTAATTTGTTCACTTTTCCTTTTTCCTCACGTAACTCTTCTCTTTCTAGTCCCTTTATTTCGTTCACCAACACTTACACTTCCATCTGAAGCATTCATTCTCCTTTAAATAATAATGTAACGTAATTACTAATTGTTGCTAAATACGTTGACAATCTAAACAGTAGTCACAAAACTTTTAATACAAAAGCCTTCTTCTTCTTCTTCAAGTGCCCTCTCCGCTACGGAGTTTGGCAATCATCATTGCTATTCGTATCTTTGAAGCTGTTGCTCTAAATAATTCGTTAGATGTGCACTGAAACCAGTCTCTTAAATTGCGCAGCCAAGATATATGTCGTCTATTATTAACTGGAGCAATCGGTACTTTTTCCCTCTCATCACATGACCAAGATATTCCAACTTTCTTCTCTTTATGGTGATCAACAGCTCCCGTTCTTTGTTCATTCTTCGAAGAACTACACTATTTGTTATTTTGTCTGTCCAAGGTATTTTCAAAATTGTTCTGTATATCAGTATATCCACATTTCGAAGGCCTCTAGTTTATCGGTATTGCTCTTGTTTAAAGTCCAAGTCTCTACTCCGTACAGCAGTATCGAGAAGATGTAGCATCTAACCAATCTCATTTTCAGGTTTAAGTTAATGTCATGACTTCCCAGAATGTCCTTCATATTAACAAAAGCAGCTCGAGCCTTTCCAATTCTAGTTTTTATTTCTTCTGTAATGGCATTGTTGTTATTAACGCTTGTTTCCAAATATTTGTATTTGTGCACCCGTTCGATTTCGTTATTGTGAATGTACAGGTTTGCATTCAATCTTTGTTTCTTTGAAATAATCATGAATTTCGTCTTCTTGGCGTTCATTGTTGACCCTTTCTCTTCACTAGCTGTGACTACCTTGTTTAAAATGGCTTGCAGGTCTTCTACTATCTCCACCATTAAAACCGTATCATCTGCGTATCTAATATTATTAATTGGTTGGCCGTTAACTTTTATCCCAATCTCTTCTTCCTCCAATGCTTTCTTCATAATTTCTTCCGAATAGAGATTAAATAGCATTGGCGACAGCACACATCCTTGTCTAACTCCTTTTTTAATTTAAATTTCATTTGTTGTGCTATTTTCGATGCGTGCGACTGCGTTCTGATTATAATACAGAGTAGATATTATTCTTATATCGCGAGTGTCTAAGTGTTTAGCTTCCAAGATCTCTAAAAGTTGGTCATGCTTGACGTTATCAAACGCCTTGTTGTAATCAATGAAACAAGCAAATACATCTTGATTCACATCCAAACACCTCTGTGTCAAGATGTTAAAGGCAAATAATGCTTCGCGAGTTCCATATCCCTCCCGGAATCCAAACTAAGTTTCTCCGATATCTTCTTCCAATTTTCTGTAAATTCTATTGTGAATTATTTTGAGGAATATTTTTAAGGTGTGGCTCATCAGACTAATCGTGCGATAATCACAAACGTTGATCTTAGCCATTCTTCAGGAATTATACTGTTTTCATAAATCTTGTTAAATAAGTCTACTAACAAGTGGATTCGATCTTCGTCCTTAGAAGTTCGTCCTACAAAACCCTTACATAACCTCAAACTTGCAAGACTTACTGGGTCAGTTGAGTGACAGTTGCAGCGCTTCTATTGGTTGGTTGGTTGGAAATAAGCTGGTTTCCATGGACCAGAACAGTGGAAATAAATTGTTTTGCATGTATAGGTGGTTTTTTCATACCTATTATCATTGGAAATAATGTTTTTGCATCAATCAGATAGAATAAACCACTTTGGCTACAACAGAACAATGCATTGGCACATCTAACTTAACTTTGATTTCTGTTTGACTTAAGACTGTTTGCATGTTACCTCCTCATATATATTGGGTTTCACATGCTGCATCTTATTAAACTTTTTAGTTCGCAAGGTTTGATTATGCAATTTGCAACTTATTTAAATTTTGCAATGGGTTGTGTATTTTATTATCTATTATTTTGTGATATTGACTATTGATTTATGTAATTTCAGTAAATTTTAAATTGTTATTGTTATTTTTCTGAGTTTTTGTAAGCTTTGTTCATAAAATTGTACAATTTTCAGTGACAATAAAGCATATTTCTATTCTATTCTATAATTTATATGTGTCCAAACCCTCCCCATGTATGAGGGGTGGATCTGGACAAATGATATCCTGGCACATTTATTTCCGCATTATCACGATTACCTATTGAGCTTATCTTTTTAGATTTTATTTTATAGTTAAATAAGATATTATGAAACACTCTCAATTGAAAAAATAAATTATTTACCTTAAAATCCATCTGAAAAAAAAAAATATTAAGCAAAAACTATCCAAGACCTCCCTGCCATCCCCCTGTAAATTTTGAAATAATACAAATAAAGTGTTCCTTGAAAATGCCCAATTTTCTGAAACGTTTGATTAATATTAAATTAACTTTGATCAGATAAAAGGCATATATCGAGCACAGTTTAATTTAATCTTGCCCAAGTACTTTCGATCCCTAGATCATCTTCAGGGGCATCTGAAATAAGCCAAGAAACGTTTTTTTTATAACTAAAGAAATTGATTAACTTCGATAAAAACTCGAAGTTTATGGTTGATAAAGAGTTTTTATGTGATTAACGTTTATAGACTTACTTCGTCAATTGCGGCCTATCTGACAAGAACAAAATGTCATAAACATATAATTGTACATTACACTACACTACAAAAGGACAAACAAACACTTTAAAATTATTAAGGAAAAGCTACATTGCGTGCTAAAGCCGGAGACAGAATGGCTCCCGATCTAGCGGAAATGTTGGGGTGACATGTGACAAATGACAGCTTGGATGAGCAGTCACAATCATAGATATGTGATCTGCACCTTTTAAAAATTCAATGAAACTAAGTATTGACCAAAAGTCCAACTGACACTACTATAGGAGGTCACTGATGAAATATAAAATTATATAGAATATTTTTTAAGTAGATTGAATAATCCAGATCTCACACTTAAACCTGTCTATAATAAATAGGGTGTTAGTTTGAGAGCAACTGAAGTCGACGTAAAGTAAGAATGCAAGAAAAAGACTAAACAATATATTAGACAGTGGGTAGTTGACTACAATAAAATGGTCTACCAAACACTATCTGTAATGCAGAAAGGAAGAAATCTGACTATGTAATTAAAATACTAAAATTAAAAATCAAAATTGAAAGCAAAGTATATAAATGGTGTGTAATCCAAGTAGTTCAGTTGAACCCACAGTCAATGGTAGAACTATAAAATTAATATGGATGTGCTCAGTATGGATTTGTCACATGTCACCCCAACATTTCCGCTAGATCGGGAGCCATTCTGTCTCCGGCTTCGGCACGCAATGTAGCTTTTCCTTAATAATTTTAAAGTGTTTGTTTGTCCTTTTGTAGTGTAATGTAATGTACAATTATATGTTTATGACATTTTGTTCTTGTCAGATAAGCCGCAATTGACGAAGTAAGTCTATAAACGTTAATCACATAAAAACTCTTTATCAACCATAAACTTGAAGTTTTTATCGAAGTTAATCAATTTCTTTAGTTATAAAAAAAACGTTTCTTGGCTTATTTCAGATGCCCCTGAAGATGATCTAGGGATCGAAAGTACTTGGGCAAGATTAAATTAAACTGTGCTCGATATATGCCTTTTATCTGATCAAAGTTCATTTATTCGAGCATTCAACCTTATATTTATTTATTAGTATTAAATTATTTTGTTAATATCCGAAATAGATATATGTACTACCATCAAAACTAAGTTGCTAATACGTTATTTTATTGCTTTCCAATACAAATCCTAATAAAACAAATTAAATAAACCTAGAACATTGTATTATACTGATTTATACGTTAAGAATCGGTAGAGGCAGAAAACAACTTTCAACCTGAACCGTTTTGTCAACATAGAATTTTAGAGGTTTAATGAAAACCGCCTCAAGAACTCTCGCCTTTATGTAAAGACGTCAGCACTTAATTCCCTTTTAATTGAACGTCAAATAAATTTTGAATTGTGATTATTTAGCATGGGTTGACGCCAGTTGCTTAGAGACAGCGAAAACGTAATTGAACGATTTCTCGGTTATTAACTATTTACTGATCGACAGCTAATTGCAAAATTCTCGTTATTCGGTAAACTATATCATTATGTTTATTATATTGAAAAAATTTCCCTGGAAACACATGAATTGCCCCATGTATTATTTCCACTACCTATTTATTATGTATTTTTATTTTTATACGATTGAGATGAATAAAAATTAAATTTTATAATTGTTGCTGGATGTTACGATTTCCACTACGGAAATCGTTTTCAAAAAAGATTATTTTGAATGACGCAGTTGTTATTATAACAACAGTTGTTTGGTGGTTATTTTGCCATAAATGTGACAACTACAAGTAAAGTAAAGTCTACAAATATTCGTTTTATACAGGGTGAGTTATAACTATAGGGACATATACTAAGGACAGGTTATTTGGACCAAAATATGGCTATTGGGCCAAATATGCCTTAATAAAATGTTGCTGAGAAAAAAGATACAGGGTGTTAAAGTTAATTTTTGTTTTTCGTTTTTTGCCCTATAGTTTCCCTGTATATTTATAAATTGCTATCAAAATTGGCACAGAGACTAATCTTAGACAAGAAATAGTATTTTATTTACAATTTTACGTTTTGTCATAGAGGGCGCCACGTGGATCATTCCTAATGATCAAATTGAGTCTAAACTTTTTCTGATGAAACTTTTTAGTAATTTTTATTAGAAAATATGACGTAAACATCATTTTTACGTAAAATTGGTACTCTTGTTTAAACATGATAATTTAAACTGTTTTCGATAAAAAGGCAGTCGAACTGCTTAGAGTTTTAAAAAAGGATTTCAAATATTATTTCATTTATGAAAAGTATGCTTTGGACTGTCAGATAATTGTTGTTGGTAAATGTCATTTGTTCAGAGTAAATTATTTTTGATGTGACAGTGTAGTGTAATGTTGCATTTTTAAAAGTAATCATTACTTTTTTTGATTGAAATGCCTCGTCACAATCATTTTACTAATGAAGAAATGCGAGATATGATTTGCGTATACGCACAAGAAAATTTTTGCGGTCGCTCGGCAGCCAGAAGGTATGGAATGTTACGCAAACAGAAGGCAACCAAATCACAGAACTTTTGCAAAGATTATATCGTAGTTTAGGTGAAACTGGGTCATTTCACACTAAAAATCGGGGTGGTCGACCGAAACAAATCACACCTAATCAAGAAGATGAACTTTTGGTTCGAGTAAATGAAAATCCTGAAATAAGTTCACGACATGTATCAGCAGCAACAGGAGTAAGTCAGTCGTCTATTGTTAGAATTCTAAAAAAGAGAACCTCCATCCTTATCACTTCACTTCTGTTTAAAATTTACTTCCAACAGATCTTCCACGACGGTTACAGTTTTGCCAACGTATTCTGAATAAACATCGCAATGACAGACACTTTATTAAGAATATTATGTTCACCGACGAAGCAACTTTTACCAGACGAGGGGTTTTTAATTGGCGAAATAGTCATTATTGGGAAGAAGAAAACCCGCATGCTATTAAAGCTAGACATTTTCAGCATGAGTTTAAATTGAATATTTGGTGTGGCATTATAGGCGACCAACTACTAGGGCCTTATGTTCTTCCTCCGAATTTAAATAGAGATTCTTATTTATTCTTTTTGGAAAATACTCTTATTGATATTTTAGATGATCTGTCACTGGATGTAAGAAGAAAAATGTGGTTTATGCAGGATGGAGCGCCACCTCATTTTTCATTAGCTGTTAGAAATCATCTTAATGACGTATTTCCTCAACGATGGATTGACAGAAGCAGTGATTTTCAATGGCCACCAAGAAGTCCTGAATACAACCCGCTAGATTTTTATTTATGGACACATATGAAGTCCTTAGTTTATGCCAATGAAATTAATACACCAGACGAACTTTGGAGATACATTCAAAATGCAGCAGCCAATCTTATAAGGGGACAGAATAATATTTTTTTAACGTCCGAAAATCCTTTATAAAAAGAATTAGAAAAGGCATAGAAATCGGAGGAGACCATGTAGAACATTTAGTTTCAGTTTTTGTGAGTTCTTTTAAGTTAAAGTGTGTTTAGTTTTGATTTATCGTCAAAACGGAAACCTTACGTTAGTTGCAACTTTGTTTATTAGTTTGGTATTTGATAGTGGAATTGTAAATAAAATACTATTTCTTGTCTAAGATTATACCTCTGTGCCAATTTTGATAGCAATTTATAAATATACAGGGAAACTATTAGCAAAAAACAAACGAAAAACAAAAATTAACTTTAACACCCTGTATCTTTTTTCTCAGCAACATTTTATTAAGGCATATTTGGCCCAATAGCCATATTTTGGTCCAAATAACCTGTCCTTAGTCTATGTCCCAATAGTTATGACACACCCTGTATATTTAATATTGAGAGTTAAACTAGATGTAAGACCCCAATATAGTCCTTTTACCCTATGACGGCTGATATGCAATTAAGATATAATCAGTGGGGCGTTAATATTTAATTCCGATCGCTTGAAAAGTAAAAATATTTAATTTCCTGTATTTTATGTTCAGTAATAATATAGGATTTTACTGTATCAAAGGCAAATAAAATGAATATAATATGTATATAAAGGGGTGTTTATAAGTCTCTATTTTGCGTATAGTAAAAATTATACGAATGGTTTTGCATGCGGTAAAATTGGAAAATACTTGCCTACTGCATTGGAAAATACTTGGCTACTATAAGTTGCTGGTATGTCCAAATTTGAATAAAATACATCCAAGACTTTACTTTTTGCAGACACTGTATTAAATATAACCTTGAAACAAATTGGCACTAAATCACTTCTGAGTTTTCAGCAAAACAAAAGGTTTAAACACGTGTAGTCCAGTAATTAATACCAAAGCTATTGAGAGTATGCAGTCCAGTAATTAGACCGAAGGTACTTTATCGTTTAACTAAAACACACCACAAACTCCTAATTAAATTCCCGAAACACTTTTTTGTTACTTCTTTTTAGCAAACGATTTGTCCTATTCACTGTCTGGTATTTCACTATCAGAGAGGCCAGACCTCATCTATAACTCGCTCGGTTTGAAAAGACTGAACGATTATGTCTTACGTATGTCTAATACAATTTTGCCATTGTCTGCCTTTATTTGTTCTAGCGATTCTTTCCACAAACTAAGAACGCTAGCGTCATTCGTTGTTTTGGATGCATATTTATCATTAAAATTTTTGGCTATACCCCAAACTCAAACTCAATTGCATTATAGTGGCAATGGTAGGGCGGAAGTCGAAGAACTTCATGGCCATATTTAAGAGCCATTTGGTCAGTGACAAATTTGGAAGTTTAAAAATAGTTTTGATGTATCTCCGTCTTCAACAGATAACTTCCTCAGTATCAATATGTTTCTTTTCTATCGTGTCTTGCCCACTTGAACGACATTTGTCTCAGAGTTTCTCAGAGTTTTTCTTGTCCCATTTTACGGAGATTGATTGCATCCTCTGGCAACTTTTTTTTAAAATAAAATTCATGAACCTCTTATTACGCTTTTAATTTGTTAAGTAAACTTAACCTTTCTTTTTTTCTCTGCCATTGTCGTTTGGTCAATTTGACTATTTAATTCATTTCGAATTTTATGTAACGATAGGCTTATACCTGTCATAGTGTTTGTCTTTCCAACAGTATCGTCAACAAAAACCAAAGGATGTTTCACGCGTAAGAAATTATAACATGGCTTATAATTATTTTTCCAGTAACAGATAATTCACACTTTTTAAAACGTTTGACAGGTGTAAACTTTGAGCCACACTGCATTTTTTATATGTACCATTAACTATTCGAAACAAATATTTTTAAATTCCCGTTTAATGTACCCTGTAAATAATAATATAGGTACCCATACCTGAAACTGTCTGCTTCTACAATTTGATTTCTCCGTGGTGATTTAGAAAACCCTATAAATTGCATATCATTGCCTACAATTGCTATCGATACTATGTATTAGTTTTTATGTTGTTAAAAGATGTATGATTTGCCTAATTAGAAATTAAGTAAACTATCGTTATTTTGTCTATTAAAGTTAATTTTTATCTCGAAATATATGTCTCCATTATAATACAATAGTGTCTGCGTCTGTATTAACTCTAAATGACGCCCCTTGTTTGCTTAATGTCAAGGGATATATTTAGACTTAATTATTACGTAATTGCACGTATTTTGGGATGAACCATAATTAACTTTGAATTGTGCTAATAAATAATGAAGTAATCACTTAAAATCACGCCAAATTGTAAAAGGTTTGTTTTGTAAATGTAGACAAAGGGAATAAAAAAGCTTTAAAAAGTTCTTTTGACGATATTTTTGGGTTAAGTGGTTTGTACTGAAATTTTGGCTAATACGAACAAATTGGCAATGTCTTAAAGACATGATATAAATATTATATTTGGAGATTTAAACGCTAAAGTGGGCCAAGGAGAAGTGGAGACAACACATATGCGAAAATGAAATTTAAAATGAACGAAAACTTAAGGAAAGTCAAAGAAGATAATGCAGAAACTCTAACTATTGATCAAAAATGAGGAAACATTCAAGATGCCCTTGTGTCAGTTGGAAAAGAAACCCTCAAATTCCTTGGGGAAAAAAGAAAATCTTGGATAACAGCAGAAATTCTTGAACTTATGGAAGAAAGAAAATTCTAGAAACAAAAGAGAGGTGGCTCTCCGACAGATGCAAGGAAATAGAAGATCTGTAGAAAAAATATGAGTTAATTTACACAAAAAAATCAAAGAAATGACAGGTTATAGAAAAAGCACAAATGATGATGGTATATGAAATACCGTGTCAAGGATGTGAAAAAAGCTACATTGGCCATACATCGCAGTAGCTAAAACAACGTATCACACAGCATAAAAGTGATTGCCGCTTAGGAAAAAATTCTTGCGCAGTTGTCGAGCACTACAAAAACACCGGTCATCTGTTAGACTACAACAATGCTGGTATTTTGGCACAGACTGAAAATTACAAAAGTAGGTTATTTTTGGAGATGTACCACATTAACAAAAATAAACAAACTTTAAATTATAAAAACAGACACGGGGCAATTAAGCAACATATATTGGTATATATTAAACAAAATTTAAAACTACACTCACCTTAATGATTAATCATACTAACTAGCCTTAATGATTAATTAAAGAAATACTATTCCTCTAATGTTTTTCTTACATTGTTATTTTTTGCATTTTGAAATAATTTTTACTTGTTCCATCTTATTTATTGTTAACGTACGTGCTCAAAGTTATTTTAAATGTTAACATGCATTTTATTAAATGTACAGTTTCATCAAAAATAATGTTATTTTAATATTCAATTTTATTTATGTGTATAATCTTTTAATTTCTGTAAGTATTGTAAATCTAAGTGTACGTCAGTGTTTTTGAAATGTTTGTTTTTTACAGTTACTCCTGATGAAGCTATTAAATAAATGGCGAAATATTGAGCTTTAGAAAAAACAAAGATTTTTATTATAGACCACATACCCGATATTTCCAACATATTTATATATATATGTATATATATATATATATATATATATATATATATATATATATATATATGTATGGGCGATATATATATATGTATATATATCGCCCTTATATAGGATATACTACTAAGTCAAAAGTAATTACATAAGTATTATAAGTGGTTTATAAGACCCATTTTTTTATATAAAGAAAAAAAAAACATTTTTTTTTAATTTTTTTATTTATAAACAAAGATCATAAAATGAAGTACCATAAATGGTTTAAACACAAATTGAATTTATTCATTTTTTGCATATTTAAACACAGCATTGTAAGCAACCAGGCATTTTACACTCTTCTGTGCAAACATAGTTCGATTTTCTGTCTCTTTTCGAATCGCTCGAATCTGTCGGAGTACATTGGAGTTATATATTCTTCTCTTCATGTGTGTAATGTACAAGCTTTGGGCTAATTGCTTTAGGAATTTTTCCCGAGGGATAGAATTTCTTTTATTTACAAAGTGACATAACACTCTGGCGTTAATACCTGTAGTATTTCTCATCAACAACATTGTTATGGTGCATTGTAGATATCAGTATTACACTTTTGGATTTCTTAGGTACATAAGATACCATGGCAACGTCAAGTGAATCCAAACAAAGAAGAATCAACTGGCCTTTTTCTTGGAGGTACAAATTCTGGCAGAATTTGGCGTTTATTTTTTTTAATTGTGCCAACGTGAGTAATATCTTTTTTTTTCTCTAATTCACGAACCATTCCTATCGAAGTGTACCAGTTATCGCCAGTAACATTCCGCCTTTTGCCATGAATTGGTTAAGTAACCCGCAAAACCAGTTCTGTAGGATAAGAGAAGGGTGATTTGTTGCCGTTTTGCTGTCGAACAGGCAGCTAAACTGAAATGGAAATGGGCTGGACATAACGAAACTCTTAAGGATGGCCGGTGGAATAAAGAAATCGGGAATTGGCGACCATATGAAGCCAAAAGACCACGAGGAAGACCGAAAATGCACTGGAGCGACGATATTAAAAGAACTGCAGGACCAATGTGGAAAAGTCTTACAAACAACAGAGATGAATGGCGAGAATTAGGACTTAGGAGAGGCAAACCGAATAGACAGAAGGGTAAAATGTCTGCCTTATACATGTAATGCATCTTGAAATCCGCCAAAATTTGTGTTTTTAAGCCATATTTAGCTGTCTTATTCAGAATGTACATTCTAAAGCCACATCTTCCCTACATTTCATCATTAGTCAAAAAATATCTAGGTGAGTAGTTGTTGGAACAATGTTGTACAAATTGTAGAAATATATTAATTATTTGGGCCAACCTAGTGTGTCTTCTTCTCTCAGTTCTTGTCGTAGCATCATCAAATCGGAGACACGACATTATAAAGAAAAATCTGGCTAGTGTCAACGTACATCGAATTAGATCGCGGCCTGTTTTATCAGTTGCCACATTGAACGTAATTTATAAAAGCAAGACCGAATAACTTTCTGAAATTTTTATTTCTTTTGAATGTTCCGTATTGTTCTTTGATAACTTCAATTCTTTCGTTAATCCGAAGCACTACTTCTTCCAATATATCTAGAGTAATCAGAAATTTCCAAGTGTCTATAATACTGTCGGGAGTATTAGCGCGAATGGCACCTTTTAAACCAGGCAGAACTGTCACAATATTCTCTTTGAGAGCTTTAGTTCTTTTTGGAGGAATTTTCGAACATTTTGTTTTGTCTTTTCCGTAGTAGTAATTTTTTTGCTTTTCTTTATCCATTGCATCTTTATTTTCAGATTGGTCGGTCTCTTCACTAGATAAAGTTTGAATCTGCTGTTCATCTGACGAATCCCAGTCGATATCACTGACCGAATTATGGTCACCAAAAATTTCATGGTCGTTATCGCTTTGATCGCAGCCATCGGCCATTTGGATGATATTAGCTCCTGCTTGAATCTCCTCAACACTAATCTAAAACATTTGTTGAAGAGGGCCGACGTTGATACAACATTTTCCGAATCGTCAACTCAAAAATACTCACTTTGAAATAAGGCATCAATATCTCGAACGGTTTATTTCGAGCCATTTTAAACTCAAAAGAAAAAAATACATATTATATTACTTAAAAAAAAACGACAAAAAACAATTTACAGTTAAATAAATAAGGATATACTAAATTAACCTGATATAAAATAATATTTACTTTAAGCACAATAATTATGTAAAAATCACGTAATTGCTGTAAGTGGGTTTAATACTACCAGCTAGGTCTATGAAGTCGCTAGTTTCAAATAAAAGTTATGCACTTTCCACTATCGTATTTTAGACTAAATAAGTTGAGGCTGAGAATAGACGGATCCGCAGCCAAAAATTATTTGAGGTGGGGAGAGTGCGTGGTTGCCGAGAGCTCTCTGGATCTGACAGACCGAGATTACATGTAGTAGCTGAGGCCTAGTATTTTTTACCAAATTTAAATAAATCGATTTAAACCATGTCAAAATGAAATCTAGCCTAAAATTGATAAATATTAAAAGTGTCGGCATTTTGTTTAGCTCTGTAATACTAATATGAAATATTTATCAGTATTGATAGAAAACCAAACACAAAACTTTTGTTTGCCTAATTCAGACCGCAGTTCTTGCAATCTATAAACGTGGCCTAAATTTTTATAATTAAAAGATAAATAATTAATTAAGTATTAATTAAAATGCAAATTTAGTCATTCTATATTTTTTTGTTATTAGAAATGTTTCGATAAAATATGTCACAATTGGAAAACATAGAATAGTTAAATAATACTAATTAGTACTAATTTTAAACAATACGAAAAGGAAATATAAACGAATTAGTTGTGAATAAGATGGATAGTGTGCTATAAGTGTTATCCACTCGAATTTTTTTATCAGAAATGACAGTAAAACCTCTTTTTGTGGCATTTAACTTTGTAACTACTCCATTTGTGCAGTACTACTTCCCTATACTATAATAATAATACTATAATAATACAAAACACATGTATATATATATATATATATATATATATATATATATATATATATATATATATATATATATATATATTCGGGGCTACAAAAGCTTATCGAATATCATATTAACTAGACACTTTTCGTAGAAAATTTTATAGGGGAATACCAAGCCGGCTTCAGGAAAAATAGATCGACCCTATATCAGATTTTTGGAATCTACTTAGCTTCTACTTGAAAAAGGATAGAAGACTGAACAACAAACTCAGATATAGTAATTTCAGAGATTTTACCGATGTTAAAAAATACTACAAATGGATTAAATTATGCAGAGATGAATCAGCAAAAAAAAAGGACACAAGAGCAAAACCATGCTGGTGTGGTCCGGAAAGGAATAGAAAATAATTTTGAAGAAAAGAGGAAACAATTCCTAAGCCCTCAGGACGACAAGGATAAAGTAGAATATAAAAAAATACAGGCCAAAGTACGAAGTAAGATAAGCCAGAAAAAAAAAATGAAGCTTGAGAGAAAAATTATTTTATATCTTGGGGGTCGCAGATGTACAGCATGGAGACAGATCAAAACATTACGATGTAATTACAAAAACTAAGTGACGTTTTCAATAACGGCTCAGAAGTGGGATAAGCAGTTCAAGGAGCCCTTAAAAATGTGATAACAGCCGGTCATCTCTGATAATTACGGATGATAAGGTAAGACATCTGTAATGCTATGAAAGATAGAAAAGCTACTGAAATTTTGGAGTATCCATAAAAAAAGCAGAAGTGACTGCGATAACTATTACGAGATCTCGGTTACTAGTACAGGTAGTAGATTATATGGAAATATCCTTCAAATCGGGTTGAAGGGGAGTATAAACATATGGAAGCCGAAGGACAGGCAGGCTTCAGAGCAAGACGATTTACAATAGATCACCCTTTATGTGTAACCCAGGTGGTTGAGCAAATATCTTTTGATCGAGAAGTTCATTTGTTCTATGTGGACTTAAAAAAGGCATGCAAAAGTGTTCCACACCAAAAGCCGTTGACTTCATTAGAAGAAACCTGAGATAATTAAAGCAATTAAAAATCTATATCTTCATGTTAAAGCCAAAATAAAATTTCGCGAAAGAATAACGTAAGGTTTCATAGTTACACAGTTCATACACAACATAAACTGGCAGTCTATCATAGCATGTTACATAGATTAATAGAAACGAATAATTAATAAAATTTTAAATCAAAAACTACACAAGAAAGCCCTGAAATTAGTATTTCCAGCACCAGAGAAAAAACCAAGTACCTTCTGCTTGATTACAAATACAGGAAAAATAACAACAAAAATAGCCAAACACATAAAAAAGAAAGGAATACCGCCAGCTCTTAGAACAAACAACAACTTAGGCAAATATACTAAAAACAACAAAAGCCAAAATAAAAAGCACTTACACAGTGGTGTATACAAACTTAAATGTGGCGAGTGCCCAAAAACTTACATCGGTCAAACTGGTAGAAATTTTAATAAACGAATAGCAGAACATAAAAGGGCTTTCAATAATAGAAAAACAGATTCTACATACGCACTTCACCTTCTAGCTAGATCCTAATCATTCTTTTAATGACGAATTTCAAATACTTCACATCCAAAATAAAGGCCTTAAGCTATCTTTATTAAAATCTATAGAAAATAACAAATTAAAAAACAGACAGAATTCTTAATGACCAACAAATTGGGACAGCAGTTCTCCCCGGCTCAACCTATTTCGTTAAAGACTATAAATTGTAAACACATCCAAAAATAGAACACTTGAGAAAGGCATTCTGCCGAAACAACTGTAGTGATAAGTTCTCAGTGTTCTATTCTTATAGAACAATAAGTGTTTACACAATTATTTTTTTTGTATGCTTTATTGTATATAAAATAATATTCTGGTTGTTCATGTGTGTAAATATATAGACATTTGGTTATTTTACCTTTATATTTTCCAAAAACTACACAGCCCAAGATAAGAACCACTGATGTAAATCACATGAAAACGTGTTAATTGTGCATAAAGAGCGTAATCTTTTTGAAACATTTAGTGGAAAGCTATTTTCAGAAAGTGATATATAAATTGCGATATAAATTCGGCAATAACTGCAGTAAATTGGATTTTTAAAGCGGTTTGTAGTACAATAAAGGTAATAAAACAAGTTTTTTAAAACCGTTTACTATGTTTATCGAGTTTTATTGGCAAAAGTAACCATATAAATCAGGTTGATGGCCTAGACAGCCATAAAATTAACATAAATAGAAATACATGTAAGGGAACTCTATTTAGTTTATCGGGCGTAAAATTCCTCAAGGAATTGTTAAGAGACGCTTAGACATTAAGATAATTATGACACGTTGCTAGATTTTTCCCCTTCGCCTCCGTTTTGATATCATAAATATGTAGCACCTACTTTTTGTACCCTTTCAGACAAAACGACTGGTGTCTGACACCACTGTCCGGTACCAGTGGTTCGTCAACCGCGCAAACAGAGTGTTGGAAGTCTGAACCGCTATCCAAATACAACAACAATGATCTTGCTCTATATAGCGACATATAACTGCCGCTCGCTACCAAACCAATCCGAACTTGTAGAACTGGAAAAAGAAACTGAAGATATAAAATGGAAAATATGAAATACACAAATATATGCCCCAACGAACACTCACACTGACGAAAAAATAGAGAAACTCTACAGTAACATAACTAAAGCATTAAATAACAATAAAGTCACTTTAGGTATTTAATTGCTGAATTTAATGCCAAAGTGGGAAGAGAAACGACAAAGAATAAGTCATGGGAAAGTATGGAGTCGGTGAGAGAAATAAAAGGGGAGAAAGACTAATTAAGATTGAACACTACCAAATCATATCTAGAAGTAATCTAGAAGATGTACCCGAAGTCCTTCCGGAAGAAGTAGAATCCACAATTATAAAAATTTATTAAAATCCTTTATAAAAAGTAAATAATTAAAAAACCCTGATCGAATCAATTGCTATCATCAAGTCCTTGTAGACACTTTGTCTCAGGACCAGCAATTTCATGTAGAGTCTTACGTTGCCATGTTATCAAATCCACTGGTAACTCTAACATCTTAACATACAAGATCTCATAATGTAAAATAAATTTAAACCAATAACCAATTTTCGAAACTAAATTCAGATTTTTGCTTTAATCTGTGCCTTCTAAGAATTGCAAGGCAACAGACGTTGATAAAGATGTTAATAGAGACATGGGGAACCTAAAAATTGCATTCCACAACATATCTACTCAACTAAGCAAAAATCCTTAGCGAATTTGGATTCTAGTACTCGTACAGAGTATATGGGAATAAAAGAAAAAAGACAGTTAAGATTTTATTTCACGTACAGCGCGTCTGTGTATCCGCTTATACGTATTTCACCCTAATAGGGATCATCAGAGACAGGTATTCACAGTCGCTCTTTTCTCAGTCGCAGACGGATTTTATTATCAGATGTCGCTATTTGCGTCTATATGAAGCCATGTTAGAGTTGCTTCCTAAGACAGAAAAGATTTATTTTCACTTTCAGAGCGTCACAGACGTAATTCACAGAATAAAATCTTTAAAATGGCAGTGGGCGGGACATTTAGCGCGAAGAACTGAAAATAGATGGTCTACTAGAATTACACTGTGGTATCCAAAAGGCGGTAATATAATAAATGCGGTAGTTCACCACAGCGAAATGTTCGGTTTACATCTAAACGTTTCCAAAACTAAAACTTTAGTATTTTCAAAGACACCAATAAACGTACAGATGTATGCCAAGGGTCAAATAATAGAACAGGTAAATTCCATAAAATATTTGGGAACAAATATCAATAGTCAGTGTAATCCAAAAAAAGAAATCCTATCAAGAATCGAACAAGCAAGGAAAACATTCATGAGCATTAAAACATTTTTTACAAGATCAGACCTTAGTCTACAGCTTAGAATCCGAATGATCAGTTGTTACGTTTTTTCTGTCTTACTGTATGGCTGTGAAAGTTGGACAATGGACTCTGAAATAAAAAAAAGAGTAGATGCCTTTGAGATGTATATATAAAGACGAATGTTGAGGATTCCATGGGTACAAAGAGTTACTAATGTTGAGGTACTTCGTCGCATGTGTAAACAAAAAGAATTACTAAGAATAATCAAAGAGAGGAAAATGCAATACTTGGGTCATGTGCTGAGAGGCGAAAGATATGAATTACTTCAAGTTATACTGGAAGGAAAAGTACAAGGCAAAAGATCAGTAGGAAGACGCTAGAACTCGTGGCTGAAAGACCTGTATGCTGTATAGCATACAATAAGAACACATAACTAAAAAATCAATATAAAACGTTACATGGAGTATTACAAACGAACATCTAATGTATTATTAATATAATGTAAAACATTTTCGGTGGCATTCAGGAACTCATCGAAAACGCCACGGAATCGCCTTCGGGGGCATTCTTCAACAATGTGACGGACGGTCTGTCGTCTTTGCTTTTTCTTATCTATATAAGCTGTCAGCACATCTACCGCTACTTGTTCTTATTCTGTTTAGCGTTGTCCATGTATTGCTGGTCAGTTCAAAGCCTGACGGTTTCTGATCGATACAGGCCATTTGGTGTGCTTCCTGTGGTGAGTCACTCTCCCATTGTCTTCCCCAGGCGTTGGTGAGGTTGAAATGTTCCTGATATAAGGAGTTGGCTCTTAGCAATGGAGGATATCTGGAGCGCAGTCTGTTTATTTTGATATCAAACTTATCATGGTGGATGGGTAGCTGATAGTTAGCCTCGATTTTTTGATATTCTCTGAGGAAAGAATGACTTCTTCGCAGTTTCGGCGGTGCAATGTGACTCAGAATGGGAAGCCAATAGTTCGGTGTGGGTCTAATTGTACCTGAGATCATTCGCATTGTCTGGTTTAATTGCGTGTGAATAATCTTCGTGTGTTTGCTATTGAGCCATACCGGGAAAGCATATTTAGCCACAGAGTATACAAGTCCGAGAGCGGATGATCTGCGTACGGAGGCTGAGGACCCCCATGTAGTGCCACATAGCTTTTGGACGGTATAATTTCTCGTTTTCAGTTTTGCTTCCTTTTTGTAGGTGTTCTTTAAAACTTAATGTTCTATCCAGAGTCAATCCAAGATATTTTGGTGTTGAGTTATGAGTGAGCAGTCTGTTTTCGAAATTAACGGAGAGTTTTTTGTTGGATTGGGCATTATTAAGATGGAAACAGCACACTTCGGTTTTCGTTGCATTGGGCCGTAGCCTCCATTTCATTGTAGCATTGTCATCCGTTAGTATTGTTTCTGTATATCCATGTTATTATATCTTGCTGCAATGGCCCAATCGTCAGCGTAGCCAAATTTCTGTGAAGTTGTCCTAGGTAGGTCCGCGATGTATAAATTAAACAGTAAGGGTGCCAAAACAGATCCGTGTGGCAGTCCATTGCTGAGTTTCATTTGGACACTTTTAAAATTGCCCATTATGACTTGAAAAGGTCTGTCGGTGAGCATGCTATCAACGAGTTTAGTTACCTTTTGACAAGGGATGGCACGGATTACTTTGCATCTTAGTCCTTGTCTCCAGTCAGTATCGTATGCAGCTGATAGGTCAATGAAAGCAACGGATGTTTTTTTCTTTATTTGAAAACCTGCTTTAATATGTGTTGTTAGGAATAGGATCTGGTCTGTGCAGTTGCGGTTGGGTCTGAACCCTGCTTGCTCAATAGGTATCAATTTAAATAAGTTTCTACTAATTCTGTTGTAAGTTAAGCGTTCCAACAGTTTATAGACACAGGCACATTTTGGTGCTGATTATTTGCCTTTCCTGGTTTTAATATGGCTATAATGGAGGCCTTTTTTTAGTAAATGGGGGATTTCTCCTGATTTTAACATATCTGTATAGAAATAAGCCAGCCATTTCCTAGCATATTTGCCACAGTGAAGTAAAAATTCTGGATGGATTTTATCGGAGCCGGGTGCCTTTCCAGACTTAATTTATGATATTGCTGAAATAATTTTTGCTGACTAAGTAAACTTGTCAGAGTATTCAGATGTAGGCGGGCATGCAGACTTTGGTATTTTTAGTTCTTGCTTTACTTTGGTGGTGTGGTCACGATCTCTAAGTGCTCTTGAGGTTGCTATAATGTGGGAGGCTACTCTCTTGGGAGCTATTAGTACTTTATCTCTAGTTGGAAGTCTGCTACTACCAAGTTTTCTAAGTAAAGACCATGCTTTTCTGATTGATTTACTAAAGTCTAATTTTTCCACAGTTTCCATCCATTTATGTCGTCTGGCTGCATCTAAACTACGCAAAGAATGAATGATGATGATGATATTGCTGCTGATGATAAAGACATTAAATTAATATCTACGAATGAAAAAATTTAAAACATATTAACCATAAATGATACAGTTGAATATAAAAATTAAAACATTAAAACAAATTTCTTATAGATTATACTATTTTAAATGTCTATATGTAGCTAACTTGAATCCTGATTGTGCTTATCTCTAGAAGCCAGCCTTCATTTATAATTTAAGAATACTATCTCCAAATTTTAAAATTAGATCAAGGATTTTTTTTTATTAGAAACAATTTTTAACATTATTTGCTAACCGACAACCGTAAAAATACAAATATTTTTATATATCCACCAAATTAGAGATAAGGTAACTGATGGAGATTTAATGTGGGCAAAAAAGGCAGGCATTTTGGCACCAATGTGCTGATAGCAGAAAGGAAATGATATCTGAATTACGGTAACAATGTTGCTATATGTTAAGTAAAAGAGTATATGGATTTCTTTTTATATAAATATTTGCGTCTGTAGTTGAAATCTTTAGTATAAAAATTTATACATATAAATATTATCACAACAAACATACACACACATACATACTCAAACACACACATGCGTACATAACATATCTAAAATTTCTAATTTATACAAAAAAATTTATACAAAATTTTTTATATGTATGTATTTATACAAAATTTTTTATGTAGTTTTGAATATTTTTCAATATTCTGGACATACCTGAATTGCAAAGTCATTATCCTTAAGCGTGTAGTATTTTCTATTACGAAACTTTTTTGGAGATTAAAATTTTGAATACCAAATTTTCATGTAGGTACTTTAAAGAGTTTTTCGATTTCCTATAACCAAATTTGGAAAAAGGTTATTTTTAACGTTCCCTTGTAAAAAATTTTAAAACTATTCATTTGCTTCATTCAATTTTCCTTTTTAAAATATACTTTTTGAGATATAAAGTCAATGTTAATTCTAAAATTTTCCAGAACTTTTTAATTTAAAGCATATTCAAATTCTAGTTATGAATAGAGTTCCAGAGAAAATTCTACAAAAATTAAAAGGTCTAAATTTTATTCCACTTTCAGATTTGTAGTTTGAAATATGGTTTAAGGTTCTTTTCTAATATTCCTATTATTGGTCTAAGATTTAAGTTATTTGATATTTTCCAAGCACATTTATCAGGTATCATTTGAGGAAAATGAGAGAATTCGCCGTAAAAAATCAAATAAAACAAAAAATCTAATGTTTACCGCCAGAGATGAAAATGCCACTTAACCTATAAAAATCATACGAATAAGCTGAATTTTGCAAAGAACGTCAAATTTGGGACCCCAAAAAGATGGAAAAAAGTTTACCACTCCTACCCCGAGCTTCTCCCCAAAACCCTTCCTTATATGAGGGAAAAAACGGAAAACAACGATTTACCAAGAAGCTGTACACTGTAGGGAAAAATATTTCAAATAAAAAATGTAGCTGAGGTAATTTTAAACGAAAATGTTTATTGGCACTTTTTCTGTAGGATGAAATATTCTCTCTGAAACAACGCTTGAAGAGATCGGCGGTTTTGAATGTCAGTTACTCGAGCGAAATCAATTTTAAATAAAATTTGTATCAACTCGATGGTAAAATTTCTATATGAGTTTGATCAGAGTGTCCTATCGACAAAAATCACAATGCGTTTTAAAGGTGAAGAGTGCAGCCTTCGTATGAAATTTATTTTGCCGGAAATAAAGACAGTTTTTATAAAGGTGGTAAATAAATAAACGTTGCGCGATTTTTGCCATTTTTTTACGATTTTCATACTTTTCATACTCACTTTTATTAGCCGGTAACTATGAAATTTCTATTATTAGAGCCTAATCTTCGAAACCTACAGAATGAAATTTCGGTTTTGAGTTATGAAAAAACGACCTAAAACGTTAAAAGCTGCTTCTTATCGACTACACAAGTACCTTTCTTGAAATTATACAACTTCTGCTACAAATTTTACCTAATACCGTCTTCGTGGAGGCATTTACCGTGAGGTGCGATCGTTTTGTAATGCGAAAGTTTAAAATCTGCGTTTTTAGGCATATTTCAAATGCCTCATATTTTTTGTCAAAACTCAAAATCAAAATTTCATGTTATTCCATAACGACCGGTCAATGAAAGAATCGTAAAAAATGGCAAAAATCGCGCAACGTTTATTTATGGAGCAGATTTCTAGAAACTGACTTCATTTGCGGCAAAATACAAAAAATGTATACAAAAGCTGCCCTTTTTAGCTTTAAAACGCATTAAAATTTTTGTTGATAGGATACTCTCATGAAAACATAATTGACTTTTTACTGTCAAATTGATACAACTTTTATTAACCATTTAATACTTCTTACATTTTTTATCAGATGATATATTATGTCGTATTCTTCAAATACTGAAATTACAAGACAATCTAACAAATATGCCAGTCATGTCAATATTTCTGACAAGAGTAGAAATAAGCTAAAAACTTTATTGGTATTTTTGATAATGTCTGCAGCAAATAATGACAGTCATTTATTCATGACAGTAATATATCAGGAAAATTTTAACAGGCCTGCATGAGTGACCAGCGTTTCAAATAGCTCATTAACTGTCTTGAGAAACCAATTCGCTAAGAATTTTGCTTAGTTGAGGAGATACGTTGTGGAATGCAATTTTTAGATTCCCCATGTCTCTAATAACATCTTTATCAAAGTCTGTTTTGCCTTGCAAATCTTAGAAGGCACAGATTAAAGCGAAATTCTGAATTTGGTTTCGAAAATTAGTTTACGGATTTTATTATCAGATGTCGCTATTTGCGTCTATACGAAGCCATGTTAGAGTTGCTTCCTAAGACAGAAAAGATTTATTTTCATGTTCAGAGCGACTGCGAAAGCCGTTCTGATGAGGCCTATTAGGCCGAAATACGTATAAGCGGATGCGCAGGAGCCCTGAGCGTGAAATCAAATATTAACTGTCTTTTCCTTTATATGATATTGAATTGCCAAACTTCCAGCAACTCTCAAGCTTTTCTAGGTAATAAACAGGTGTAACACAATATAACTTACAGTTCTTGGTGATCTGCTTCTTTAAAATTCAGACACTGACTCTAAACTTATAACAAACTCAACAAACAAACTATGTAGACAAATTTTGGGAGATTTATTTATTGTATTACTAAAAATAAATCTGTATTTATTTTAGCGATTGATATAATGTATATGTATGATATGATATAATGTATGATACTATATGTATCTAAATAGAAAAACTATATATTGCCGTAGTGAAATTACTGCTCTTAACAAAATCGAAAAAGATTACGAGAGAAAGGTACGTCTACTTTCCAAAAGGATCCGTGTAGAAGTGGCTGTTCTTCGTTCAGAAAACTAATAATTCGTACACATATGTTATGTTAAAAAGATTTATTAGAGACAGTATGTGTGGCTAATTGGACATTCCCGAATTCACCCCGACGGTTTTTTTCTAGAGTCCCTACTCTGAAAGGAATTATGCTACGCTGTTATAAGTTATCAAAGACAGTAAAAAAGATTTCAAAGCGCATGGACACTCAGTAGCCTATCAGGCTATATCTCATAATACCTAAAAAATAACAAAAAAATTATAAGTTCGTTTCCGATTCCTCCTTCTAGTGATTCTGTCCGATACTGTTTACAAAAAATTAAAAAAAAATGTTTTCCATATTGGATACCAATCAAAATTACAACAGAAAAATAAAAGGACAACGTGTTTTGACTTTGATAAAGTTTCACGAGTGATGTTCAGTCCAACCAATACACAAAAATTAAAAACAATTGTGGTGTAGCTTTTGATAGAAGATTGGATAAAACATAACAAAAAGCGTAAATTGAAAATTTATGAAAAAACGGTTTTACTTTTTCCCTGCAAATAAAAAATTCCATTTTATTATCGAGAAACAAAAAATATTATTGCTAATGGATGCTCTGCTATGTTTATTAATAATATATTAACCATAATTCGTGTTTAAAATGTTTTCATTGATATACTCAATGTTAAATAATGTCAATACATTGATGTTTAAGCCATCAATATTTAACCATTTCAGTAGATTTGTCACTTCTCAGGTACACGTAATTACATTACAATAATTGGACACTAAATATACTTGGTTAGAAAAAATCTAACTACACGAATGTTAGTATGTATTGATTTCTGAGAGATCAATTAAGAAAAGTTAGAATATTATCATAAAAAGTAAGATGTTTAATGAAATCTAGATTATTGAACATACGTTATTTTAAACGCATAGACAAGAAAATAGAGAATCAGTTACTAAACTGGTATGAAGAGATAGACAGCGATGTAACATCACTAAATTCCAATCACGAGTTAAGTGATGTTCGTTCTGAACACAGTATCCGCAATACAGATTCTGGACAGTCTACACAAGTTCTTCCCAATGATCATGAAGATGCTATGGAACAAAGCGGCCAAGATGATTATTTTTTAGAGATTTTATGGCAAAGATGGTTGATACACCATGGTTAAAAAATTAGCCACACACACCCAAATTTAACATCAAAGTCTGTAATATTGTTACGAACTTACGTGGCGCCAAAACCATATCATAATGCTGAAAATTGTCTGTCTCGAATGTTATGATCAATAACATTGTAAAATACACAAATCAAAAACTGGATATGATGAAAGTGTTTATGCTCGCCCTAGGAATTGTCCTGCTGTTGGCTACGAGGTAATACAAGCATTTATCGGACGTTGGTTGGTTGGTATTGCTGTGCCAAAGAAAGCGCAACATTTAAATACTGATGAACTACGGAAATTGCGATCGCCACATAATTCAAGCTGTAACTTTTGACGACGCCACTAAAAGACAAGAAAATTCGGCAGTTGCTAATCTTGCACCCTTTCGAGAAATATTGGAAATCTTTGTCACTAACTGTTTATCAGCATATAGTCCTGTACTCTATGTGAATAGTCATACTCTATGTCAATGTCAATAGTAGAACAGCGCGTAACAACGGATAATTACTTTTTGATAGTACGATAGGTACTTTACGTAAAAACAAGTTACAAATTTATCCTGAGTTGGAACATGTAAAAAGAACACCTTGTAGTAGCATATTTGCATATGGTGACGATGGAAACAAGTGTTTATTTGTATTATATGTGCAAACAAAACAACTAAGAATGTATTACTGCTTTCAACACTACACAGCGATGGTCTGATTGATGAAAACACTAAAGACCATACCATGAAGAAAGATAATTGGCCACGCGCGTTTGTTTTGAACCGCTTCCTTCAAGAATCGGCTGGAGCAGTCGCGCTCATCCCAACTTTCATTTATTACTCCGAAATTATGAAAAAAATATGGTTATCAACTTAAAAAGTTTATCAGCTCTAACATTTAATAATTATTAGCATATGCCCAGGCTCTTTTAATATTTATAATAATTATTAATTTTTTATAATGCATTTGAAAGTTCGAATACCCTTCTATATATCATACAATTTTTAACTATCTGAAGACTTCAGTTGTGGACTAGCATAATTTTGAAAATTATTACTTTTTTCAAAAGAGTTAGATCGTAGGATTATTGTACTACAAAAACTATTTAATAGATTTTATTGAAATTTTGTGTGATTATTTAACGTTCTAAAAAGATTTCTTTCGCGAAGTATGAAAGGCCCATATACTAACATTTTTTAAGATTTGCAACCACATTATCTTATGTAAAATTGCAAAACTTTTATTCTTACTGAAAATTGTTTTAAAACCAATAGTAGCTGAGATATATGAGGAAAAAACGAGGAAAATTACAGAATTTTTTAAATATTTTTAATATAGTGTTCAATAGAAAGTTAAGCACACTGTTTAGAACTCACGCGTAGTGAAATTATGATTTCTAGTGATACTTGGAATCGATTTACGATTTACGCAAAAAACTACGTTTATATATTTCCCACCCAAACATGATCATTTTAAAACAGATGACGACTGTTTATAACTTTTTCACAGAATTGAATGGATTACAATTTCAAAAATTCCTTTCGTTCCTTACATCTATATACTTGTACATTTTGTTGGTTTTACGTAGCATTGGTTGCCTATTTCAAAATCATCAAAATTTAAAAATTTAAATCGTTGCGAAGAATTTCTCACGCAATTTTACGTATTTATGTAAACAGTGAATGATATTGTTTACCTGCAAAACCAACTCAAAGAAAAAAATATATACTTACTTTTTTGACACATAAAATTTACATATCCAGGTGTGTGGACCACAAGTTTCAACAAAATATACCAATGAAATTTATATGCAAACGGAACCAGTTTCTACATTTTTGTAAACCTGCTTAAATCCGGCCGAATATCGGCCTTCGATATTCAATTTACATACATAATAAATAAAATGTTATTTAAGTAGTATACGATGACA
The DNA here is from genome assembly GCF_040954645.1 of Diabrotica undecimpunctata. NCBI lineage: Eukaryota > Metazoa > Arthropoda > Insecta > Coleoptera > Chrysomelidae > Diabrotica > Diabrotica undecimpunctata. The sequence goes on from NC_092805.1 coordinate 137,791,966, forward strand.
ATAAATAAAAATTCAACATTTAAGGAGGATGTGAACAAACTTATGGATTTAGAAATAGGCCATTATCTAAGTATGTTTGTTTATCGCCACCACAGTGTACTACGCCATCGCGCGTCGTAGAAGAGTTATGGAACATTCAAGAACAATATCCGCTCTATACACGAACATACCTAATGTGAATAATATAGTGTGCAAGTTATGAGGCTGAAATTTTCCTAATCGATTTTTAAATTCGATCGTTAAAATTCGATTTTTTCGATGGCGTCTGTTGTTTCTCTTCTACGACGTATTTCTTCGTTTGGGATTCGGTCTCTCAGAGAGACACACAATATCTGGCGCTCCATAGCCATCTGAGTCACGCGAATCTTATTAACTACATTTTTTGTGAGTGATAATGTTTCTGCTCCATAAGTGAGTATAGGTAACACACATTGGTCAATGATGTTCCTTTTGAGGCATATGGGTAGATCCGATTTAAATACATAGTTTAATTTACCTGCACAATATACCTTCCATCAACAGCAATATTTCGATTTAGCACCAGAATAGTCATTATTTGCATCTTGTTTCACAGAGGAATTCCTAAGTGTTCTTATATTCCCAAGTACTTTGTATATCTTGTTTCGTGTGACGCTATCATACCCTGGTTTAAAATTTACAGATAGGTAAACCGAATAAGAACATTCGTTAAAAAAGAGGCCCATCTATTGGAATCAACTTTGACCGAGAATTTGCTCAGAAGTACCTATGTAAATTATGCTAGAAAGTGTTTTATAGATTGTGTTCAACAGTGTTCTTATCTTGATTATCACATTCGACTTTCACAAGTCTTTATTCTGCAGTTCGCAAAGTAAACTGATAGTGTATTCTTTAGAGATTCTTTTTCCCAGTCTTTTACTTTAATCTTGTGGATTTGATTGGCAAAATACGAAACTTCATATTGTTGTGGGTGGTGAGACATGGGTAATGACAAAAAAAGATAAGCGCAACAAGACATTCGAGAGAAAGATACTGAGAAAAGTATACGGCCGGTGTAAGATGAAAGCGGTACATGGAGAATCAGGAGAAACAAAAAACAAAAAAAAAGGAGCTGCCCCCTTCTTGCAGCTATTCTAATGTCCTCAATTATTGTGTTATCGAAACAGTCGTTAGACATTATTGAAGTTTTGTCACAGCTAAGGCGGTACGAAGTTCGCCGCGTCAGCTCTATCATATATATATATATATATATATATATATATATATATATATATATATATATATATATATATATATATATACATATATATATATATATATATATATATATATATATATATATATATGAGAGAGTTAGAAACGAACAAATAAGAAACGAAATGAAAATGGAGCGAAATATCAATGATGACATAGAAAGAAAACAATTAATCTGGTTCGGACTTGTTAAAAGAATGCCAGAGTACAGATGGCCTAGAAGAGTACTGGAATGGATCCCTCTTGAAAGATGAAAGAGAGGACGACCACGGAGAAGTTGGCGTAACGCTATTGATGACGCAATGGCGGCAAGAGACTTAAAAGAGGCAACTGCATATGACAGAAAAAGATGGAAATTGGGGGCGGAGAAGCGGCGATAGCCGTAATAAATTTAATAAATTTGTTATTATTATATATATATATATATATATATATATATATATATATATATATAGATATATATATATTATATATATATATATATATATATATATATATATATTATATATATATATATATATATATATATATATATATATATATTATATATATATATATATATATATATATATATTATATATATATATATTATATATATATATTATATATATATATATATATATATATATTATATATATATATATATATATATATATTATATATATATATATATATATATATATATATATATATATATATATATATATATATATATATACTTGCGATGATTTGCCAATCATCTGCCATTTAATCTGACCCCCTCTAATATTTCTAGTGAACGGGAATCGTTCCCCAATAATTTCTTAATTCGTTAATTCGGAGTAAACCCACTTACAGGAGCAAGCTCGTTGTACTTTGGCCGTCGCATGAGTGAAGCTCAGATCATATGCAAGAAAGAAACAAACACGGAAAACAAAAATTACTTCAAATCATTGATTTATTTGTTCGTGACAACTCTTCGTTGAAAATTCGTAATTTAAAAAATTTTTTAAATATAAAATAGAATTTATTCATATTATTCATATCAGTTTAATTTTTATTATTATCTTGTATTTATCTTTAATTACTTTATTTTGATTATCATTATATTTTATTATAAAAGTTTTATAGCTTTCTTATCGTCTGCGCACGGAGCCATGGTTTTTCATTTAATTGTATTTAGATTTATTTAATTTTATTAAGTTTTTTTAATTTTATTAAATTTTAATTAATTTTATTTAATTTTAGTTAATTTTATTTAATTTAATTTATTTTAATTTTATTTAATTTTATTTAATTTTATTTAATTTTATTTAATTTAATTTAATTTAATTTAATTTTATTTAATTTTATTTAATTTTATTTAATTTTATTTAATTTTATTTAATTTTATTTACTTAATTTTATTTAATTTTATTTAATTTTATTTAATTTTATTTAATTTTATTTAATTTTATTTAATTTTATTTAATTTTATTTAATTTTATTTAATTTTATTTGATTTTATTTAATTTTATTTGATTTTAATAAATTTTATTTAGTCATTTTCGGTGAATCGCTTAACTTTTGCGTTAAGCTGTATTATTAAATCGATTTACGAACAAAAACTATAGTGTGTAGACCCTTATATGTAAACCAAATAAATATAAACTAACAAAAGGCTTTAAATTATTTTGCGTAATGAACTTTACCTTAAACTTACAGCAACCAATATTTTTGTCAATTTTGGCAAAAAAATAATTTATATATGTAATTAATTTATATATGTATGTAATTTATATATATTTATATATGTAATTAATTTATTTATATATGTAATTAATATTATTAGTAATATTAGTAATATTATTTAAACGTATCCTTTCAAGAACAAAATATAACTGACTGGATGGGTTGAAATGTCAGTTTCATAATTATTATTATTAGTATTATTAATTAAACCTATCGTTTCAAAAACCAAATATAGGTAATTGAAATCTTAGTTGGTAGTTCAGATTTATTTCCTAGTTGGCGTAGTTACCCTACTGGGCAAACATATATATATATATATATATATATATATATATATATATATATATATATATATATATATATATATATATATATATATATATATATATATATATTGTTATGATTGTTTATTTTGAGTTGAGTATATATATATATATTGTTATGATTTATTTATTGAGCCAATAAAAAAGAATTAACTTATTTGTTATCAAAAGTAAAATAATCCTTATATTACCTGTGTTCGATGGATTCAAAAGATTTTCTAGTTGTCTTTTATCGGGATAGAGAAGAAAAGGATAAGAATACAAATATATTATATTACAAAGATTTACGTTTCTTTATTTTGTATGAACGAATAAAACAATTATTAAATTCTGTCGTTATCTTATCAATCAGCATACAAGAAAATAAATCAAATTATTATGATAATAAGATTCTAAAGCTACATACATTTATATTACGTGAAAAACCAATTTTACTTAAATTTTTCTTTACTTAAAAAAAAGAAACCACAAAACTTTAAACTTTTGATTAGCCTAACAAAACCTCAGTTCTTAAATTTTAATGCTGATGACCATGATGTCGAAACGATCCTTCACAGATATAAAATTCAATTGTACAAACACTTACAGTTTATTTTCTTCTTGAGTTGTATGTTGGAACATACCCAGAAAAGTCCAGTCTCCTCAAAGATGTGATCTCCCCTCTTTGGCACCTCGGCTCCTTCTTTACGTCTCTGCAAACCTCCTTCAGACTACACAAAAAACACCTGATTCACTTCTCCAAACTCCGCTACTTATTTATGACACCAGGACCTCCTTTTGTCAACTTGATGCCGTAAGAATACTTTCACATATACTTTATAAAATGCCACACGGTAGATACAAGGACCTCTTTTAATCTACTTGTTATCTCCTTCTTCAAACTATTCACTTCTTTTCGTTACGCCGGTATCCAAACTCACGAACCACACCCTATCTTGAGAACAAAACGACCGTTTCCTTTCGATGACCAAAATATGACTAACTTCTCCTCTCTCATGATCGACTCACCAAATTCCCATTTAAAAACGACCGTCCAATCAAAAAGCTTAAATTGTGTTTACCATGATTTTGGAAAAGCCTAATTTCGGTTTCAGAGAAAACTAAATAGGTTACTTTAAAATTGGTTTTTTTCAATACATCATTTATACATATTTCAAAAGATTAAAATATGGTCATTTAATACTCGACTATACAAACAATGAAAAGATTACCTTACAGGTAAAATGTCTTCTAATTCTAAACAAAAGGTTTTTTGATAATTTTGTTTGAAACGGCAAACAAATTTCTATTCTTATCTACACTAAATCTTATCTTAAATTACTATATACAATTTGTTTATAATGATTTCTTAAAATTTTATTCCGATGGATATTTTTATTTATTTTTCTTTGGTTGGGAAAGAAAAAGTATGACAATATATATATATATATATATATATATATATATATATATATATATATATATATATATATATAATATAAATATTTTGTCCGTTAAAACAAATTGCATCCAACGTCGATTAATTTACAGCTTAATTATTTTCATGCCTTTTAAGCTCGATTTTAGAGCTCGTTCTGGCAAGGGTGCTTCCATAATTTATTTAAGTACACTGCATGATTAGAGACTTTTATACTTAACTTTTTGAGCGATTTATAATTTTATGTAAAATTAATTTACCTAATTGGTTGAATCCCAGTGATGTTTTTATTCCAATTAGCGAGACTGCTTGCTTTTATAGATTTATATAATTATGGTAATGATATTTGATTACTATACAAAAATCTAGTGTTGACAGGCAACTGTATTGATTCGGTACAAATCGCTACAAAAAAGTGCCTTGAATAACGTTTTTTATTTGGATTAATGATATTAGTTAGTTCATTAAGTTTGATAATAATTTAGTTACACAAAACAGCAACACTTATAGCATCGTTCCTTTTAAATTCGTTTAATCTAAAAGTATATTACATGGTTTAATTTTTATTACGAGCGATACAAGTTCTAGTTCTCATAATAATTTATTGGCCGTCAATTTAATGAAAACTTTATTTATATAGGTAACTTCACTCTTTTGGGATCGATTTCCGGACTGGAATTAAACCGTCAAAAATATGTAATTTTAAATATAACTAATGTGTGTTTATTCCCAGAAAAAAATAGTATATAATTAGAGTGCCATATAAGAATGATATCAAATTCTGATCGTTTTGTGCTTGTTGTAGTTGATTATAGATAATGTGCCTTATCCATAAAAAATTGAGCATTTGCTCGAAGTATAAAATAAAAGCCAAAGAAGCCTTTATTTCTAATAAATAATTATTTGATTTTGCTCCATAGTAGATACTTCGTTTTTTATACAGTGTGCTACATTTTTTAACAATTCCAGAAAGGAATAGCTATGTTTTTTTTATTGAATGTGACAGGCGTATGTAGTAGTTATAAAGGGTCAGAAAGTCGAAAGAAAGCACGCGACGCGATGTGTGACGAGAATGTTCAGGTGAAATTTGTTACTACAAAAGTACATATAAAGCGGTACTAGAAAAATTGCAAGTACCCGCTATAAAACAAGCAAAACAGAATGCAAAATTACCAGCGGAATGACAGAAGGTGAGCAAAAAACAATAAGTGTAAAGTAATTATCATTAGTGTAAGTAAGAAGGTACTTAAAGTACTCCTTACTATCATTCACTCGCGCATATACATCAAATTAGAAGAACACCTAAGTGAAGTTAAATTTGGATTCAGAGCAGAACTCGGAACGAGGGAAGCACTTTTTAGTTTGCAAGTTATAATACCGAGAGCTAGGGATGTCAACTGCGATGTGTACGCATGTTTTATTGATTTCAAGAAGGCGTTTGATAAAGTCCCCCATGGGAAACTAATCGATATCCTAAAAACGTCAGAACTCGATGGTAAGGATATCAGACTGATCTCAAACTTATATCTGCAACAAAAAGCAACAGTACGATTAGAAAATGAACTATCCGATATATTCACAGTCGAAAAAGGAGTTAGACAAGGTTGCATATTGTCACCGGCATTATTTAACATATACTCTGAAAACATCTTTAGAGAGGCCTTGGACGAATCAGAAGATGTTATTGCTGTAAATGGCAAACTTATAAACAATATTAGATAAGCAGACGATACAGTGTTGCTGGCAGATAGTGCGCAGGGGCTACAAAGGATGATGGATATTGTAACTAAATTGCAAGAAGACAAATCATAATAATGATCATTAGTAAAAACACCAACATAAACGCCCAAATTACAAAAGGCGATACACCGTTAGAAAGAGTGGAAAAAATTTGCTATTTGTAATATTAAGGATACTTGTGATCACAGCTACAAAATAAAAACTCGTATTGAAAAATCCAGAAGCTCTTTCAACAATCTTAGGAAGAATTCTTAGATGTTACGTCTTTAGTGTCGTCCTCTATGGAGTAGAAAGCTGGAGCCTTAAACAAGATGTCATAAAACAAAATGGCATTTGAAATGTGGTGCTACCGACGTATGTTGAGGGTCTCATATATATACCACACAAGTAACATAACTATTCTCCACCGGCTAAGAAAAGACAAGGAAATTATTACCACCATAAAAAACAGAAAATTGGCTTACTTCGGCCACATCATGCGTAATGATAAATACTGACTTCTACAGTTGATTATACAAGGCAAGATTGAGGACGTAGACGTATATCATGGCTAACCAATATAAGGAAGTAAACTGGTCTAATGTCAACTGATATATTTCGAGCTGCTAAATAAATTAAGATGGGTCAATGTGGTCGCCAACATCTCAAGAAAATAAGCACATTTAGAAGAATTATTTAAAGAAATTAGCAACATATAAACAAAATTCAAAAAGAACGCACTGTGAATGATATCGGGACCAAGTGTCTAGTTTTCATGTTTTTTAATGCGGTGAACATTACCATTAAACACAACATTGGTTTTTCTATTTACATCTGGCATTAATATTGTATCTAGCAATAACTGATACAATTCGGATTTTAAATATCTTCACAGAAAAAATTATCAGGAGATATTTGACAAAAATCTATGTGGGCCGTCGACAAATCCATCTTGCAATAAAACCAGTGTTTATATCAGTTCATACCCGTGTGATATAGTTAGTTATTCATCTTTCTCAACTATTATGTTTTGGGGATACTCAGCAATTGAGTGATCATGCAAACTTGAGAAAGGCCGAGACAATATTAGCGAAGTATAGTTAGAAAGAATGAGCGAAAAATCAGAGTTCCATTTCTAGATAAAAAAAATGTTTTGTGTTTTCTATATTATCTTGCAGCGGACTCAACTTTCTTCTTCACTAACTCTTACTGTCTAAAACTTACGTGTCTGAAGGTAAAGTTGCTCGTTACCTGAAAAGAAAAACAATAATTATTTTAATTACTAAGTAGGTATATACAAATTAATAAGTAAAAAACGTAAATTGTGTTTTGCAATTTTAACAGAGCAGCTCGTTTAAGTTTTAGAAATAATAACAAAATGATTCTAAATATACACGACAATCTAAATTTATAACAGCTGTATTCAATCTAATTTATATAACTGAAAAAATCCCACAAGAATGGCTTAAATCGATCTTTAGTCCACTACTTAAAAAAATTAATCCTCGAAATTGCAACGACGCTCTCAAAATACTTTTAAAAATAATTCATAACTGGATATTTCAGAAGTGTGAATCAAATTTAAGTGCAGATCAGTTTGGTTTCCGGAGTAGACTGGGCAAGAGGGAAACTATTTAAATATTATAAATACTGTTGGGAACATGCCGAGATTAAAGAAAATATGTTTTGTTGAATTGGAAAAGGCCTAGTTTGTACAGTGAGTATACTATGCAAGTTGGTCCCATACACAGTTCATTTTGCCATAAAAAATGTATGTTGTGTATAAACAAAGTTTGAACATGTAGGGATAAATCCATTTAATTTTTAAAAAAACAAACAAAGGTTTACACGTAACCGAAGTGTTTGGTGACAAGATTGAATGAAATGTTTGTGCAAATAAGTACGATAGTGTAGGGTAATGGTTTTTATGCATTATTAGATTTGAATAGAACACGGTGCCAGTAGAAAGTACATACATAACAAGTAGTTATAATTACAGACCAGCTGACAAACAACAAAAGAAAACGGTTGTGGTCAAAAGAGTGGTATCAGAAAAAGAGTCAGGTTTCGAATTTGAATTTGTTAGGGTTAGGGATTAAGGGTTTCAGAAACTTCTCATTAAAAAAATTATTTACATATATAATATGATCACCAATTTAGGTTTATTTTGGAATACCGAATCACAAAACAAAATACTATAAAAATCAGACAAACGATCACTGCTGAGGAAAGATTAATAATTAAGTTACGTTTTCTTGCAACGGAAAGATCTTATGAGGATTTAAAATTTAGCTTTGCTATATCTCCTCAGTTATTAATAATAATTATTCCGGAAACATGTTGAGCAATTTACCAGTCACTGAAACATGAATATTTACAGTTAATTTGTAAATATACTATATTGATTGTATTTATTACAAATGATAACAAAATAAAATAGACCGCAGAATTAAGATAAACAAACGAAAAAAAAAAAATATAATTTGCATAAGTGAGTATCGTCTTCACTTGGCAGAGGCGTACTTTCATAAACAGGAGTGGCAGAGTGTGGTTCTATATAAATATTAAAACTCTCTTCACTTGTAACAGTTGCAATAAAAATAAAACTGTAGAATTGTGTGGTCGCGTATAGTCATCATCAACTTGGTTCATCACTTCATAGGCCTTCTGCAAAATCGAAATTTGTTTTTTCGATTCTATTTTTCTTTTTTTACTTGTTGCTGTTTGCTGTGATTTTTGACCAACATCCTACTTTGAACTATAATTTTTTTTTTCAGTTTCCAAGTATTTCAGAGCATTATCATGTTAGCCATAGTCAATGCTAATAATGAATTTATTGTGGTAAATATAGGGCAAACGGCAGAGTGTCTGATGGTGGTGTTACGGAAAACTACAATCAGCCAAGCTCAATTTGCCAACGGCACAACTATTACGTTAATGTAGCGATAAAACTCCTATTCCGTAAGTCTTTGTGGCAGATGATGCTTTTCCCTTGTCAAAGTACAAAATGAAACCTCTTCCTACAAACAATTTAACAGGTTCACTGTCCACAGATCACATATGGTCTGTGGACTAAAAGCACTACCAGTTCACAGACCATATGTGGTCTGTTCGTCGATACAATTTTCAGGTTGCTTTTAAAAGTGAACGTGGGGAGAATGGCGTTTATTAGACGTGGACTTGACAGAATATATCCCATATATTATAAATAGTGTTGGGACAAAGGAAAAAAATGTGGAATTTTATCGTAATTGCGATACAATATAATATCGAAACTACACACCTATGTTTATTGCGTTTTCACTTTTAGCGAACTACATAATGTATATTGTAGACAATACGGTTTTTTGTGAAACTCTTTTGGCTTTATTAGTGGCATCTGCTGATGTTTCTCCTTTTTGACGAAATTCATTATAGCAGCCGGCACACCTAAGTCTAGTAATTTTTCCATCTATTCTAGCTGTGCTTGTGACGTGGACGGCGTAAGTAGGGCAGGTATATGAACAACGTTTTCGCCCAAAAGATTTTTCACAATACTCATTTGGGCCTGCAATAATGTACATTTATTTTGCTGGTTCAATTTATTGAACAAATAAACTGTATTTATGAGACCCACTCCAAACAGAACATCGACGGCAACTTTTTTGTACCAGGTCAAGGTCTTGCGAATTGCTGAATAGTAGCTAGCCAATTCGTCAGAAAGGTCGATACCTTTTTTCGATTATTGTATTCCAATATCATATTAGGCTTTGGACGCGGATTTCGACCAGTACTCATCGTTTGTTTATCTGCGTAACAAGTAGATATCATAAGGACGTTCCTCTTGTCATTCCATTTTAGGATCACCACATTATTTTTTTGTGCAGTAATTTGCTCTCCTCGCTTCAGTTTCTTATTTTTGATAAATAAAGGTAAGTTTTTACGATTTTTTCTCAATGTCCCAGAAAGATCAGTTTTACGTTGAAGCAAGTATTTAGCTAATGGAACACTGGTATACCAATTATCTGCAACAATAATTTTCCCCTGGTCTAAAAGTTCTTCACAAAGCACGACAATTACGCTTCCAGGTTTATCAAGATTGGAGATTTGAGGATCTTGGCCAGAAAAAAACTTTATATTTTCAAATATATCCATCATCAGTTGTGGCTTTGTAAATCTTTAGTCCATACTTGTGAGTTTTGTTTTGATTATACTCACGAATCAGCAGTCGCCCCTGAAAAGGAACCATGGATTCATCCACAACAACGCAATCTTTTGGCGAAAGAAACTTTCTGCAGTTTCTACTTACAATGTCTATTACTGGTTGGATTTTGTACAAGCGATTATTGGTATCTCTGTCAATTGTATTGTCAACAAAATGCTAGCAGCGTAAAATTGTTACGAAGCGATTGTAGGACATTTGTATCTGGTGCAACAAAGGATGATAAAAAATGGGATGGGAAAACATGGACTCAAGAGACAAGAAAACTAAGATCCATTATTGACTACATTATCATGAACCACAAAAGCTCCATCAAAGTGAAAGACACCAGAGTGAAAAGAGGGGCAGAGTGTGGAACAGATCATAAACTTGTGGTGGCATGGATGGAATTCCCCTATATCTGGACAAAACAAAAACATACATCGATTGTTACAACGGGAACGACAATAAACGAAAAGAGGCTCAAATTACATCTACTGCAGGAAGAATCAATAAAAGATTTATACAAAAGAAGACTAGACCAAAAACTAGAAGAATTCAGATATGACACGTTAGATGAAATGCATGAACACATAAAAACCTGCCTGATTTCAGCGGCCTTAGAAGCTCTTGGAGAAGACGACCAAAGGAACACCCATCAGAATATCAAATTAAGGTAAGACACATTGAAATGCATAAAAGAAAAGAAAAAACTACACATAAAATACCTAAACACCAAAAAACGATAAGACTTAGACCTATATAGAGCGAAAAACAGAGAGGTAAAGAAAAGAGTAACAAATGAAAAGAACGAACGATGGGAACAAGCATGCACAGAGATAGAACGACATATCGGAGGAACGAGAAATTCAGAATCATGGCGAATATTAAAAGCACTTCAACGAAATAAGACAGAGAAAACCCAGATCGGCAAAATTAGTGAAAACGAGTGGCAAGAATACTACGTAAAACTACTTACAGAAAACCGTCCCCAATTTCAGGAAGAGAATATAGAACATGCAGGAAAGGGGCATACGACAAGATAGAAATAAGCCTGGCAGAAGTTAAGAGAGCAATCAAGACATTGAAGAACAAAAAAGCCAAAGGACCCGGAGGAATACCAAACGAACTAATTAAGAACGGAACGGAAAAGTTATTCCGCATGCTACATAGAATGTTCGAAAGAGGACTAAATGGAGAAGAAATACCTGCGGAATGGACACAAGCATACATCACATCCATACATACATAAGAAAGGAAACAGGAAAAAATGTGAAAACTATAGAGGAATTAGTATAATATCGTCGGTAGGTAGACTTTACGGGAAAATTATTAAAGAAAAACTAGAAACTGAAATAATAGGAAAAATTGGAGAAGACCAAGCAGGGTTCACAGTAGGAAAATCATGCCTAGATCATACGTACACATTAGAACAACTGATAGAGAAGAAAATGGCAAAAGGTAGACCGGTCCATCTGGCCTTTGTTGATCTAAAGAAAGCATATGACTCAATACCTAGAGTCAAATTATGGGAAGCAATGAATGATCTCGGAATCCGACAAACACTAATAAAAGCAGTTAAAGCACTATACAAAGAAAACAAAGTAGCTATTAAATGTGGAAATAAAGCCTACAATACATTTAAGACGACAAAAGGACTTCTACAAGGCTGTGCTACGTCCCCTACTATGTTTAAAATATTCTTGGAAAAGACACTCAAACCATGGAGGAGAAAGTGCGAAGGAATGGGCATACCAGTAAGAGACGAATACCTATACACCTTAAGTTTTGCCGACGATCAAGTAGTCATCGCACAAGATGAAGAAGATCTCAGCTTTATGCTCAGAAAACTAGAAGAAGAATATAAAAACAACGGAATGGAAATAAACTTAGAGAAAACCGAATACCTAACAACAGAAAACAAGGATATGAGAAACCTAGAGATAGACGAGGGAAGACAAATAAATGGAACAGATAAATTCAAGTATTTAGGAACCATAATATCGAACCAGGGAACAACAGAAGAAGATATAAACAACAGTCTGAGACAAACAAGAAACTGTATAAGACAACTAAACTCAGTGTTGTGGGATAAGAACATTACGATAAAGACAAAAAAGAGAATATATAATACCCTGACAAGAAGTATCCTGACATATGGGTCCGAAAACTGGACAATAAACAAGAGAAATAGAGGTAGAATAAGAGAGCAGTAGAAATGGAGTTCCTGAGGAGAAGCTGTAGACTTACAAAAAGAGACAGAATTGAAAACGCAGAGATTAAGCGGAGAATGGGAGTGCAATCAGACATAATCGACTATATAGAGGAGAAGAGACTATCCTGGTACGGCCACGTCAGAAGAGCGGACAGAGGACGCTGGATAAACAAAATCACAGAATGGAGCCCGATTGGAAGAAGAAAGAGAGGAAGACCCCGAAGGTCATTCAGAGATGAAATCGACGAGGCTATGGAGAAAAGAACCCTGCGAGATGGAGACTGGAATGACAGGGAAAATTGGAGAAAACGGTTGAGTGAAGGAAGACAGTGAAAACTGTGAAAATCCTTAGTAGTAGTAGTAGTAAAAAATGGGATCTTTTTTCCAGTAGTACTCTAATGTAGGGAACCTGATTATACCAGTCAGCAAGTAAATGCCCAAAAACTGTTCAAGTTCTTCCTTGTTTACCGATTTCCAGCGACTCAAACGACATCTAATATTATTTGCAGTAAGTTGTTCAGCGTATAGGTTGGTTTGTTCTATCAACTCAAATAAATCATCATCAACCAAAAGACGAAATATTGCAAACACATCTGCATTTTCTGGAATGTTTTCAGTATGTATATAATTTTCTGAGTTACTAAAAGTTTGACGATCTAATGGCTGAATGTCGTAATTCCATCCATTTTTCTCATCATGTTCTTTCATTTGACGCTCTGTAGTTGGTATTATGCCAGTTCTTAGAGCTGTATTTACTTCAATATCTCTGTTGTCATCAGAACTGGAATCATCCATACGTTGTTCTATTGCATGCTGAACGTTGATATTTTCATTCATTACCTGATTATCTCGTAGACTTGAACGGTCAGGTGAGAAATCGCCATGAATAAAATCGGGATCTGCTACACTGTCATCATCGTCACAATCTCTACGGTCCTCGGTCACATTTTCTTCGTCCGACAAATTTGACTGACTATATTGTTCGTTATCACTCTCTTCTAATATTCTCCGCAACTCTTCTTCCGTATAGCCTCGTCTCTTACTCATATTGCCGCAACAATCTCAATTCACAAAAAGCACAAAAAATACAAACACGTCTGTTTTGTTTTGATTTTCGACTAATTACTTAAACGTCATTTGTCAATCAAGTAGCTATTTCACGTATTTTGTTGTCTTAGAACATAAAGAGACCTAAGTTTATCGTAATTGATGATTTGTATATGCCATTTATTATTTAATAAGGGAAATAATGGATAAAATGAGAAAAATACGCACATACTACATATGGTCTGTGGACTCACGAGACAACTTTTGGTCATTTTTGTTCTATAGAGTCCACAGACCATATGTGGTATGCTTTAAAACAAATATCTTTTAATTAATACTTATATTTTTTACAACATTATTGATTTATTTATAGCCACTCAAAAATAATTTCCACTCAAAAATGTGGACAGTAAACCTGTTAAGTAAAGAAGAAGGTATATTTAATTATCGTCTGAGCCGTGGAAGGAGAATAATAGAAAAAATTTGAAATATTAGCTGCAAGAATTCGAATTTTTCATACATCAATAAATGCAATACTTGTCATTAGACATCGTTTTAACACACGTATACTCCAGTTCAAAGTTAAAATAGTGGAGACAATGAAAACGGATTTATAACTCAAGGTGACTGACGAAATTCTGAGGTATCATTTATACAGTTAGAAATAAATTACAATATACACTACGTAAGAGAAGCTAAGACGGGAATATTTCAAATGTTACTTTAACAACGAACGAAAAGTATTATGGCAAGATAGAATGTCATATATTTATAAGAAAATAATTATATAATTATCATACAATATTTTTTATTCTCGATCGAACAATGAGCGATTTTTCTTAATGAATTATTAGCTATAAATGAATAGTTTATAATTCTCTATTCATTGAATTTTAAAATTTCTAACCTTGTACTGTTACATATTTATTATATATATATATATATATATATATATATATATATATATATATATATATATATATATATATATATATATGGTAATTACTATAACCAATGTTTCTAATACTTGTTTGTTTAATAAAATTGAAAGGCAATTGATACATACCTACAAATCTTAGTTTATTTTAAAACTGTTTTCTTGTACACTCTACCCAAAGTCAATTTTCCATCGTCGGTTTTTAATGTCATTGATGCCAATGACGATCTTTGGCGTAGAAATAAAGAAAAAAGGACAGTTCATCAAATGTATATTTCGAGAAAAATCATACCATTGTTAAGTTTTATTAATTTTTGTTTTAAATTTAAAAAGAAAAACAGCAAGAGAAAAAAGCTGAAAAAGATCTAGAAATGCTTCTTCTTCTAAAAGTGCCTATTTTCTACTGATGTTGACAATAATATTGACCCATCTTATTCTATTCATAGCAGCTTGGTGATAGATCAGTTGACGCTAGACCAGTCCAGTATGGGAACTTCATCACGCCCAGGAGATTAATATTACAAAAATGGAAAATTAAAACAATGCGAAAATAACGGATTTTAACACGTTTTAATTAATTGATTTCACAGGAAAGTTCCCGTTAGGAAAGTTATCTTTACTTTTATTATTAAAACATTTGACCTTTGCATTAAGAAGGAATAATTACAGACGAACACTAACTGAACGAGTTCATACTGTTACAGCTCGTTTCTATGCAAATATATTCAAATCATAAAAAGGAAATATGTACGGTAAACTGTATTTTAAGACGAAACATTGTTTTTCTTTCGAGAAGAAAATTATAAAGAATGGCGAAATACATATATCTAACCCAGACGATAGGCTGAAATTATTATTTGATACATTGTACAAAAAAATTACAGTTTTCCTAATTTATATAGATCGAGAAATATTAGATCAATATTTCATTTAGATATTATAACCTCTGGTGGTTGAGTTTCCGCACATCGTAAGCCCAAGTTCATTATGGTCTATATTTCCTGCCGTCATAGGTTACTGTCTTATTTTAAGATATAATCCGTTCACAAATTGTTGAGAGAACGAAATTGAGGTGTTTATTCATTAAAATTAATGCGTTTTACATTTATTTTCCTTTCCAAAATGTTTATCAATATGTATTAATGTTTTATTACTAATATATTTAGCAAAAAACAATTAAAACTTTCACGGCTAATGTTGGTTATTATATTATATTAATAAAAAAAGAATTTAACTATTAACAATTTTGTAAATAAGAATACATTATTACGTTTAATCACTTTACTAGAAAACCTGGAATTCATATCCGAAGGTACTATTCGTTGCAAGATAATTAGGATAGAATTCCCCAGATTTTTAATAATATAATGGGTATAAAGATGACAGGCTTTGGCCACATGCCTCGTCTGTTCAGTTTATATTCGAAACTTAACTTGAAAGGGTGAAGTTATTACGAACGAAAACAATTTTTTTGTTTAGTACGTTTTTGATCTCATGTAATTTACGGCTCGTCGGTGTTTCCGCGTCTACGGCAGTAATTAGCGTCTTGAATATTTCTTTTGCGAATTATATACAGTGCGTGAGTAATTTTTTATTCCATATACCTACGAACATATACGTACCTTTCGCTCGTGCTCGTTTTGTTGGATTGTTTGTGATGGCTTCATCATCAACATCATCAAGTTTTACACCGGTACTGTTGCGTACAGTCAGTAAGTCTGTCTATTCACCAAGAGAGAAGACTATTGTCCTGAATGTTCACGATGCTCTGGTTTCTCAGAATCAACTATTCAGGGTCAACTATATATAGGTTCCTACCAGAAAGAAAAAAACACGGTATAGCTAACCCAAACACAAACGAACACTTAAAGAGAGGGAAAAAGCCTATTAAAATTGATGAATTTGCCAAAAATGGTATTCGAAGGAAAATTCATGGATTTTTTTTTTCAAAAAAGAAATACCAACCCTATACAAAATTTTATACAAAAGTTAGAGACGACCCGGATTTGCTAAATTGTGGCAAGTTTTAAAAGAATTAAATTTCCGGTGGGAGAAATCAGACCGAAAATCACTTTTGATTGACCGGGAGGAGATAATATGTTGGAGAAGAAATTATCTAAGATCCATACGAAAATTCCGGGCTGAAGGAAGGCCAATCTTCTACCAGGATGAAACGTGGGTAAACTCAGGTCATACTCTAAAAAAAATTTGGTCAGATAAAAATATATTAAGCTCCAGGCAAGCCTTTATGGAAGGTCTACTGGTATCTCCCCATCTTCTTGTAAAGGCAGTAGATTAATAATTTCTCACATTGGCAGTGAAAAAGAATTTGTTAAGCATGGTTTGTTGGAATTTCAGTCCAAAAGCACAAAAGCCTATCACGAGGAGATGACAGCTGATGTTTTCGAAAAGTATTTTGAGCAGATGATTAAACACATACCACCAAATTCAATTATAGTATTAGATAATGCACCTTATCATTTACGACTAGTAGAAAGACTTCCAACGACTGCGTGGAAGAAACAGGATATTCTTGACTGGCTGCGGAATAAGTATCTGCCTTACGAAGATGGAATGGTAAAAGCAGAACTTTTAAAAATTGCCCGGCAACACAAATCTAAGTTCAAGGGATACGTAGTTGACAAAATGGCGGAAAGGCGAAACATCACAGTCCTTAGACTTCTACCCTACCACTGCGAAATAAATCCAATTGAACTCATTTGGGCACAAATGAAAAGTTATGTGGCTAGAAAAAATACGTCATATAAAATACAAGCTGTACGTGAATTGTTATATGAGTCTTTACAACATATTACAGAACAAAACTGGAAAGATGCAGTAAGACATGTAATAGAAGAAGAATAAAAAATGTGGGATCTTGATAACATAATTGATGCGACCGTAGACAAACTAACCGTAGAGACCGCTAATTATTAACCCTCAAGACGACTCGGATTCCGAAGTTGATCCTATTTATTTTGAATTTGAATAGTTTTCTAATCGTAATTATATAAGGTAAGTAATAGTAGTTGTAATCGTATGGTATTAAAGGGGAAAGGCGCAAAATGTCGCCTGTCAAAATGACAATGTGTTTTAAATGTATCCATTTTTTTTTCAAATCCTGAGAAAACTAAAAAGCATTTTTGAAAAATTTAAAGGCAGAATGAAATATTTATTAGAATAAATAAAAAGTTTCTTTTGCATGCAATATTTTCAATTAAAAATTATACTATATTTTCTCTTTTATTTTTACCTCTGTTACATAACATATTAAAATAAACATTGTAGAAGTTTTCAGGAACTTTCTGCCCTCAGTAATAATGTAATCGTTCATTCTGCGTTTAAATTTTTCATAAATATTTATTAGTTTTCTCCGGATTCGAAAATAATGGATACATTTAAAACACATTGAAAATTTTGCCAGGCGACATTTGGCGCCTTTCCTCTTAATTATATAAATGTATCTTTTACAAATGGCAAGAAACATTTTATTTTTGAATAAAATAAAGAAGTTTTATTAAAACAAAAATACAATTTACATACGTACAATTTAAAAAATATATTTATTTAGTTCAAATAAATGTTTCAATCAGATACCCTACGACACTGGTCGGTCATCTGTAACTAAAATACCTTCGTAATCGGATTATAAGGTTGACTGCTGTATTGTTTTGCATCAGATACAAGGTGGGTTAGTCGAAAACATCTTAAACCGTCAGTTTCAGGTTGGTTTTTACTGTTATATCGTATTACCTATCCTCTCTGTATTTCAGTTCTCTAATTAGGGTTAAACTTGTTGTGAGCTATCGACAAATTGTGAACCGATTATAGTTATATTTGAATTCTACTTGTTTCTGTTTCCTACCTTTACCTTCAGTTTAGAACGTTCTTCGTTATAATATTGTATGACCTTTTCTTGCACTTCCTCCCTCTCTAGGTCCAGTGTCCCTAGTATCTATTTAAATAGTATTTTTAGTAGATAAATTTTTTATCGATTTTGCTCACAGCCAAGTTATTTTAGCCTTTAAGTCTTTTATTAATCATATACTCTTTTCATAAATTTATACATCATATTTCTTTTCAAAGACCAGCTGAAAATACTACAAAAGCTTGGGAAAGACTTGGAACTTGAAACTTAATAATGATTTGGACATACTAAACGACAATCTATAGTAACGTATGGAGCAATGCTATGGCGGTCAAAGATTCAATAAACAACCATTTAAGTTGCAAAAAGTGGAACGGATGACGTGTCGACAATTAAATTCGACTACAAACTGTTTGTCCATCCAAGAACCTCAATTAACACCCTACTTTTCGATGACGATCTGTTTGATCAGAAGGAATCAGACAAGGATTATACTGTTATGCAATTAATTAATATACATATGGAGCTTACTGTGAGAAGAGTGCTTAAAAGATCAGAAAAAGGCATCTTAAGAAATGGCCGAAAAATAAACATCCTACGTTTTGCAGATGGCATAGCTCTTCTTGTAAATAGTCAAGAAGATTTAATTGATCTTATACGACTGGTTAAAAACGAAAGTCAAACATATCATTGGTCTGCATTTAAACATCAAAGACAAAGATCATGATAGTGGATAGATTACATAAAAATTATCCACACATAACCACCATTGACCAGTTAAAGGTTGTGAGCTCATACTTATATCTAGGATTATTAATCACAAAAGCAATCACATTAGCAAAAGTCTCCGTAGGAAAGATGGCCAAAATATAGAAGGACTATCAAATTTCACAAACTCTAAAAATAAGGTTGATCAACTGCTCAATATTCCCAATACTGACATACGGATGCGAATCTTGGACCATAAAACAGGCGGAAATAAAAAAGATAGACGCCACTGAAGATGTTCTGTTGGGGAAGAATATTATGAATTCCGTGGACCGACCACAGGACAAATAATTCAATTTTAAAGGAGCTAACGGTCAGCAAACTGCTCTTCATCAAAGTGCATCTCCAACAATTAAGATACTTTAGACATGTTATGAGGGCAGGTACACAAATCTTGAAAAGATTTATTATCCAAGGAAAGCTAGAATGCCGAAGATCACGAGAAAGATAACCAGCAAGAGGGATCGACCAAATTACAGGAATATGCAAAATACTTATTCATCAGTTAAAAGAAATGACCAGAAGCAGAGATCTTTAGAGACGGACATCACGATTACTACTACACTCCCTTTAATTGTCAGGACTGAAGAAAAAGAGAGAGAGAGAGAGAGATGTAATTAATGCAGAAAAGCTACCCAATAAAGTTTTATAAGACAATGACCCTACTAATACTTTTGTATGGTTGTAAGACGTGACTAATAAAACAGAGAGACATTTCACTAATCCAGGCAACAGTAATGAGATTTCTAACAAGCGTCAACGGACGTACAAAATTAGGTCGGAATAGGTCAAATGGCCTGATCCGTGAAGAAGATTACAACGACTACTATATGTTCGGATGGTTATCGAAATAATTTCATTGGACCGCTCCTGAAGCTAAACCAGTGGAAGTGTATTCTTTTATATGGTATGTGGATGGATTGAAGACACATTTGGAAACATCTCAGCTACTTTTAGATATGTACGTCATAGTTATAAGTGGAAGAGAGTACCTCAGTAACGATATCTGTAAACTAAAAGTCTACATTTTTCCTCACAGCCAAGCTTCTTTAAAGGTTATAAAGTATTTTAAGTAAAGTATCTTAAGAAAGTCTTCTTCTTTATCTTCTGGTTCCTATCCGTTTCGGATGTTGGAAATCATATTGGCAATCATGACCTTGCTCGCTGCGGCTCGAAACAGCTCCGTTGAGGTTTTCTTAAACCATGTTCTTAAATTCCGCAGCCATGATATTCTCCTTCTACCAGGTCCTCGCTTACCTTTGACTTTACCTTGCAATATAGACTGCAGCAGGGAGTAACGGTGCTGATTTCTCATAACGTGTCCCAGATATTGCAATTTTATGCGTTTGATCGTAAACACAATCTCTGGTTCCTTCTTCATTTTTTCTAGAACTTCCTTGTTCGTGATCCTTGCTGTCCATGATATTCTCAGCATTCTTCTATAAAGCCACATCTCAAATGCTTCAAGTTTTTTAATAGTGGTGTCTGTAAGCGTCCATGCCTCCGTCCCGTACAACAACACAGAGAAAACATAGCATCTCAAATGTCTCATTTTTGTATCTAGGGATATGTTGTGACTTTTGAAGATGGCGCTAATTTTGTTAAAGACCGTTCTTGCCTTTCCTATGGGGCACTTTATTTCCTGTACATTGCTCCACTGTTCGTTTATAATAGTTCCCAGGTAGCAATACTGTTTTACTCGCTCTATCTTCGTCCCATTAATGTAAACATGAGCCCCATTTATATTCTCCTTGCTGATAATCATTTGTTTCGTTTTGTGGGTATTAATGTTTAGTCCGTACAGTTGACTGTACTCGTTTATTCTGTCCATTAGCCTCTGAAGTCCCTCCAAACTATCTGCTATTACCATGGTGTCGTCGGCATATCTAACATTGTTTACTCTTTCACCATTTAGAAGGATGCCTTCGTCTATTCCGTAAAGAGCCTCGTTAAAAATTTTCTATGAGTACATATTAAATATCAACGGCGATAGGATACATCCCTGTCTAACTCCGCGTAGTATTTTTATGTGATCTGTTTTTTCTCCGTTAATTTTCATGTATGCGGTCTGATTCCAGTATAGTTCTGAAATTATTCTGAGGTCTTTGTCATCCAGGTCTGCTTCTTTTAAAATGTTTATCATCTTTTGATGTTGAACTCTGTCAAATGAATTTTCATAGTCGATCAAGCACGCGTATACGTCGCAGTTAACGTCCCTGCATCTTTGAATCAGTACCTGTACTCCGAAAAGTGCCTCGCTGGTGCCCACTGCGTTAATGAAGTCGAACTGTCTGTCCGATATTTGTTCCTCGCACTTCTTATAAATTCTTCCATGGATGACTCTAAGAAACAGTTTCAACATGTGGCTCATTAGGCTGATTGTTCGATATTCTTCGCACTTTTTAGCCTCCTGTTTTTTAGGTATCGCTATGAATTCTGATTCTAGCCATTTATCAGGGATGATTCCTGTATTGTATATTTTATTGAAGACAGTCGTGATCCAATTTATTCCTTCTTCCTGCAAGAGTTTTAAAAATTCAGCTTCGATATTATCAGGCCCTACAGCTTTCCTGCTTTTCATCCGTCTTATTGCTTCTTCTTCCTCGGATTTAAGTATGTCCGGGCCCGTCATCCTCTCTGAAAATGGATGCCTATAATCCGTTCTTTGATCTTGAAAAAGTGTCTCCAAATATATTCTCCATTTGTCTTTCATCTCTTGGGTGTCAATGATTAATTTTCCATTGGTGTCTATAAGTTTCATTTGTGTTCTCTTTTTAAAAGTACCTGTTATTTCTTTTACCTTTTTGTGTACATTAAAATTGTCATGCTTGGCTTGTAGTCTTTCTATTTCTTTACATTTCTCTACAGCTTCTTTTTCTTTAGCTTCTCTTATTTTTCTTCTGATGTAAGCCTGCATTTTTTTATATTCATCTTTATTTCCTTTAATTAACCTTCTGCGTTCCATTAAGTGAAGGATTTCTGGAGTCATCCAAGATTTCTTCTTTGTTTCTTCGTTTGGTTTTAGCAGATCTTGTTTAGTTTTCTTAATTATTTCTTCGAATTGATTGATTTCTCGTTGGATGTTATTTTCTTGTTTTAGTTGTTTAACTTGGTTGTTAATATATTCCCCCACTTGCTTTTTAACTTCCGGATGTTGCAGGGCTGTCATGTCGTAGTTAGGTCTAGACTTTTTCTTTATTGTCTTCAGTCTCACATCCATGACTCCCACTAAAGGTATGTGTTCAGATTCAATGTCCGCTCCTGGATATGTTTTAACAGATTTAAAACTGTTTCTGAATCTTCTATTTACCAATATATAATCTATCTGGTTTCTAATTACGTTATGGGGTTTATCTGCTGGTGCCTTCCATGTATACAATCTCCTCGGTGGTAGTTTATAAAATGTGTTTAGAACCACTAGCTTGTTATCTTCTGCGAATATTTCTAGTCTATCACCTCTTCTTCTGTCTTAAGAAAGTCACATAAAAAAATAAAGTAATATTGTTCTGGGTGTCATGTATTAAGTGGATCAGTATAACTGAGAAAGCTGCCAAGTTAGCAAAACAAGGAACAGAGTAATCCTTTCTAGGTATGAAACCAGGACCTAATATTTGTGGATTAACAAAAAGCCATATAAAAGTAAATGTAAGATCTAAGAACACAATAAATCACTATTCCAATAGAAAAAGATGTTAAATTTTAATTATTTGTAACGAAGTTAGATGCATCGTGTCTGTTATATCACTCAGGACAGTCGCATTGATACCTTCTATAATTTGCTTAGGTGTATTGGTTGTTGCTTCTATATTTGTATACTACTATAACGTGTCGATTTATAATGTTCTCCGCCGTTTTCTGACTTTCAATCATCACTTCGTCCGGTCGTTCCATAGGTCCTCTTCTATGTTTCTTTCCCTCGCGTATATATCTATTCCTTCTCTCCAATTTGTTCTCGGTATACCTTGTTTTGTCTTACCTTGTAATTGTCATTTTATTATTCCTTTTGGTATTCGTTGTTCATTCATTCTTTGTACATGTCCTAACCAGATAAGTTGTTTTTTGAAAAGTCATCTATGACCGTTCGTTTGATATCCATTATTTCTCTAATGCTTTCGTTGTTATTCCGTTCTTTTCTAGATCTTCCTGCCGCTCTTCTTCAAAAATTCATTACCGTTGCTCTCAGCGTTGCCAATGTTCTTTTTTTCAGTGGCCATACCTCACACGAGTAATACTTTTCACATAGTCTCATATATCCCCGTATTTTCTTTGTTGATGAATTGATTACATAAAATAATTATAGAATTAATACCTAGATATTTGTAATTGTAGCAGAGCTTTATTGTGGTTCTGCCGTCTAATACGAGATCTTTTTATTATCCTCCAATGCCTAAGTATTCGATTTTCTTGGCCGTAACTTCGAGACCCCATATATCGATCGCTTAAATTTATTTTTAAGTCATATAGCTGAGCTTAAATTGCTTGAGCTTGAGCTTAAATCTTCATAATCTTGAGCCAATATTACTTGATCGTCTGCAAATTTGAGCGTATATTTCATAGTGTTGGTGAGTGGTATTAATATTCGTACTTTCCATTTAGTGCCACAGCTTCTTCAGTGAGACGCTCCACTGGGACTTTGTTTTAATAACTTTTGATATTACTATTTGGTAGTACATTATATTGGCTGCGTTATTCATAATTTGTTGGTAATTAGTAGATTTAGTCTTGGTAGATTGTAGATTTTGTTCTTAAAGATTTTGACTGTTGTGCCATCATATGAGTCTAAATCTATACGTTTTTTGGCCTCAATATCACTTCTAAACTTACTTGTCCCTTGCTGCTCAATAGTTTAAATATGTGTATAATTTGTGTCAAACTCTTACCGATCACCGGAATTCCTCTTTTCTATCGTTCCATCCAATCTAGTATTAAAAACTGTCACAGATTATTGTTATCTGGTTGTCAGGTTGTCCTACGTCTAGATTAATATTTTCTGTATTTCACACATATTTTCTAAAGCTAATGGCACAGAAATGTTTTTGAAACAATAGAGAATATGGTAAAAGAAATAATAAATTAGACTTACTTACAATCAATTTAATTTAACTAATCAGACGACCGGTTTCGCTTTCTACAATATGCAAAGCATCTTCAGGTCACGATACAAAGTTAAATAAATGATGCCGGTACTCTATTAATTGATGGTTGAAAGAACATGGTTCAAACTATCTTGTATTGTTGATTGGAGAACTCAAGTCAACTATTGTAATTGTTTAACAGTAAACAGGGTAGTTCTTGAGGAGACAGATTTTATCCAATGAAGTAGAGATAGGTGAAATGTAATTGTTTGTTTGTTGAAAGTAATGTTCTATACCATTAAGTTCTTTAAAAGTTATTTATATTTATTCTGGAGATATATTTATGAAATGTGTGTTATTTATTGAGATTTTAATTTTTGTTTTGGAAGGTGACAGTTGTAAGACAATGAATAAGAATAGATGTACAAATTGTGTGGGTGTGCAATTAGATTAGCTTGTAATTATCAAATTTCTTTGATAGAGTTATCTTGTAATATGTGGCAAATGGATGTAAAGTTCACTATATAAAGTTAAAAATTAAAATTGAGACATTTTAAGACACACAGAAAACACTTAAAAACCACTTAAAAAACGGGGGGACGAAACAGAACAGACATTAAATTTAAAAAGGGGGAGGATTTGGAAAAAACTTTGAGTTTTTTTTTTTTTTTGACAAAAACTCATTGTCTCCAAGTAAGAGATGTAGTTCTTCTAAATCCTCCCCCTTTTTAAATTTAATGTCTGTTTCGTCCCCCCGTTTTTAAGTGTTTTTTAAGTGTTTTCTGTGTGTCTTAAAGTGTCTCAATTTTAATTTTTAACTTTATATAGTGAACTTTACATCCATTTGCCACATATTACAAGATAACTCTATCAAAGAAATTTGATAATTACAAGCTAATCTAATTGCACACCCACACAATTTGTACATCTATTCTTATTCATTGTCTTACAACGGTCACCTTCCAAAACAAAAATTAAAATCTCAATAAATAACACACATTTCATAAATATATCTCCAGAATAAATATAAATGACTTTTAAAGAACTTAATGGTATAGAACATTACTTTCAACAAACAAACAATTACATTTCACCTATCTCTACTTCATTGGATAAAATCTGTCTCCTCAAGAACTACCCTGTTTACTGTTAAACAATTACAATAGTTGACTTGAGTTCTCCAATTAACAATACAAGATAGTTTAACCATGTTCTTTCAACCATCAATTAATAGAGTACCGGCATCATTTATTTAACTTTTTATCGTGACCTGAAGATGCTTTGCATATTGTAGAAAGCGAAACCGGTCGTCTGATTAGTTAAATTAAATTGATTGTGAGTAAGTCTAATTTATTATTTCTTTTACCTTTTGAAATGGACTCACACAAGCAACACATTCATGATTTGAATAGAGAATATCTTATGTTTATCTACGTCAATATCCTATGTTCACCAATAGTATGTGTGAATAACTTTAAAATGTGTGTGTAGTTTCATTTTATGACTAGAGACATAATCTATTAGCCTATAATAACTTTAAAAAATAATCCAAAAGCTGTAGTGTATACAGATAAGCCTTAACATTTAAAAGTAGCTACCAGTGTGCTTAAAACAAGGTTTACTGAAATAATGATCTACTACAGGAGTCTTGGATCAATGGTGGACTACAGGGGCTTTACATAAAATCAGGTAGGTTACCCTATCGTACCAATACTGACAATCCATATTTCTGTTCCAGAATTCACCACGGCAGATTTGGTAACCGCAATAGGGGAAGTGCCAACAGAAGTACTCAAGAGGCAAATTGTTATTATCTTGGCCTATTTCCCGGATGACTCTGAAAACCATCTACCTCCAGAGGACGTACAAAGACTCATGGAATGGTGCAGGAGAAGGAATAGACAATTAATTCTTGTCTGTGATGCAAATGCGAAGGCAGAGTATGAGGTAGCACATGTATCAATCTCAGGGCTGGCAAAACGGGTTGGAGAGTGTTAAGGGGGGAATATGGAAGGGGTTTGGGGGTTTGGGTAGGATAATACTGGGGTTTGGGCCTGGTTTCCTTGACGTAGGGAGTGGAGGAAAAACCTGGAGCTCGCATAGGCAGCGACGCTAAATCCCTGAAGGGGGATTTAGCCTAAAGGGAGAACCTCTATCTGGATCATAAAGGGGTTTCTACCCGCGACCTATACACCTTGTATGAGATTAATAAAATTTGATATCTATAATAGTTGATATACCTGTTGCTATGAGATTTTATGTCAAGAGCCGCGTGTATACCAGGGCCAAATAAAAGGTCTATCAGGTATGAGTAGAGAGCGAATATATAGCAGATCTGCCGAAGTTCTTGTATAATAGTTAAAAAATACAAAATAAGCAAATTGGGTATAGTAGGACCCGTACTTCCGGGGTGGAAAAAATTTAAATTTACCATAACCGTTATGACATATCTATGTAAATATTGCTGCAATGCGGTACCATAAATCCTAAAATACAAAACTACTACTTAAATGATGACTACGATGATATTAATTGAATACAAACTGTGGAGCACTGAAAGAAAGCCAGAAAAAGTAGAAATAGTGAAACTGAATAAAATGACAGCGTATCTAAGATTATTGATCAGTTCACCATTGATTTTAATTTTAAACACTTTATTTTGCAAAGCCCGTTTGAAAATTATATCCAAAAATTTATGTGTATGTAATAATATCTTCTTCTTCTTAAAGTTCCATCTCCTATCGGAGGTTGGATATCATAACGGCTATGGTCACTTTGTTGGCTGCTGCTCTGAAAAGTTGTAGTGAACTACAGTTAAACCATTTTCTAACGTTCCTCAGCCAGGAGATGCGTCTTCTTCCCATACTTCTTCTTCCTTGGATCCTTCCTTGCATAATAATTCTCAGCAGCTCATATTTTTCTCCTCTGGTTATGCGACCCAAATACTCTAGTTTTCTTCTTTTTATGCTGTTCATAATTTCTAACTCCTTATTTAGACGTCGTAGTACCTCAGCATTGGTAATCCTTTGAACCCACTGAATTTTTAATATCCTTTTGTAACACCACATTTCGAACGCTTCTATTTTTCTTATGTGTTGTTTCTTCAATGTCCAAGCTTCCATTCCGTATAGTAAGATAGAAAATATGTAACATCTTGATGCTACTGAGCAGGGCTACTTGAGGGCTACTTGAGAGCCCTCAATCTGAGATGCAACTGAAGGTCTCTGTTGGTAAGCATTGTCTTCAATAATATAATTGTGTATAAATTTAGATCATTTTTATCTTATTTTTCGGTGAATTTATCGATACCGACGATAATATACAAGAAACATTATTGTTTAAAAATAACAAACATATAATAAAATAAAAATTTATAATTATAAATGTACATGTATACAAAAAAGTTACAAAGTTTAACTTTAAAAAGTATTATTTACCGAAAATATCGATAAACTTGTGACCCTGACAAGAAACGCGTCATACATCTTTTCATATGTAAAGAATCTCGGAGATAGTATATAGATAATTTAATTGAATGCACATAATAATAAAAGGGGACTGTTAGACAAATCTCGAGTACTATAGCATAAAGTTGAAAGCTGATATGTAATACAATGTTTGACATTATTTGCACATAACGGTTACGAGAGCTAATTTGTAGGATGATAAACATCTCAATCAATGTCTAGATTTATGCAAGTAATTTATGCATTTGATACCAACTACCATGGACGTATAAATAAAGCCAACTACCAACATAAAAAATCAAGCCTCTGACAATTACAAGAATAAGAATAAAGATCGTGCTGCTGCAAATGTTTTTTTACTTCGACGTGAAGCATATAAACTACAAAAAAACCATATTCTCGGAAAATGTTTTCTAAGTACTGAATTAAGAAAGAGAAATTCCAGGGATGCATTTTTTCCTCTACTGTTTATGTATATAATAATTAGACTATCGACCAGTGAAAACTGTTGAAAAATGTTTTGTTCAGATTAGACGAGAATTCAGTTATGGAAGCCTCCTGGACGAAAGTTTATATACAGAAGATATGGCGAATGATTATCCAATTATAATCTCATACAGAGCGTTATTTTTGGTAGTGGGGACACATGTAGTGCTATGGGCGGTATTGCTTGGGAAGAACAGACTGAATTTGTGGAGGTGATTGGGCGAATGACAGCTGATACATACTTTAAAAATATTTTCATGTTTTGGCATTTACCGGTCATATTGGATATGGCATATTTGTGCTTTGGATATGGATTGCAGCACAAGAAGAATGGAATGCACTTCCTGAAGCATATATTCAAGATTTTTTTTAATTTCTTTGGCTTGAAACCTTTAGCCACGGAATTTCATATAGATATTAGTATTCATTCATACAGGATTGTACAAGTAGGACACTTTTCACGCTCAGGGATTCATCAGAGCGGCTTTATTGTAACAAACAAGACATAAACCACGGTTAGGTAGGTGGGCAACATAGGTAAACATACAAAGGAAATATTCACGCATACGATCAATTTTACACTCATACCTTTAATTTAATTTTTACAAGAAATATCATAATTATTTTAAAGATTTTTATATTGTCTTCACTTAATAGAAGATTTACGTTTAATGGTGTACTTAAACCCTCTTTTATCAATTCTTTTAGCAGCCACGTACTTGTATTACGATGTAGTGGGCAGTTGAAGAAAATGTGATTTAAATCAGCTATACTAGTTCCACACTCACATCGGTCTGTTGGGAGAACTCCTATTTTGTGTAGATGTTTCGGAAAACATCCATGATTTACTTTTAATCTTAAGACAGTTGACACTGTGTTTCTGCTTAGTGTGACATCTTTGTAAAATTGTTTTACATCTACTGTTGGTTGTAATTTGTATAAATTAGTGCCCCTGCTTTCACCAAACTGAATCCATTGTCCGTCCCATTTAAATTTAATATGTTGTTTGATATAGGCAAGTAGGTCACATGTGTTAAATTCTTCTATCACCATATGTGAGTGCTGTAATGGATTTTTAGCTATAGAATCAGCAATAGTATTGCCAACAATATCTGAGTGTCCCTTAACCCATAGAAATTTAGTACCATATGGATCTGATAGTTTTAGTAACTGTTGAAAAATTTCTAATATGAATATATTGCTATTTATTGTGGTAAAGTTTTGCAAGGAGTGTAATACTGACAGTGAATCACTGCATATGACAATTTTGTTCCACTGGTTTTCACAGCACAATTCAAGGGCTTTGTATATAGCACATGCTTCAGCAGAAAAAATGCTGGATTAATTATTTAAAATAAATGATTTTTTAATCTTCATTTTTGGTACAAAGTAAGCACTGGTTGTACATGTTGGTGATTTTGACCCGTCTGTATAAATCACAATATGATCTGAATAGCCACTTAAGATTTCTTTAAGAGTAGTGTAGCAAAATTCATTTTGGTATTTAGGGATAATAATATTTGTAGCTAGAACACTTGTTAGATGTGTTTCGAATTCCCAGATAAGATTACAAGGGGAATTTATTAACTTCAGTTCGTTGCAAGTTATAATTGCTCTTGCAAGTGGTGGAGAGTTTTTTTTAATGAAGTATGTAGATGTTAAATCAGCTGTATTTTATTCAAGATTTAATTTAGAACATTCCATAGCCGTTACAAGCAGTAGTAAAGGCTCGAGGACGGAATATTCGCTATTAATTTTATTGTTCTTTTAAAAAAACCATTCAAATACGACGTTGTAAGTAATATTTAATTTCAAGCTATTTTGTGTTTGTTTTCAAACCAGAGGATACGTTTAGCAGATGAACAACAGGGTAATCGTAGTGGAAGATCGTGTATTCTGTGTCTGATTGACTTAAAGAAAGCGTTTGACAGGGTAAGACCCAAAAATGTACTACAACTTCAGTATAATAAAGAAGTTCCACTAAATGTTATAAAAACTATCGAAAACATCTACCAAAACAACAAAATGGAAATCAAAATAGATTGACAACTTACAGAACCTATAGAAATAGGCAGCGGAATAAGATTCATTGAGTCCCATGCTCTTCAATTTGATCATGTATGAAATCCTCAAAAGCGTTAACAAAGGAAGAGGATACATAATGGAAAACAAAGAAATAAGAATTCTCTGATACGCAGACGACGCAATATTAATAGCCCAAGGTGAGGATAGTCTACAAAGACTGGTCCACAGATTTAACATAAGAGCAAAAGAATTTAGTATGACAATCTCATCTTAGAAAACTAAAAGAATAGTAGACAGATGGTATCAGTATTAGAGACAGACAAGATGGTATCAGTATTAGAGACCTGGACAAAGAAGTGAGAAATCAAGTACAAAAAGCAAATAGACTGGCAGGATGCCTTAATAACACTAGGACCGGACTAGGACCGGACCGGACTAGGACAGGCAGGACCGAGGGTATGATGGATAATCGAAAAGACGGTTAACAGAACATTAAAAAAAATCATAGTATAACCAAAGAATATAGACGCTTAGCGTTCTATTCTTTGGTATAACTCTCAAATTTTATTTGTACGTTTTATTTGACAATATAGGTGACGTTTATGTTAGTACAGTCGACTCAATTTGATTTAAAATATTCCGAAATCTTTGTTTTATTGTTACTTCACATTTTGCAACGAATGGATTTCTTAATCGACGTAAAATCATCAAATCTACCTTATATACTTCTTCTTGCCGATAATACCAGTCGATGAATTCTTGTATGTGCGATACAGCTTTTTTAGCTTCTTTACGCAAATCTTTGTGAGTTGCAATAGCATCATCATCGCCACCGTCAAAGTCTGCAATCGATAGCCGTTTGCGTCCTCATCACAAATTAACCATTCGTTTATGTCATCTTTAAGCAACGAAAACAAAACAGTTGATCCAACCATAACTTCATTTGTTACCGCATCACGCTCGGCTGTCACGGGAGCATTTTCATCTTGAGTTGATTCAGGATATAATTTATTCCACGCTCTTTTCAGCGTTACTCTCGAAACATCAGCCCAAGAATCCACAGCATTGTCGACTGCATGTTTTAAATTGTATGCTTTCCAGCATTCCGGCAAAGAATATTCCTCTTCCATAACTAGGTTTTGAATAAATTTTTTTCTGTATCTTGTTTTGAATGTTTTAATGACCGATTAATCCATTGGCTATATCAATGATGTTGTATTCGCAGGCAGAAAAGAGCACGTGATATTTCCATCGTCACTTCACAGCATACCGGCTTCAGACGGTATATAGACTGCTGGTTATATAGACAATATAACTTATGTATGGACGCTGACGGTTAACAGAGGTGACGGTTAATAGAGAGACGGATAATCGAGGCTCCACTGTATTTAAATTCTTACGTGACATTTTTGAAATAAAACACACTAATTTTGTTCTAAAAAGAACAGATTTTATTAAATAGGTAAAAATATAAAACAAGAGGTATTCACTTTAAAATTTAAAATAATAAAGTACAAAAAGTGTCAACACCGCAACTGTCAAATAAGTATTACCAATTTATGCCAAAATTTCACCTTTGTTCGATTACAGTTACAGTGTGTTCCGAACAAATGTTCTTCATAAAAACGCTTTATAATGCATTTATACAAATTAAATGAAACATATTGTTGTCTATTTATTTAAGTTAACATTAATAGAAATCTTTAAATATTAGTTCTACGCGTATATAATAAAATATGTCTAGTGGCTGTAATGCCAGTGTACTCGGCAAAGTGATTCTAAAAAAGAACACACCTACCGCCTAAATATTTCGTGTTGTCGTGTTGGTATCATGTGACGTCACGGGCTATGACGCCGATGACGTGCAACGGTTTGTAAATTAGATGGACTTTATGCCCCAGAAATATGACCCGACATAGCCACAACGCAAAAGCTACTGGAAACGGCAGAAATGAGAGTACTGAGAAGAATTACAGAAAATACGCTGAGAGATCGAAAGAGAAGTGAAGACATTAGAAGAAAATATAACGTACAGTGTAAACAAAAAAAATGGACACAAAAAAAAGAATGGAATAACCACATAAACAGAACGGAGGAGACCCCTTGTCGTCAAAATAGCAAGAGATAAGTCAATAATCGGCGGAAAAAGTATCGGACGACCGCGCAAAAGATGAAGTCACAACCTTCCATAGAGGTATTAATCCGCTAATGAACAAGCAGAGTTGCTTATAAAGCGGAAGAAGAAGAAGAAAAGTTTTGTTTAAATATTTTACTTAAAATGCGTTAAATTTTATTAATTATTCACTTATAACTGGTTAAATAAATTTTTCTTTTCAGAAAAAAGTATGTAAGTAACACGAACCCATCATATTGAAGATATTTATGATAAGTTCAAAATATTCCACTTTCCAGTTTCCACTAGAGCGGGCGCCCACATCAAACTAAAAAAAATGAAATGATAGAATGGTTAATACAGAAAAATATTCCCTTTATACCTACCGCTTTAAAACCTAAATTATATGAAATCATCAAATATCATAACTAGACTTCGGCAAATATGCAAATAAAAATGTAGAAAATATGCGCATAAATATGCACGTGTTTACCCGAAAATATGCAAATATTTTACAAAATATGCATACAAATAAATAAAAAAATCGTAAAATAGTAACAATTTTATTTAAAAAAAAAAGTGTACATAACTAAATATTTCCTACTATTCATTAAGATTTACATTTATTTTAAGTAACTACATCATTTTTAAGTATGAATAAACTTATTTAGAATTATGGTAACAATAAATGACCAAGTGGTGTTCAAAATTTTCTAACAAAAACTTGTGGCTTCTGTCTGAGTACATATATTTATATATGGAAAAACTTCGTTCAACATCAATCATAACCCTGAATATGTAAAATACAAGTTCGACGAAATTTTACGTGAGCATGGCCGTATTCCTTTGCGTTTTCCTCCGTACCACCCTGACCTAAACTCGATTGATTTTATATGGGCTACAGTCAAAAATCATGTAAGCCGTTACATTTAAGTTAGCTGCCATACAAAAACTGGCTAAGAAAGAGTTCAATAAAATTAATGCAAATGAATGGAGAAAACGATATGACCATGGAATTAAGAAGGAAGATGAATACATGGACAGTGAGATAGTGGTTGATAACGCCATGGAAATAGCTCCAATTATTATAGATCTTAACAGCGACCAGTCCAGTACAGAGTTTTCTTCTGAAAATGAAGAAAATTAACCGTCAGAAAATTATTTTTAAATACCACTTTTCTATCCTTGATACTTGTTTTAGTTTTATATTAAAACCAAATATTAAAATAAATAATAACTTTATGACATTTATTTAAACAATATGCTCCATTTAATTTGAAAGACAATAGTAGTTTCATGTGTTAATAAATTGGCGGTTACTGTATCTAACTTCAATTGACCTACGAAGTCCGAGAGGTATATACGAGTAGGCGAACACGAAATTTAGTTCTTGTGAATGGGGTTTCTACAACAGGAGCAAGGTATATAACAACCATTGTACTTGTCTAAAAATAATATCAAAGACTTAGTAGTTTAGAGTAAATTTAGCCCAGGATTAAAAATATATAACTGCATATTATAAGAGAACTTTTTAACTGTACATCTCTTAGCCTATTTCGAAAAGCAGTAAATAAAGTGAGAATAAATATGTCGATATTAACCTAGATAGAAACAAGAGTTTTTATTGCTTATTAAGAGACAAGATTATTGGAACATTCCCAAAACAGGGTTTTTTAATCTAGTTCCTGAGGCTTAAAATATGGTAAGACCTCCGAATTTTTTATAACTGCATCGCCTTCTTTGAAAATTTCAAATTAAGCTTATCGTACCCTCCACTTCAAAAGTTATATACGCTCTAGCGCTTTTTGTTTTTAAGGGGTGAAAACTACCCCTTATTGAAGAAACTGGGAAAAACACGGATTTAATTCTTTTATGCACTTAAATCTTGTTTATTCGCATAAGGTAAATATTTTAATGTGTTGTCTATTATGAAAGTTAATTATTCACAATTTTCAACCCTTAAAACCCTTTAAAAACCCTTAAAAGCTAATACTTTCTATAAAAATAATATGAAAAAAAAGTCGTAGCAGCTTGAGATATTTCAATTATGTATTTAAATACAAATAAAAATTAATATCCTAGCTATACAATAATATTTTATTAATTGGAAATTTTCAACCCTTACAACTACCCTTATAACAAAAATGAATTAAAAAATATTTTTATCGGTTTGAAACATTTCTTGAGTGCATTATATTTAACGAAAATTAATTTTTTGCATATAAAATAACTTTTTATTATAATTTGAACATTTTAACCCTCACAACCAACCCCTTTTTTAAAAAATTAATTTAATATATTTTTATTGGTCTGAAACATTTCTTGAGTGCATTTTATTAAACAAAATTAATTTCTTGCTTATAAAATAACATGTTATTATAATTTCAACATTTAAACCCTCACAACCACCCCCTTTGTTAAAAATGAATTAAAAAATATTTTTAACAATTTGAAACATTTTTAGAGTGCATTGTTTGTAGACAAAAATTAATTTTTTACTTATAAAATGAGCCTACTTTTTTCAACCCTTACAAGCACCCCTTTTGATGAAAATAAAATCCTTAAATCCTTAACTTAGACATGGACATTAATAGAAAAATTTAGTTTATGTTATATTACAATTTTTTTATTTTCCAAAAAACTAAAAATAAATAATATTTATATAAAACGAGGTATAAAATAAATGAATATCTATTCATCATCAGAATCATAATTTTCACCGTCCAATTGGTCTTCGTTTACTGGAGGACAATTTTGGCAATTGTCACCACAGCATGTTCCGCATTGCAAAATAATCCCAGCCTCCGACAGCCACACGCTGATCCGCAACCTTTTGTACAATTGCAAAAAATTATTTTCAGCAGTTCTTCTGGAGCTGGTAAGAGAGAGAGAGAGAGAAAGAGAGAGAGAGAAAGAGAGAGAGAGAGAGAGATACATAGATGCATATCTTCTTCTTCTTCAGTGCCTTATCCGGTCCGGATGTTGGCGATCATCAAGGCTATCATGGTTTTGTTGACTGCTCTGCGAAACAGCTCCGCTGAGGTCATCCCAAACCCTTGTCGGAGATTTTTCAACCACGAGATACGACGGCGTCCCGGTCCGCTTCTGCCAAATACTTTACCCTGCATAACGAGTTGAAGAATTCGATATTTTTCTTCGTTCCGCATCACGTGGCCGAGGTACTTATGTTGTTTAATTAAATTAAGCACCTCTTTTTCTTTTGTCATGCGCTGTAGGACCTCAACGTTGGTGACATGGTCCACTGGTCATAGATGCATATGTATATATTAAATGTCATTAGTTCCATCGAAATCCTCCAATGCTCCAAATAAAAAAATTTTTCCATGCGTCAAAATTTATTCTAAACAGTACATTGGTTTTTTTACCATAACTCGGTTAATTTTGATGCTACAACATGCATAAAAAAACGATTTTACAGGTAATTTAATGGGCTATAAGTATAGGAATGTTAAAACATTCTAAAGTCCTTCATGTTTAAAGGGTGAAGGGTTAAAGGGTGAAGGGTCAAAGGGTCCGAGACCAGTGGTTCATGCGCTATAAAGCAAACTTCAACCAACTATATCTCCGTTATTTTTAAGCTACAAAAAAAAATTAAAAAAATGAAAATTTTTGTTGAAAAAAAATCTATTTTTTTGTATTGTGTCATCTTTTACGTATCTTTTATAGTTTTGCAGTTATTATAAAAAAAAAATTTGTTTTTAATATCTACAAAAAAAAATGTAATCATACTTTTTTCAAAAACTGGGTATTCTAAAGTGGCTCAACTTTTGGATCATACAAAAAACACTAAAATAAAGTGAATTCTATAAGGAAAACAATTTATTTCAATCCTAGTGAACATGACGTTAGTTTTATTGCGTTTTTTTTTTACAAAAATTTGAGAAACCCATCGTTTTTTTGATCGTATCTCACGTACAGTTGGTGCAAAGGACTTTTACCTCCACTCATTTTAAAGGTCTTTTCAAGCTCTTTTAAAAATATTATATGAGTTTTTGTAGAAAAATGTACCCTTTTTCCGTTATTTAACGTTAAATACTCGTATTAAAAGACAAAAACAAAAATGAACCTTCTTTGAACAGCCATAACTCAGTTAATATTGAACTGAAAATATTCATTAAAAAGTTAATCTTTTTGTTATTTTATGAGCTTTAATTTTAGTCGTTACACTTTTTTTGATAAAATTCTTAGTTTCAGAGCTATTCTTAAAAAACCTTTGAAAAACATGTTTTTTTTAGCGAAAAAAATGTTGACTACATTTTTTGTTTGAAATTTGTCCTTCTATCTAATAGCGTGGTTATTTTGAGTGAAAAAATGTCCACCCTCGAAAAGGGATGGCAAACACCCCCAGGGTGGAAGCGCACATCGGCACTATATAACTTTTGTTCCTTGAGTAATTATTTACCAACACACAAAATTTCAAATAAATCGATTCAGTTATAAAGAATTCGGAGGTAAGAACTCTCAGTAACTGATCTATTTTGTTTATATACAGTGTGTAAAAGCCAAATGGAATAAATTCATTATTTAGGTTACTGTACATATTTATAAAAAATCCCGAAAGATGTCACATTTAAATTATAACTTGACATTCTTTAACGTGAAAATGCAACCCCTACCTTCAACCCCCTTAGAATGACAGGTACAACCCCCAATTTTTAAAATAGGAAGTATAGGCTTGTGATATATCGTTTGAAAGGTCTTTTCATTCTCCATTCAAAAATGGTGTCGCTTTCAAGTTTATTAAGAATAATTAAGATAAAATAAATTAAAATCATGTGGTTACCGAAATTCGCTACAATACAATCAAAAACTAAAATGTAATGCAAAACGTAATAAAATGTAGAACACGAAAAAGAACTATGAATGTTAATGAAGTAGATGTTCAAAATGTTCACCGCGAACGTCTTGGCAACATCCTAATCTCAAATAAAACTGTCTTCTAACATTATTTAACATAACAAGCGCGATCGACCTAATCGCAAGCGTTATTCGTTCTTTTAAGTCATTTAAATCAGAAGGTTTAGTTTTGTACACATGGCTCTTCACATAACCCCCTTAAAAAGAAATCTAATAATGTAAGATCAGGTGATAGCGCTGGCCATTCAGTCGATCCTCGCCTCCCTATCCACCGATTGGGAAATATTGTATCGAGGTACTGCCGGACATTAAGTTGGTAATGTGTAGGTGCTCCATCCTGCTGAAACCATATCGTATTCGCTGGAACTTGAGGATTTCCTGGATCAGGATATAAATTTGACAACGTTGGAATGACATCATTTTGAAGTAGTGCCAAATAATTGTTGCCATTCAAGTTGCCCTCAATGAAAAAGGGACCAATGATATTGTTTCCTACAATCCCTGCCCAAACATTAACCTTTTGAGGGTATTGAGTGTATTCTTCTCTCATCCAGTGAGGATTTTCCGTGGTCCAGTAGCGGCAATTTTGCCGATTAGCATGACCGTTAAGTGAAAAAGTACACTCATCAGAAAACATAACGTCTTCTAATTGGATAATATTGTTATCCAACATGTCTATCATTTGCTCACAAAAAAAAGTTCTCCTATCAAAATCGTCTTCCATGAGCTCCTGAAAAGGTATCATCTTATAGGGATGCAATTTATTTTCTTTTAATATGTTTACTATCGATGTATGGCTAGCATTAAATGTAGTGGATGCCTGTCTACTCGATGTATGTGGATTTTCCTGAAACTCAAGCAACACATCTAATTTGAGTTCATCACTCAGTGCATTGGCAGCTGCTTCTTTTATCTGCCTTACATGACCAAACTCGTGAAACTGCTTTTCTATTTTACTTATTGTTCCTTGGGATATAGGCGGTCAATTAGAAAAAAATTTGTCATGAAATTAGGCGAGTTACTTCCTGTTGTGTTCGGGTGTTATCTCCGTAACCATTCATTTGTAAAACTGTTATTTTATGCATTTCCGTTAATCTAACCATTTTTCAGAATTGAATTGAACGAACTTTTTACTTAAATTAAAATACTGACAACTTAAATAAAACAATTTACTAATGCGTGTTAAAATAACGTTGACACGGAAATTCTTTAAAGTTTTTTAATGGTTACCATCTAAAAACCACATTGCTATGGTTTTTGTTCACTTTCTCATTATCAAGACCTAAACGGGAAATAAGTTTTGAGTAGATTTTAGCGAATTTCGGTAACCACATGATTTTAATTTATTTTATCTTAATTAATATTAATAAACTTGAAAGCGACAACATTTTTGAATAAAGAATGAAAAGACCTTTCAAACGATATATCACAAGCCTATACTTCCTATTTTAAAAATTGGGGGTTGTACCTGTCATTCTAAGGGGGTTGAAGGTAGGGGTTGCATTTTCACGTTAAAGAATGTCAAGTTATAATTTAAATTTGACGTGTTTCGGGATTTTTTATAAATATGTACAGTAACCTAAATAATGAATTTATTCCATTTGAGCTTTTACACACTGTATCTGTTTACACTGTATTTTAAATTCTACGGAATGCAAATCCACATTCACTTCCGCAAAACACCGCCAATCTTCCATAATTAAAAACTCCTTTTTCATTAAAACCGCAACATTCAAATTTTTGACTTTAATTTAATCTAATTAGATGACTTCTACCTCAAATTTTATGTAGATATCCTCCTAAAGGTTATTATTAACGAATAATTTTCCCAGAATATTTCAGTCCTGCGATATTTCGGCGGTAGAGCTATCGGCGAAACCCTCTGTCTTCAGCCAAGCGTATCCTGCAAACTTATTTAAGGGTTTTGGAATTCATGGCATTATTTTGAACGTGCCCTGCGGTAAGATTAAAAGGAAAATAGCCTAACTCGATTTTCATTGCCATCGGTAAATACGGCGTTTGATTTTGGTGCCAACAAAGATCATGTCACTTTAGTTATTATTTGCCTTTATGTAGCTTCGCGACGGTTATAAATTCACATGTTTAACTGTTACTGGCAGATAATTTTACACACAGATAATTGAAGTCAAGTGCTAGTTGTAGATAAAGGGCTGCTATTTGCTAGATGACAAGAAAACTGATTATAGGGACGTCAACCGAGAAATGAATGTGTCTATATATAACATTTTAGATTAGAGCGGAGTGAACTAATAAATCGTATACAAAGCAAGGGTAGTTTATTTTCTGGCCTTTGCCCTTTAACAGGTGTGGAAGAGAACACAGCCGATTTATTAAAAATAGAAGAAAGATTTTCAAAAGAAGTATATTACAGACATTATTGAACGCATCTTAATTCAGTCTTGACAATAGTGGAGTAATCATGGCAATACGGCTACTTTTAAATTTATTTTAGAACGTATTAGGATATATATATATATATATATATATATATATATATATATATATATATATATATATATATATATATATATATATATATATATTAATGTGATATTAAAAGTCAGAGGTGCGCCAAGCAATTAATTAGCTAATTAATTAATTAATTAAACTTATTTAAATGATGCAATTATGATTTTATCACACTATTTAATTCTCTGACCATATATGATACAAAATTATATATTGAAATAAGATTCACACTCAAATATCTTTTATCTCAAAAAAATTAATGTTATATTCTATATAAATTAACATTTCAAATCAAAATTGTTGTTCTATATCTCCTGATAAATATTTCTATCTTTTTTGAAGCAATAAAACAAACTTTGTTGATAAAGAAAAACTGACGAATGGTAAAAAAAACTATCTCTTTGATGATGAGTTGTCCAAATCCTTGTTCCTTGTAGCCTACACTATCTATTCTTAGCAGTTCCCTAGGTAATCAGCAATATTACAAAGAATTATTGCGAGCCTCTCGTCTTCAATGATCTCCTTCAGATGCACGTATCGTTCAAAAGATGCTAGCCTCTTCTCCTCTCGATAAACTGAATCTCTCGTTCCGGCCTGAACAGTGACTCTTGGCATATATGTGTAGAAAAGTATGACACAATATTTTACTGGATCAGCTTCCGTCAGGATACACTTAGTCCACGAAAACTCACAAACATTCACTTCTAATGCTTACTATCACTTGAGAACCGCCAAAGAACGACTGTTCTTTCCCTCTAAAAACTAGCTAAACTCTCATGTCTACATAAATATCCCACCTTTTTTAATCTCCTCCAATCAGAGTTCGTCACACTTATCCCCATCTATCATTTAGACGACAAACAAAAATTTTACCTACAATTATAAATTTCCTAAAAACTATTAACATGCTAATCGGTTTCTACAAATTCTTAAGAACTAACGGAGAAATATAATTTCTAAATTCTACCCTATTGTCTTATTCACTGTACAAGTCCATTTGGAAAACCCGGTCGCATTGTTCATTTCACTACGTTCACTAAAATATATTTTACAAAGAAAATAATTTATGAATATCTTTAAATTTTGTTTACTACAGGTAATCCAAAGATAATGGACTTTCATTTCTTCGAAATATCTTTTATAGTTTATCAGTTGAAATATTTTAAATTATTATATTTTATACTTTGAAATATATTCACCATTGAAAGATGTCTGAAAAAATGTAACAGATATATGGAAAATTAAATCAAAATGTGATATTGTTCAAGTTTTATATACAGTGATGAGTGCCTTAAGAACCGGCAAAATAACGCAAAAGATAGAAAACATAATACTTTGTGAAATAAAAAGAGATGAAAGTAGTAGTGGTGGGAAATTATCGATAGAAACCTCTAATTTACATTACATTACGACTATCGATAGTTTCCCACCTTTAGACGTTAGCTTATGAGCTAGTTGACTTCAGTCATAATATTATAAGTATGACGTCGAACATTAATATTTTTTAAATTTCGCATAAAGTAAAAACTGATTGAAGACAATAAAACAAATGTGAGTAAACAGTTTAATTAGTAGTCATTTGATAATTAATTCTGTGTTGAGGAATACAGAATAACAAGCTATAATAATTCTGTATTGAGAAGAGTGTATGCGACGTCTCAAATCACAGTTTATTATTGATCAATACTTTAATTTTGGATAAAAAAATACACTGTTTTTACTTACATTACGTGATACGTATTACTATGATTGAAGTCAACCAGCTCATAAGCTAACGTCTTATGGTGGGAAACTTTCGATAGATCTAATGTAGTGTAAAGTAAATTATAGATTTATGTCGATAATTTCTCACCTCTACTACTTTCATCTCTTTTTATTTCACAACGTATTATGTTTTCTATATTTTGCGTTATTTTGCCGGTTCTTAAGGCACTAATCGCTGTATAAATTATAAAGAAATAATGTAATTATAAATTTTGCTTAGATTTAGAATTTCTGATCTTTTGTTTAAATTATTATCACTTTTGCTAATACAAACCATTTCCAAAAAAGTCCTTTTGAATTTATTACTTTCACTACATAAAATTTTAATGTTATCAAAATCCATAAAATGGTCTTTATTGATTACATGCTCTGCCAAAGCACGAGATGGTTTTTTAATTCTGCAATCACTTTTGTGAGAAATAATGAGATTTGAAAGATTTCTTCCGGTCTAACCAAGATTATAAAATTCAAAGTAATAAAATGAAAGGAATCCTTCCTAAACTAGGACCAATCCTTCTCACCTGAATGAATTGTATGCCTGAATGTAGGTAGGGCTTACTTATTTTGGTTGCTTGCTTGTGTGTAATTCCATATATCATTTTGTAGGTTGCAGTGAATAGATGGTTAAGTTCAGAATGGAACCTAGTTTCCTATACGTGGACACAGATTCCTATACAGGGATACAGGTGAAGACCACCACAATGGCAGTGATGACTTAGATCTATATAATATATTATACCTCTGTGATTCCTCAAAATTTATAAATTACAGAAATAAATAAATTTTTAAGAATATCTGATTTTTATGTTGATGTTTTAATGTAATGGAAAACAGATATAGTCATAAAATAATAAATAAAAACTTATCCTGTACCAAAACATATGTCTTTATCTGATATGTTATACATTTATGGTATATTAAATTGCATAAGTGTATACCTACTACATTTTTGGACAGAGAATATATTTTGGCATAGAATAAGTTTTTATTTATTATTTTATGACTATATTTATTTTCCATATAAAATTCTGAACATTTTGAATTTCCCGCCTAAAATTCAGTATATCCTTTGTGAATTTCCCGCCTTAAATTCAGAACCTACATTTTGAATTTGCCGCTAAATATTTTAGTTCCCGATTCCGAACTTATTTGGCGCTAGAAACTCTCTCCCCACTTTTTCTCCGGCAATTACCTTACTAGGGGGTTATATACTCTGGACAGTGTCCTTGAATGCAAATCATGACAAACAACAAGGCCAGTTACCAACCG
The DNA here is from genome assembly GCF_040954645.1 of Diabrotica undecimpunctata. Lineage (NCBI taxonomy): Eukaryota > Metazoa > Arthropoda > Insecta > Coleoptera > Chrysomelidae > Diabrotica > Diabrotica undecimpunctata. Next base: position 137,834,950 of record NC_092805.1, read on the forward strand.
CTACTGCAATAAAACGGTAAGTTTAAAGATATGATATAGTAGGTAAAAACCTTGTCTGTATGAACCATTAAATGAAAGAAACAGATGCTTAGAAACACCATATTACTTTCAGGGAATGGCTCGAGGAAAAAAGAACAAACAAAGGTCGATCCTTCCATATCATAATATAAGTGACTAAGTTCTAGCTGGTTATTCAGCCACAGGTACGACTTAATTCAACTTCAAGCAGTCCAAGGTTCATAATCTTTTGAAACTGAGAAATTAATTAGAATTATATATGAATAAAATTAATTTAATTTAAATTTTATGAAACTATTTCATCAAAAATTATTTTATAGTATTTTATAACATTGATAAATGAATCAATAAAATATGAGTTGAATCGCAATCTTTATTTAAGTTAAATAAGAAAATGTTATTTGAATTTATTTAAACAGTGAAAATATATATATAAAAACACACCGTAGTAGTGAAAAAAGACCCATTAACCCATTTTTTTTTTACTATAAAATTGACCCCTACGGTGTGTTTTTATATATATTTTCACTATTTAAATAAATTGATGATTTATTTAAATAATAATATAGTAATGATTTAGTAACGTTATATCATTTGGTTAGACTATTGTTGTACAGTCATTTTTTCCTTATGCAGGCTTTTTTGCTTACAACAATGAGTAAACAGTAATATTTTTTATTTGGTTTGGCCATCGAATTGAGATTTTTCTCTAGATATTTGTCACCTACATTACCTTTAACTCTCATTATTTCCATATTTTTTCTACTTAAGTATGCAGAAGATATATGGAATATGTTGGTAATGATAAGTTCTAATATTAGGGTAGTTTAGTTATTGACGACAGAGATTTCAAAACAAAGTTCTGAAAAACATTGTTGATGCTCCTTGGTATATCCGTAACAGCAACCTCCAGGACCTGGGTATGGAAACTGTGATCGAAATAATCATCAGAACGGCAGCCAGTCACGAGCAGAGGCTACATAGTCATGTGAATATCGAGGCAATCCAGCTTTTTGACAACACTGAACTAAAGAGAAGACTCATAAGGACAAAAACCATTTGAGTGAGTGTAAATGTCTAACAGTTTAGTGTAAAAAGCAGAGTATAGTGCTGTGAGGTTATTGCATGTTAGTTGTAGTGCATTAGTTGATAGATAGAATAAGAGTAAGACATAGGGTAAGCCCTTAGATTTAAGTATTTGCTGTTTATTAAGTTAGGTCAGAAAATAACTGATAATTGGTCATTTGTGATCAGATAGCAGTATACAAACATCGCATAGGTGTTATACAAAAAAAATGTTAACGCCTCGGGGGTGCAGTGGCAAGAGCGTTGCTCTACTAATTGCCCAAATCTGTGGTCATGCATTCCATGCATCTGTAGAGGGATCTTTTATTAAAAAAAAAACTGGTGTGGCAGTCCAGTGGGACTGCCGGTGGAAGTTACACTTCTATACACGCATTCGCCGTTACAAATTTATTTGGGAGTCAATCTGCACAATCATTACATATGTAATTCTATAGGTAAGAATAGCAGAAAGAGAAACAGAATTAATAACAACTTACTAACAATGACGGATTGAATCAATATTTTGATGACAATGTATATTTTTATTTTCATATATGTATGAAAGGAGTTGAATGCAAAAATTTTTTTACACATACTCTGCAGTAAAATTAATTGTTTATTTTGTTATTAATATAATAATACAATACAAATTAAACTGCAATATTCATAAGTATTTATAAATGACAATAATGTACATAAAAAGAAAATACACTACAATATAGTGCAACATAATTCCATATAATAATACAATACAAATTAAAATGCAATATCCATAAGTATTTAAAAATGACAATAATGTAATAATATTAATAAAAAAGTCCTCCCCGACTGGGAATCGAACCCCGGTCTCCCGCGTGACAGGCGTGGATACTGTCTACTATACTACCGAGGACATGATACAAAGATATTTCAAAATTCACAGTTCTGGATCATACAGTGATTTATTGAGATTATTATTTTGAAATAGAAATGACTAATATAATTATGAACATTTAATAAATAATACAAAACATATCACATAAATAATAATATTAATAAATATTTTATTATATAATATTATATGTGTATATATCTTTATATAATATATATAATATTAAATTATATATACAAAAGGAACATTTTTATATTCGAGAAAGGAAGAGAGAGAAAATATATCTTCTGTCTCTCTTCTACTCATTATCTTACATATGTAATGATTTCACAGATTCACTCCCATACAAATTTCCAACGTGGAGCGCGCGTATAGAAGTATAACTTCAAAAACAGTCTCCTCTTTGTCAGGTCGGTATTCGCGTGATGTGTCGTAGTCATTAGGATGTAATAAACGACTATGTAACGACAACGTAGCCGACGTTACTTAACAAGACATTTACTCAACATACACTACATATTACAAATCAACCTTGTATATCATATTTGATTGATTGCGTAACTAAAGATCCAACCCGTCAAAGAAAACAAATCAAAACCGGTAAGCCAAACATATTATGTGGTTGGTGTGTGAAATACGATATGTCAAATTAATTAGAGGTTAGAACATTGATTAGAACTTAGAATATTATTCTTGTAATTAGCTTATATTATACTATATGTACTTAAACCACGAAATCCAATACTAAGGTAATGGTTAGACATAATAAATCCTCTTGAAAAAAATTGAACTTCAATGCACAAAAATGAATTAAAAATTTCAATAGGTAAACTAGTTACAAACAAAAATGCGGTCATTTTGTCATTATCAAAATTAGAGATTTAGCTGAGTCTCGTTAAAACAAAAGTCGAAAAATTTTTCGCAGATCTCTGAAGCTTTAAAGACATAGGTGGGGATTACTAGATGACGAATAGATGAAAAAGTAGGTACTCGTATTTTTACCTTGCGTTTTTTTTAAACAATAATTTATGGTCACAATTTGCTTTTTTGTCTATAAGTTTTTTCCCTTATATTTTACATAAACAATATTTATATAAATTTTTTATATCAAGAATATCTTTATTCTCCCTTTTTTTTATATTAAAATTGATAAATAATTTACGGAGATATTTGCAAAAAATCAGTTTTTTTGCACTAATTTATAAATTTTATTAATTTTTTTTTTTTGAATTTGTGCGAAATTTCCCCCTGATCGGTCAAATAGTTTAAAAGTTATTTAATTTATTTATTCCTGAGGCTAAATATTTAAACTATTGAACTTGCTTTATTAATGATGCTAGACACATTTAGCAAATTTCATTGGATTCTTTAAGACTTAAACTATCTCAGAAATTAAATGCGTATTGCGTTTTCATCGAAATAATTTACAAACTAAACGTTTGAAAAAGGGGTATGTTTTTTACTTGTAAACAATTGTAATAACTTCTATAATTTTCAAGCTACAGACTTGTACATACAACCATTGGATAGCTCGTAAAAAAACTCACATTAAAAAAAATAACGAAGTTGGGGACTATTTTTTAAAAAATCATACCTTAATTGTTTATAAACATTAAGAAGTAAAATTTGCACAAATTTTGAATGAAAATTTAAACTACTACTTTTGAATGAATATTGAAACTTATATAAAATTCATCCAATTTTTCGAAACTTACAGCCCTTCGAAACGAAGGTACTTTCGAAAGATCGACATAGGAAAGTGGAGGAGATAATTGTTTCAGGTCCGTTTTTTTTCGAGATCGGAACTTCAAATTGAAACACGTAGAAAAAATTTACATTATCTCGGCTTCCATTGCAGCTAGAAGCCACTTTTTTTTTAATCTGGGTAGCTCGTCGAAATATGAATAACTACATAGTTTTCACTGGACGAGAAATATGGGAAACCTCCAAAAAATTTAGTCCATTAGAAATTCACTGTAAAAACTTACTTTTTTTTAAATTTGGCTGGAATAGTCTCGCGGAATTCTCGAAAAATCCCCTGAAATTTAATTACCTGAAATCATTGATATAAAATGAAAAAAATATATGTTGTTGATTTTCCGGAAGTTATTTGCTAAATATGTCTAGCATCATTAATAGAGCAAGTTCAATAGTTTAAATATTTAGCTTCAGGGATGAATAAATTAAATAACTTTTTAAACTATTTGACCAATCGGGGGAAAATTTCGCACAAATTTCGCAAAAAAAGTAATAAAAATGATAAATTGGTGCAAAAAAAACGCTTTTTTGCAAATATCTCCTTAAATTATTAATCAATTTTAATTTAAAAAATCGGATAATAAAGATATTCTTGATATAAAAAAATAATATAAATATTGTTTATGTAAAATATAAGGAAAAAAATTTATAGACAAAAAATCTAATTGTAACCATAAATTATTGGTTAAAAAACGCAAGGTATAAATAGGAGTACTTTTTCATCTATTCGTCATCTAGTCACCCCCACCTATGTCTTAAAAGCACTAGATATCTGCGAAAAATTTTGTCGCAAATTTTTGTGAAATCGATGATTTTTGCATAACTAGACTGGGCTTATTGCCATTGTTCGCAAGCTATTTTCTTGCTAGGTAAATAATTTTTGTTTTGGTGGTCAGTTTTGCAAAAAATAATGTTTAATTGAAAACCTTGAAATTGTCATTTTTTAAGTTGTAAATTCAATATAATTAAAATTAATACCAATGTGGGATAAAAATATATCAAATATATTAAAAAAAATAAAAGAATAGAGCTCTATATACATGGATAGAAGCCAATGTTTAAATAATTTTCTTGTATAATAACTTATATTAAACAAGTTAATTACTAGTTACCAATTGTTTCCACTTTCTACATTTTTCTGAAAGCCTGTAGATATTTTATCTGATTCGGCAACATTGTTGAAGTTCAATACTGCTAATCACGTTCAAATACTTATATATTTCATAAACAAATGTTTTATTTGGTATGTTATGATTATTTATCAGATAAGAGAAAAAATAAGAAAGGGAACTGCCAGACTATATTATATTATTAGAATACACCGCTGATTTGATTTGTAAACAATATGATATCACTCCAACCAAAACAAAAATATTTAAGTTTATTTCAATGAATTTCATATGAACAAATATTAAAATCACTATTAAAGATATCAAATAATATAGGGGAGAATATATCTAGACCAATTTTTTTAAAAACATAGTACATTGTAGTGTAAAGAGATGGAATGTATTGCATAAAATGAGACAATATATATATATATATATATATATATATATTAGGGCGGTCCGATAAGTACTTAGCCTACAAAAGAAAAATTTTTGAAAAAGCGGCGATTTATTTCTTAACATAGAACTTCTTTAACCCGTCTGAAAAATACGCTTTCTCAAGGTCTGCAAAGTAGGCTTCCGTCGCGGCGATGACCTCCTTACTCGACTTTAGTTTCTGCCCGGTGAGTGCCTTTTTCAAGTTTGGAAACAAACAAAAGTTGCACGGGGCCAAATAGGGAGAATACGGTGGATTGGGCAACACTTCGTAGCCCAATTCGACCAATTTAGCCGTGGCAACTGCTGAGCGTTATCATTGTGGAATAGCATTTTTTCCTTTGCCAAATGGAATCGTTTTTTCTGCAAGTCGGCATCGAATTGGCCCAATAATTCGGCGTAGTAGATCATTATGACCATTTTGCCCTTCTAAAGATAGTCGCTGTAAATCGACTTATGAATCTCAGAAAATACGTTTCCGGCCGATAGAACAGTATACGCCTTCTTCAGAGCACGTCCGGGTGCCGTCCACTGTTTCGACTGTTCCTTGTTCTCTGGTGTGTACCAGTGGATCCATGTTTCGTCGACGGTTATGAAATGACGTAGAAACTCCTTTGGATTACGCTTTAATAGCGTCAAACGCTGCTTTGAAGTGGTCTCACGGTTGTGCTTGTTGTCTGGATTGAGCAAACGCAGCACTCATCGCGCCAACAGCTTTTTCATGCCCAAAATTGCATTCAGGATATAACATTTGCGGTTTTTTGAGATGCACTGTCTCAGCTATCTCGCGCACCTTCAGTCGACGATCTGCCAATACGAGATCGTAAATTTTTGTCGCGTTATCCTTCTTGGTAGCCATTGTTGGGACGGCGAGGCGTGGCTCATCAGAAACCGACGTGTGACCACGTTGAATTTGTTAAATTAATTGTTGACAGTTGCCATCGAAGAACAAGAGTCACTGTACACAGCATCTAAGCGCTCTTTGGTTTCACTGTGCGATTTTCCTTTCAAAAACAAGAATCGAATCACCGACCGATATTGCTCTTTTTTCGTTTTACTAAAATCCGCGGACACGCCCGCTTACACACGCGGACAAAACAAAACTACGAGTAGTACGAGTCGGCTAAAACTTTGACACTAGCCGTCTACGAGAATGTATTTTTCTTGAGATAGTGGTGCCATCGAGCGGTAAGGCTAAGTACTTATCGGTCCGCCTACGTATGTTAAGGCTAGTTCATGTTCAGCTTTTTGTAGTAAGAATATACGGATAAACAGATGAATAAGAAAAATATGACTAACAGGATCATGCAGTATAAAGCTGGAGCTTAAAAGTACCAAGGTCCATTAATGCGTTTAGAAAAAAATAAAAGAAATAATTGGAATGACAAAATATAATATTATTGAGTAGATTGTTCCTGTATTGTGTATGATAGAAGATGAATTGTATACAACAGCGTCTTTTCCGCTATTGTTGCTATATTCTTATTAATGACTTCTTCTTTTAGTGTTGGCAACCAAAGCCTGCTATATTCTGCTGATGGGTTTGCTACATTTTTCGTCGTTAAGTAGGATGAGGGCTGCTTCTTTGATTTTTCTCTTTTTCATGTCTGTTTCTTTCATGACTATTGTTGCATATTTGCATTGTACTCTATGTTCACGGTTACAGACATATTTTCATATCTATGATCTGTTAAAGTCCCTGTTTTTGATGTATGTTTCATGCTCGTTTGTCCTCACACTTAGTGGTCTTGCGGTTTCTCCCATATACAAGTTGTTGCATTCACAAGGTATTTTGTAGATGTAGTTCGTTAATCTCGCTTGTTTGTTGTTAAGTTTGGTTTCGTACAGGATAGATCTAAGTATATTGGTTATTTTAAATGTTGTTCTAGGTACTTTAGAATCCTAACACTCTGCCAAGAGACAGAACAATTATGCAGAATACATCATCAGAACATCACTGCAGAACATAATAAAAGTGGGAAAATTAACTAAATCGTACTAAATAACAATCGTTACCCGATTGCAATAGAAAGCGCGAAACTACCAGAATTTGGTCTCAACGTTGAACATTATCTGATCTGAGTTGAGCGTCAATATCTGCCACTTCCAAATTTACAATATTTAAGTTTATAATACTTTAGTTTTAATTACTTTTACGATTAAATACATGTACTATTCTTTGTACTTTTTTACTGTTACACAAGTATACTATGACAAAATTTATTTTTAAGTTAAATCGATATTTGTCGAACAAAAATAATATAGCTATTAGTTCCACTAGTTCCTTTCATTCAACCTACTCCACTATAACTATACCTGTTTTGCAACAAAAAAATTTAGAAATATCTTAAATTAAATCCATATAGAAACGTTCTCGACCATATTATGAAAGTTATATTATTGTCAACTCGTGCTGACTTGTGTACCTTGGATTTTATATAGAAACCTTTTGAACTTTTTCTAATTCCGGTCTAGTACTGAGTATTTCTATTCCTGTTGGGAACGCGACATTCAATTCTTTCGGCAGAATTGGTTTTCATTTTATGTAAAGAAATAAAATGTTACATTATTACTAGCAAACAAACTTTAAATTGCAAAGGTATATTTCTAACTATTAAAAAATATGCGAAAGTTAAGTGGAAAACCAACGCAAAAAATTCGAAGCGCATTATGTGACAAGACTTCTTCTTCTAATATCCTTTTGCACTCTCAGTCGTCCATATGACAAGATAAAATACGAATATGACCGCAAGTCATCAGCAGGCATTAGATGGCTAAGGGTTGGAAAGAACTTATTGGGGGATTATTAAAGCAGCTGAGTGGAATGTGAGTTTATGTAGGTCCTAGAAAGTAGCAAATAATGAGAAGGATTTGAACAGAATGGAATGGAACGTACTGAATATGAGAGATAAGGAAATAGCTAAAGGAAACCCCTTCTTATTCTCAGAAAGATAGGATAACATTAAATATGGCGCTGAAATACTTTAAATCTCAAAATGTAATAATATGAAAAATGAATGACAATTAATAATTCAGTAATTGTTCTTAAGTTAAGAGGATCAACAGCAGATTTAAATTTAATACAGGTTTATGATCAAACCTGAGAAAAATTAGATGATGAACTAGAGAAATTTTAAGAAAATGTAAAAAAGAATATCAAATTCAATAGTTTTTGAAAGATATAGATCAATAAAACACACTTAAGAAAATATATTACCAAAGAGTTCTACATCGGAATTTTTTTGTGCAGTTAAAAATACAAAATGTAAAAAAACACTTAGTGAAGATTCAGTCACAGTCGAACATTTCCAACATCATAGTTGTTTGGAAAAGTATTTCGTACTTACATATTTTGTTTTAATTTTTAATATTTTTAACATATGCTATTATTTTGTTATTTATTTTAATTATTTTATTGTTTATTTTCTATAAATTTTTCTCGTTAAAATTGGCTATATTCATATGTTTCACGAAATCTGAAAAACCACTGGTCTACGAATTACCCACACTTCTGTGAAAAAATTATTAATTCACCCCAAAATGCTCCAGTTACAGCTTTTAAAAGATTAACTTCGTGAGACTTACCAAATTTATTGCGTCTCTCAAAAAGGGGGCGAATGTAATTTTGTAAATTTCACACGATCGGCTACTTAAGTAGCATCCCAGCCCTCAGCGGGATAACAACTGAGTAAGACCTAGTGGTACAAGCATCTACAGCTAAGAAGCGTCGAAATATCACTACTTCCCGGCGTCTCGTCATCGGAGACTTCCTTACTGACCGGCCGCCGAGTTTCGACGCTGTTATATTAGCTGACAGTAACAACAGTCAAAAAGGGTAAGTGTGTTCCTTTTGTGCTGATAATAATTTATGAGTTATGTCAATTGAATTTTTTAAGTAAATACGTCTTAGCGCTCTATACTGATATATACATAATATACATACATATACACTTATTATAATTTTATATAATATATTTTTATCGATCCAGTCGAGAACGACTTAGGGTATTTTTTATTTTAAAATATTTGTATAAAATAAACTAAAATAAATTAAATAAAATTAAGCATGAAAATTAATTAATATATATATATATATATATATATATATATATATATATATATATATATATTAATTAATTAATAAATTGTCTTAAGAGTCTTGCGTTGCCATAATGCAAATCTGTTTAAAACTACAACATTATTTAAATTTTACAACAAATATGTACTAATTAACAAAGTTGATATTATTTAAAGGGTTTTTACCCTCATATTTAATGGCTTTCCTCATACATACCTGGTAACTGCACTGATGATGGACTTATTAGTCCGAAAATGCTCTATGATGTAATCCGTAAGGGGAATTTTAGAATATATATACCTTTTATAAAAGATTTTTTAAATAAAAGTTTTTCTGATTATTGGTATACAGCCAACTACAGGAATTTCATTTTCCTTGTGGATTTTTAAATAAAATTAAATAAAAGTACATAAAACTAAATAAAATTGAATAAAGATTAAAAAATTTAATGAAATTTAAAATAATTAAATAAAATTTTTAAAATTTACTAAAATGCACTACTTAAACCTTAAAAAAAAACTAAATTTAAAAATAAATATGATTTTTTTTAATTTTTAAAGGACTTAAATGTAAAGTGTTATTATAAAAAATATTAACAATTCAGTAATAAGACATAAAATTTCATTAACCTACATATACTAATAACACGGTATAAGAAGTATTCACTTCTGTCGGCACTCCTAAGTCCCATGTTCTTTTTTTCTTTAAAATCATATACATGTTCAATTTTTACGGCTTTAATTAAATTTAAGAAAATTTTATATTTACTACATAAATCATACTAATCGATTAGTATCAACATTAATACGTTTCTTAAGCATTATATACTAGACCCGACAGTTCTCGGAAGATTGGCTTACATCAACATTTATACCTACACGCTTGATATAAATAAGTTAACATGACTAATTAAACTCTCTTGTACTAAGTTATCTAGTAGAATTATTCAAAATAAATCACATTGTTCTCTCAATCAGTTAATACACATTTCTTGGATATGCAAGCTCCAAAAAAAATTTTTATTTCAAATTGAACAAAATGTTAATACCTCGAAAACTAACAGCGACAGAACTACAGCACAGTCGTATATACTTGCATATATGCTATACAAAGCGGAAATACCTTTAATAACTAACAAGATATAGGATTCGATGCGGAAATTACATCGCAAAATGTTTGACAATTCATACCCTCAGCGAGAATATGTTTCAGAAACGTTTAGAATCTTTATTTGTATTTTAAATATTTTAAAGAAATTTGAAAAAAGAAAAAATCGGTTGCCTGTAAAGTCGGTTTTACGGGCGAAGATTTTACGTGACAACGTCTTTTTCTCGGTAGAATATTTATTGATATGAATATTATTAAATTGCACAATCGGAACAAGGAATTGAATGAAAATAAGAATTGCACAAATTTTAACTATAGAAATATATTTTGTTTACTAAAACATTGTACATGTAAACTTAAACTTAACTAATTTCTATTTGAGTGATTTTGTTGAGGATAGGACGATGATAGGAGAAATATGAAATGAAAGGAAGTGTTTCTGCTGTAATGTGTCTTGAACGCCAAGAACGCTCGAGAAAGACAGAGACACAAGCACGGAAGCACGCACCGATTCAACGCGCCTAATTCTCTAGTGCTGCGCGCGCAGCGGACCGATCATGTTTGAGTGGAAGAGAGACGCAAGGCATTCGCCGGTCCGGCGGGCCTCTCTCTCGTTCGGTGACTCACTGTAACAGGCGTGAGCGGGCGTTACACTTTCTCATGAATGACTCCGAGCCACAACCTAATTTAAGACGTTGTCACGTCAAAAAAGACAAGTTTCTTAATCATAACGGAGTAAACTTGATCAAATCAAAAATTCCCAAAAATAATTAAAGAAAACAAAAGTTTTAAAGTTTTGAGGCGTAATACGAACAACATAGGCAACAAATATATGTATAAAATAAAAAACAAAGATGGAAACATTACTACTGATAGAACCAAAATCCATGAGGTTGTCGAATCCTTTTATCGCGAAATGTATGATAGCACTGACGAAAGGCAAGATCAGCCATTGCCCAAAATCACAAACTAGGGATCAGAATTAATGCCAGAAATAACTCCATACGAAATCAAAACGGCACTTTTAGAAATAAAAAAGAACAAATCCCCTGGCGATGACGGAGTAGTGATCGAAGCGATCAAACTAGGTGAAAATAAAATTATCCAGGCTTTGGCCAAGCTTTTCGCCGAATGCATCTATCAAGGAAAAACCCCTTCTCAATGGAATAATGCAGTCATTACTTTATTACACAAGCAAAGAGGCATAACAGATTTAAAGAACTACCGTCCTATCAGTTTGCTTTCACAGATATATAAACTTTTCACAAAAATTATCAAAAAAAAAAAGACTGAAGGCTAAATTAGACTTCTATCAACCTAGAGAACAAGCTGGATGTATATCGGGATACAGCACTGACCACCACTTACTAGTGCTAGTGATAAAGAACTTGACAGAGAAGTCTGCAGAATACAACAAACCATTGGCACTGATATTTGTCGACAACGAGAAAGAATTCGATACCATAAGCCATCAGAAAATGTTAAAAGCATTGACAGAATGCCGAATAGACCATTACTACACCAACATAATCAAATATATCAGGAGACACAGTCTTTCCAAAGCTATTCACAACGCTTTTAGAACATACTTGTAAGAAGGCACATCTAAACGAGTATTGTAACGACATAAATGGAGAGAAGCTCGGTCAATTGAGATTTGCAGATGACATCGTCGTTATAGCCGATCATATGGATGATGCAATAATAATGTTTGAAAAATTATATCACGCTTCCTTGGGGGTCGGACTAAAGATTAACATGAACAAGACGCAAATAATGACTAATCTGGTGCTAAATCGAAATATTTCTGTTGATGGAAGGGATATTGTGTAGACTACAGCGCATAAGTACTTAGGACATGAGATTTGGTTGGGCAGAGATAACTAGACATGTGAACTTCCACGTCGCATAGGATTAGCCTGGGCAACGTTTTGTTAATTAAACTATGTATTTAATACCCATATGCCTCAAAAAGAAAATCTTTGATCAATGTGTGTTATCTGTACTCACTTATGGAGCGGAAACACTAACACTCACAAAAAAGGTAGTTAATAAGATTCGCGTGACTCAGATGGCTATGGAGCGACAGATGTTAGGTGTCTATCTGAGAGACCGAATCCCAAACGAAGAAATACGTGGTAGAACAAAAACAACAGACGCTATCAAAAAATTCGCATCATTAAAATGGAATTGGACAGGACACGTCGCCAGATTATCAGACAACCGATGGACACAACGTATTTTAAAGTGGGGATCAAGGCAAGAAGTAATACGGAGCAGAAGACGCCACCAACTAGATGGACTGATAACATGAAGCGTGTTAGCAATAACTGGATACAAGCCGCACAAGACAGAGACAGACGGAAATAGTTTGGGGGGACCTATGTCCAGCAGTGGACGCATACAGATTGATGATCATGATTCTTCAGCGACGAAGGAAAAATCAGAAAAATAAAAATAAATCTTTATTATGTAAAACATTGGACGCGTCTCGACATCTCTGTCATCCTTAGCTATAAATTTGGGAGAAGGTAGGTAAATCTGAAACGCACAAGGATACACAACTTTAAGAAAGAACTTAGTGGACAGAAAATTATTTAACATAAAAATTTTGCTACTTACGGACTATACTGAAAAGAAATTGGCTAGGTTGTCAGCGCCATAAGAAATAATTATTAAAAAGGACTGAAGAAGTCCAATTGCTCTCTTCTGAATACCATTTTGGAGAGAGAGGATGAGACCTGAAATTGTGGCATGCGACAGTATTATCGTATCTACTGTAATGGACATCGAAACTATTCGGCGATACAATCGGTAATTAATCCTTAAAGGGGTATGGAAATTTATGTAAAATCTAATGTATGTTAACACGTTAATCGCCACGACACCCGACATTTGGGTTTCAGATCCTGTGGTCGTACAGGCCCCGACACCCATAGGGCAACCTTCACTACTAGCGTTAACATAAAAGCCTGTAACCCAACTGCCGTACTTCGAAACACATTAATCTATATGAAAGTTTTTACAGATGGGCCTGGCAGGTAATACTAGTGATTGAGCTCGGCACTTTTTATGTATTTACTATCATTAAAGATTTTTCAAAAAAATTATAAGGATTTATGAAAAAACATTTTTATTTTAATTAAATATTACAAACAGTTTTTATTAATTATACAGAATAATCGTGAACGTCAAAAAAATATGACAACAATAAAACTTATTACAAGCATCACATGAAAATTTTGATTTTGGTCCCTCTTCTGAGCGGTTTTTCGGCCTTCTTCAGCGCTTATTTTTGCATAACATACTACACATTTTCGACGATCTTTTGAAGCAACTTCATGTAAAATATGCTTTATATTGTCATTTTCCTGCACCTTCGGTACATCCACTTCATGCATTTGTAACATACTTAGAGCAATGCTCTGTCTAAAATCCGTAATTGATATTTTGGCCGTTGTCACCATTTTATATATTATAAAAGCGTTTACTACTGCTGAGCCAAGTAATATTTCAAATGCAAGTTTTCTATACCACTTGATCTCTTTACGCAAAGGGGAAGAATATGATTTCAACTGATCGGATAGATCTATGAATGTTAGTGGTTGTATCACTATGAATAGTGCTGAGACACAGAATATCACGTTTATCTTGCCATTTTAAAACAACTACCCCTGTATTACTTTCTGTTGCGTAAATTTCTCCTTTATTTAATTTTTGGGTCTCTACATCCTTTGGATTGTTTTTTCTACTTATACATTACAATTCCAAAGAATGTGGTAATTTCGTCCCTGTTAGTATCTTTCCATCTGTGTAATCGCGAGAAAAATGCCATAGGTTTGTTTTTGGTTTGTTGAGCATATCTCTTGGTCTCTACCACAATCAAATCCAGAAGTTCATCACTGAGATATATCTTGAAAAAATCATATGGCGCCTTTGTAGTAAAACTCTCAGCTATCTGTGTTGTAATACCGACATGATCTACATAAAAATTGAAATTTTTTAAATGGAAACCATTCGGAGGAAACCAGTGTAGTTCATCTTGTAAAAGCTCTTCATCATTTTCATTTTCAATTTGCATGGGAAAATTGCTATATTTACCTTTTAGTTTTTTTTTCTCGGATTTATTTCTTCTAAAAAATCATCAGAATCACTACTTGAAGATATATTGGAGTGTAATACATTAGACCTTGCAGTGTTTATAGCTGTTTCGCAGTTAGTGGTGGAAACTGAAGGTATTGAGGTGTTAGGCGGAAGCTGATCAATAGAAATCTTTGCTTTTATAGGGAACCTAAAAGTGATTATGTTTTAGTTCAAAAAATCCTGAAGGTTGAACTATAGTTATAGAATCATTAAAACGTTTTATTTAGATTTAAAAATGGTTAACTAAAGCTGAACTATATACAAATATTTAATCCTTAAGCCGTAAACAACATAACAAAAAGGAAAATAAGTCAATAAGTTTTTTGGTGATATGTTTCACATAATAATTACCTTTTTAATTTTTTCTTCATTGCTTCTAAATTCAATGCACTTTGATCAGATTCAACATCTGATGATGAATTACTGGGCAAGTAATCATCTGAAGTATTATATATGAAGTCTAAAGTTGTTTTTCGTCTGATAATAACTCATTCCATAATTTCAAAAGTCTCTCTTGCTCCTTTTCGTAACTTTTTTCCATTTTATTACGACACAAAACACAATACAATTTTCTATAATTCACAATCAACCTTATTACGCGCCGTAATTTCAACAAATGGATTGTAGACTAAACAAAACAACTGCAATTTTAGCACACACAGATTTACTAGAACTCGAAAAAAAAATGACAACAGATACTTGGGTTTCGCGGCGCTTGGTCGTCAGAGGATCTGAAACCCATAAGTAGGGTGTCATTTTCAAAATACATTTTTAGAAAACTTTTTTAACCTAGCGCTTTATAACAGCCAGTACATCATATCCGAGGTAAAAACCTAATGATTTATTAGAAAAACTAAGTTGGGCCTGGGGGTGGAATATTTTTCGCTTCATTTGGGCGATTAACGTGTTAACGATATGTGATTTGTGATGTAATTAGGTGAGTTTTATTTTTAATTTTTTACTATTATATATACTCAGTGACATTAGAAGTGTTACACCCAGAAGGAATAATTTCTTGAACTTAATTTTTTGGCAACAGAATGACTATATATAAAACATGCTATGATAACAATACCAATGTTTTATCTTTTCTACTTTTTGTAAAAAAAAGTTTTATCTTTAAATTTTTTTGTGAAGAGACCGATTTGTAAAAACCGGTTCTTATAGAAATTTTTAGTTATTATTCCTCAGTCTAATTGTATTCAGTGTAAGAAAATGCCTCAAGTTCGAAGACAGTAAAATTGCCACCATGTTAGCGATTTTGACAGGGGAGAATTATTGCGTATAGAGATATGGGTTTGTCGAATCGCGAAATTGGCCGTCGCGTTAATTGTACGGCAATGACGATTATGCGTGTCTGTCGTGTGTGGACAAACGAAGGTAGAGGAACACAAAGAAGATCAACTGGTCAACCGAGGCGTACTGCAAAGCGTCAAGATAGGCGCTTTAGATTACTGGCTCTGCAAGACCGTTTTGCTACTACGCGTCAAATTGCTGACCAATGGTTTGAAGTAGTAGGTAGACCTGTTAGTATGCGTAGACTATACCGTCATATTCGAGCCTTTGGACTGGTTTAATTCCGTCCACGACTAGGGGTTCCTTTGACTGCGGACCACTGTCATCAGCGTTTGAATTGGTGCAGAGAATGGCAGCATTGGGTGGCAGAATGGCGTAATGTAGCATTCAGCGATGCATCACGATTCTGTTTAGGAATGCATGATGGTCGTAGGATGGTAAGACGCCACCGTGGAGAACGACGGGATATCGGGTTTGCTGTTGAGAGGCATGTACACAGAACAGTTGGAGTAATGATTTGGGGAGCTATTGCCTATGGTAGCCCATCACTGCCTGTGTATATTCGAGGCAATATGACAGCTGCGCGTTGTGTTGATGACATCTTACAAACCACTTTACTGCCTTATCTCGACGGCCGTCGAGACGTCCTTTTTCAGCAGGACAACGCGCGTCCCCATATTGCCCGTCAAACTATGAACTTTGTCCAAGAAGATGGAGCTAATGTTTTGCCATGGCCGCCCCGTGCTACGGATTTGAATCCTATCGAACATGTATGGGATATGATGGGAAGGAGACTGTCCACTTTGTACCATCTTCCACAGCCTCTGGCACAGTTAATACATGAAGTTCAAGCTGCTTGGAACGAGGAGCCACAGGCAGACATCGATCATCTCATTTTGTCAATGTCTAGACGTATACAGGAGTGTATTCAGCTACGGGGTCGACAAAGACATTATTAATTTTTTTTTGATTACTTGTTATTAAAAATCCTTGACAACGTTATCGTTTCATTCTTGATGTAAATCTACCATGTTGCCAAAAAATTAAGTTCAAAAAATTATTCCTTCTGGGTGTAACACTTCTAATGTCACTGAGTATATTATGACTTAGTGTATTCTTTCTACGAGCCCTAACAACTAAATTTTCGGACAAACGAAAATTTATTGAAAACGTTCATCTAGTATTATAATGCTCGCTCGGTGTGGTAACTCATAATGACTCATAATAAGTAGTTACGTCGTGAGATGTGAAGGAGTACGAAATAGTTTGAAAAAAAATTAATTATCATAACATATCCATCTTGTCTTACACTTTACTCAGTCCATTTAACCTTCGGAAATAAGACTTCCAATAATTGCTACCGTTCCCCCTTTAACCATTCTCTTGTTCAATAATGCTGGTTACCTATTTAAGTCTACTTCTTCCTCTTCCTTCTTGTATGTAGGCTTTAAAGCCTCTTTCTTCTTCAATATTAGCCTCCTAAATTGTTTAAATAATCGCACCATCTTTTTCTTGGTCTGCCAATACTTCTTCGTCCATTTGGTGACTTATCTCGTACTATTCGTACTATCCTATCTTCTGCTATTCTACCAATGTGTTTGTTCCACTCCAGTTTTCGTTTTATCACCCATTCATTTATGTCTTCTATATTGCATGCTCTTGTTATGTTTTCGCTTTTCTCCCTATCCAACAGATTTTTCCCTGATATTTGTCGGAGTATTTGTCGCCAATAGCAAAATTTGGGCTTTACGATTGGTCAAATTGCAGCTCAATTCCGGCTTTACCATTGGTCAAATGGCAACATAATTGCAGCCAATGGTATTGCCCGAAATTGACCGAATTAGTTGACCTAATTTAATGCGTGTAAATATAGGTGCACGATGGCCAACAATTCGTTCTAGTCAGGGGCAGAATCAGCCTTCTTGGCAATAGAGACCTTCTGGTTGATTAAGTTCCTAGAAACTCGACTTTTATTGTACCTAACCGCTATCCTTTTTATTTCAGGATTTTTCCTAAGTTCTCTAGCGAGACTTAGTCTGATTTTGTATTTAAATTGTATTTCTTTCAGCTTCTCGACTTAGGATATTTCTCGTGAAATATTTTATTTCGAATTAAATCGTCTTTTTGACTTTGACGAATTTTTGGACATTTATTTCAGAATTAATAACTTAGGGAATTTGAATTATTTCTTTCAGGATTTTTTTTTTTCAGTTCTTAAACGAACTTAGAACAGGTTCTTATGTGATTTATTTGATATTTCAGGGAATTTTAACTTAGCAAATTATTGTTATTTTTAACTTCTCTTTCAGATAATTTCACCTATTTATTAATTTGACTTGGAATAATTTGATAAAGATTATTTCTCTTTCAGATACTCTAAGTTCCTGAGCGGAACTTAGACGAATTTTATAATGTTTTATTTCTTTCAGCGACTTAGGATATTTTTCTCTTTTAGGAACTTTGAAGTATTTTGGCTATAAAAATAACTTAGATTATTTTTCTAACATTTCAGGTCTCATCGATAGTCGAAAATTGCCATCGCTTTGTATTGATATTTTGTTACATGTGTTTGTTGATTCGTCCCTAAGACACTACGACAAACATTTCTACCGCATTTTGGACGAAACCTATATTTAGAAATTACACTTGTTTTCCGAAATTTTTGGGACTTTTTGTGAGAAATTTTCACTTTTTTTTCAATTTTACTTTTTTGCATTAATTAGTCTTAGGTGGGATAACTAATAACCTTCTCTTACAGATTCTTAGTTCTAAGACTAATTAACATCTTATTTGCAGATTCTTAGTTCTAAGATAATTAACACTTTGTTTCCAGATTCTTAGTTCTAAGACTAATTAATACTTAAGACTAATTAACTAGCTTTGTGGTAATATACGACCTATATGTCCACGGACCGTGACCCTTACATGCTCCGGTCCATTTCAGCTATGGATAGTGCGACTAGACCACCTTCCCTCATTCCTGAGGGTTCAGGTCAGCGACATGTTAGGGAGTTTTTGTAACTACCTAACGTAACGTATCTCCCTATACGTAAAGAACTAAAGTATCAAAGAAGATGAACGTTAAATTGAGAGTTAAAGTTCTGCACGCAACGTAACGATGGTGTTGCACTCATCGAATTAGTGATTAACTAATAAATTGTCAGTGTCAGTCTTGTCCTTGTCATTTAACCCTATTTTTGATATTCAAAATAAATAACAAATATTTTTTTGAACAATTTTTAATTCTTGAGATGGACGCGATATTAAATGTAGGTGTCTTTATTGATGATAAAGAGGACGAAGACATAAAAGATGCCCTTCTTGTCGCACGACTATACGGCCGCTTTAATTTTGATACCATATCTGATATAAAATGTAAAAATATTTTTCGCTTTTGGATTAAATTGCACCTTTCTGGATGGTCGTAAGGGTTCTTGCCTACGACTTCCTTCAACAAGAACAAATCATCTTCATTGCTGAAGTGAAGTAGTTTTCTCCTGATTTCCATTATTTATAAAAATCAAAACCAATATACTTAACCACAAATGTGAAAAAACACGTACCACGGGTGCTCATGAAATGTGGATGTTGAAATTTTTGTAATCGGGTAAGATCCCCTTGTGCATTTGGTTACCTTCGGCTCGATAGGGATGCGTATGAACGTAACGTACCAGCCCGTTACGTTAGGTAATATGTATCTAGATACGTTAGTTCAACCATTAATGCGCATGCTTATATGTCAAAAAGATACGTTGCGTATATGTATTTGCTTGCACAAAAACTCTCTATTGTCATCCTATTTAAGTCTACAACTAAATCCTTTTTCGAAAACCATCTAGCTGCACCTCTGGTTTAACAGCTTTTGTAGTTATCTCACATATCGTTAACATCCATCAAATTTTACATATATTTCCATACTCCTTTAAAGATTAATTACCAATTGTATCGCCGAATAGTTTCGATGTCGATTGACAGTAAGTACAACAACATTGACACATGTCACAAATTCTGGTCCCATCCTCTATCTCCAAAATGGTATTCAGAAGAGTATTTTCAGATTTATATTTTAGAGTTCTTTTTAATAATTATCTCCTATGGCGCTGACAACCTAGCCAATTTTTTTTATGGTCTGTTACAATATTTTTAGCAGAAGGATAATTTGTAATTATGTATAAAACTTTCAGCTCAAAAGTACTGTGTGAAGATGAGAAACAGTGAGCCAGATTTTTTTAACAAATCCGGACTTATTTAATGTCGAAAACTTAACTAATAAATATTGGAGAATAAAAAATTGGTCCCCGCAAACAGAAGCATTTGTTAAAACCAGGAATTATACAGAATTACACAAAAATAAATTATTACCAATTTATAAATTTTCGTACAAAAGTTTGATAAAAAAACCAAGAATCATAATTCCTAAATATAGAGAATAAACTTAAATTAAACAATATTTTAATACAAGTTTAAATAATCACCAAGATAATAATTACAAAAGCTCTAGAATGGATACAGGAAATAAATATTATAAAAAACCTGTGATAATACCAAACTCAAAATCTATAACAAGAATTGTGTTTTCCAAATAGTATAGATAGATACTCCACTCGTCAGAGATTTGACCCCTAAAAATCATACGAACAATCTGAATTTGACCGAGAATATCACTTTTGGGACCACAAAAAAGATGCGAAAAGTTTACCACTTTAACCACTGGACTTCCCCCTAAAACCTCCCGTTTGAAACTTGTACGTTGGAAAAACGTACTAGTGTAATTAAAAAAGAGCAGTTTTAAACGTTTTAGACCGTTTGTAATGTGAAAGTTTAAATTCAGCGTTTTTTAAGCATATTTCAAATGCGTCACATTTTTTGGGCCAAAACTCAAAACTAAAATTTTATGCTATAGGTTTTGAAGATTAGGTTCTAGTTATGGAAACTCCACAGCGGCCGGTCAATGAAAGGGATACATTGTCACGCGCCACGTTTATTTATTTAATACTTTTATACAAACTGACTTCATTTACGGCAAAATTGCATACGAAATCTGCACTCCTTACTCTTAAAATGCATCTTTATTTTTGTCGATCGGATACTTGGATCAGAAGATATTGAATTTTTACCGTCGACCTGATACAAATTTTATTGTTTGCATTGATTTCGCGCGCGTAACTGATACTTAAAATCGCTGATCGCTCCAATCGTTGTTTCCGAGAGAATGGATCATTCTACACAAAAAATGCTAATAAACGTTTTTGTTCAAAATTATTTTAGCTAAATTTTTGTCTATGGAATACAGATTCTTGGTAAATCGATTTTTTTCCGTTTTCTCCCCTCTACGTGAAGGGCATTAGGGGAAAGCCTGGGGGTTAAAGTGGTAGATTTTTATGCGTTTTTGTTGTAAATTTTCGGCAAAATTCAGGTTATTCGTATGATTTTTAGAGGTTCAGTGGCATTTTCGTCTCTGACGACTTGAGTATAAAGTATATACTAAGTTTTGATAAGTTGAGAATAATAACTTACCGATCGATTTTTTAAAAGAAACAAAAAATTATAGATATAATATAAGTAATAGGTCACAATAGCAAATAAAAATCCGTGGCTAAAGAAGCCATCTTCTTATGTTTGAAACTGTTATTTAGTTTTTGTCAAATTCAAGTTCTTATAGTCCTTTTCCATCATATTGATAGCACATTATGTATGCAATTCCTCAACAGGTCAAAAAACCATAGACGTCACCCTATACTTGTTTTGAAATAAATAAAAAAAATTAATATTTTAAGATGCCGTCAACAATTCATTATCTTTTAAAAAATCTTCTGTAAAATCAGTGTCCACTACTCTCACTATACCTTTTTTGTGCGTAAAAAAGGTCGGTATATATGCCACACGATTATTGTTAATTATACACGGGTGATTAACGAGAGAATTCAATGTTTCACGAAATAAATTAATGTAAACAGTAATTTAAAGGTGATTATTGTTTTCTATACAAGTTATCGCCTGACACAAAAAGAATACCTTCTTTGCACGATTACCTGGAATTACTGGTAAGGCTTCACTAATGATAGTTTAAGTAGTTTTTATGCCACATTACAGCTTATGCCAATAATATAAATTAGAAATTGTTTGCATCTTCCATTTAGTTTGTAGATGTACATTGTTAATGTCTTACCTAGCTACGTTTTTGGTGTCGATATTTTGTTATTTAAGAAATACATAAAAACATTGGACAAAACCCAAACATTAATTAGAGAAAACGAAGAGTTACCAATCATAAGCAACAAGAAATTATGGGGACTATTGAGAGATATGGGATTTCTTTGGCAAAAGAATAGAAGAAAATCCGTTTTAATTGAAAAAGATTACATTGTATGTTGGAGACGAGATTATCTAAGAACTATTAAAAAGTACCGAGAAGAAGGGAAAACAATTTTTTATTTGGACGAGACTTGGCTAAATGAAGGTCATACTGTACCATATCTATGGGTTGATACAAATGTGAAAAGTTCCCGTCAGGCATTCATCGAAGGTGTATCTACTGGAATAAAAAATATTCTCGTTGGAAAAGGACGCAGACTCATAATAACCCATATTGGAAACGAATACGGTTTTGTCAATGGTGGATTATTAAGTTTTGCCTCAAAATCAACCAAAGATTACCACGAGGGAATGACTGCTGACGTTTTTGAAGAATATTTTGAGCAAATGTTAAATTTAATTCCAAAAATTCTGTCATAGTCATGGATAATGCTAGTTACCATTCAAGACTAGCAGAAAAATTGCCAACAACGGCATGGAAAAAAGGAGAGATAATCGAATGGTTGGATAAACACGCAATTGAGTACAAGGAGAATTCGACAAAAAAGGAATTATTACCTATTTTAAGGCAACATAAAGCAGCTTATAAAAAATATATAATTGATGAAATGGCATTAAACCGTGATGTAATTATTTTACGTTTACCCCCATACCACTGTGATCTGAATCCGATAGAAAATATATGGTCTCAAGTAAAGGGTGAAGTCGGACGCAACAACAAAACTTTTAAATTAGAAGACTTACAACAATTATTAGAACATTCCTTATCAAAAGTAACTCCAGGAAATTGGAAAAATGCTGTTAGTCATGCTCACAAGGAAGAAAATAAAATGTGGAATTTGGATAATATGATTGATGCAATGCTGGAACCGGTAATAATTAACATTGGAGTTGAAGATTCCTTAGATTCTGAAGAAAGCAGTGAACCTGAAATGGAATTTGATTAAAATAATATTCATTTTTTTACAAATCGGCCCCTGTTACGGCCACAAATTATTTTATATATAACCAATAAAATAAACATCTTATATTTCTTGCAAATTCATTAGTACCTGTTAATCTCCATTACTCCGACGCTGGCAACTTTATTTAGGGATTAGTAACCCTCAAAACTATTGTATTCTATTCTGCTTCAACCTTTATACCTGGTGGTCATACTCAATTTAAAATTGATTTCCTATGTACTTCTGTAAACTTGTTGACAACTATATATATATTTTTCATTGAGTCACCCGTATCCATAGTTTAGGAATTTGCATACATAATGTGCTATCAATATGATGGAAATGGACTATAGCTACTTAACCAATAAGTGTTAAAATTGGATTATATTACATCGTTCAGATTTGTAGTGCTCATCGTGTTCGACGTGGTGAGAAGCATTGTGCTTAATCTATTCTATCACGATTCTGTGATGCCAATATTTGTTGCGAAACTAATTTTCCTAAGGGTCTATTCTCTTTGTCTATGAATAGTAGGAAACACTTCCAGAGATCTTACGCCGTTTGTAAAATAATGACAGCATCAAACGCGACAAGTCTGGCTTTGTCTTTGGATAAAATATAAGGTCACGTAATAGATTATCAATTAGAAAAAATATATTGCTTGGAAATAGGTTTGCAGTGAATGTTTCGTCTATATTTTTTTAATAAGTCCTCTTAAACATTAGTTGCCTAGTTGAGTGAGGAATAAGAAAGAATCGCAAATATAAAATAATTGGAAATAAATGTATAGAGACTGTTAGAAATGATACTTTACAAAGCAGAAGTGGCAACCTATGCATTGAATTTACACTTGTGGCGAAAAAAAATTTTTACCAATTGGTCTGGCCTAATAAATATTTAATTCGATGCCAAAAACCGTACAAAGAGTTTACTACTACTATAATCACTTGTATCAACATGTAGCTAATATAAGTTTTCTTATATATGACTTTCTTCTTCTGCACCAATATGTGGTCAATATAAAATATGTTTTCTTTTACTTCATTTCCTTCTTGTACTGATAGATCGTTGTAACATAAGCTGTAGTCAATAAAACAATATAAGGACTTCCATGTGTTGTTTGTGTTAGTGTATCATTTTAATATGCAGACGGAAAAATCGAAATAAACGGCGTACCATTTATAAATTTCGGAAGTACTATTTTTAACAACTTGAATTCAAAGTACCCAATTTAAATGTAAAATAAAACAATTCTTACTATTGTAAGCCACAGTTCTGTATAGAATTTATAAAGAGCCAAGAGCATGGCGTGACGAAGAATAATTACAGAAAAACCTGGAACCATGTAGTAACTGAAATATGTCACTTAAAAGCGTGTCCAATGAGGTAATTATTGGGGAAAATAGCATGGGCAAACAGAATATTTTGTTGGTAAATTGATTTGTTTGAAAGCAAAATCTAATAGCAATATCCAAAAGTGCAGAATATGTTTTAGTTCAAATATATGGGTTACGTGATGGGCCAATTTTAACCACTTTACTAAATAAAAATAAAAATACTTTACAACAAAAGTTGAATGTATGTATATCTACATAAAAATAAAAATTCCTTTCATATTTTTATGAAAGGAAATTGTCAACATCAAACAGAACAATATCATAAATTATTGTTGTAAATTAATGTGATTATTTATATCTATACATACTTTATGTGAATTTATTATTTTTCTCTGGACCTAAAAATCCATAAAATAAGTATAACTAAAATAAAGATATAACCAAATAATATTTGTAATAATCCATATTGAGTGATTCTTTTGGATTAGGACGAATCAACTTAAAGCTGTATTGCAACTGGGTGAAACCTTTGTTAGTCGCTATATTTTTTTAACATAATTAGTGCCTACCTACGGTTATTTACTATTTTTGTTGGGAATTAGCCACAATTTTACTTTAAAAATTAAGTTTCTCTTTAATTTCTTTTTACCTAGGATAAGATATAACATCGTTGGAGCCTTATTTTTATCTCCAGATTAAGGTTGTGGCTTTTAAAGAGTTTAACCATGTTGTTGAATGCACTCCTAGCCTTCTCTATTCTACATTTTACTTCTTGTGAGTGATACCATTGTTCGTTGAGACATATATTATACATTCATTCATATTCAAGTCAATTCAGACATATATTATACATTTTAAAGTAGATGATTTGAAAATGATTAACTCATTATTCTCAACATCAACTTTTCTAACGTATGGAATGACATTCAGCATATAAAATGTCTTCGAATCATTTATCATTATTACTTCATTCCATATTTATCAGGTTTGCTGGCGATGTAAATTCGGAATGGCCATTTTCCAAAAAAAAGCTCAAGAGTTGCTCATCAATTGTACAGTTCTCATAGGGCGTGTAGTACAGCTTGCAATTATTTATAAAAATGTCCCATATTTGGCGAATATGGGTAAACTTGTCAACCAATTTTCTAACATTTCTGTCTATTTTGTGGTCGAACCTCAAGCAAAGAGCTAAAAACTGAGATCTTTGTTGGGACATGGTTGCCCGAAATAGCAGATTGTCATATTTTATTGACCAAAGCCCATTTAAATTACAATTGGTGACTCGTAATGCACCAGCGAGATACAGCAAACCAATAAATGCTTTGACTTCTGTGTTGTTGGTTATTTTTTTGTAATTTTGCGGCAAGCCACTCTGACACTTCCTAAGATTTCTTGGTTTATATGCAGCACAATAATGTCTACAATCTCTTGAGAAAATAGTAAATTCCAAGCTTCAACAGCGCTACTAACATTTCTTGCTTCATTTTTTAGACCAGGTAAATATAAAACGATGTTATCCCTTCTTGGGCGTCCTTGTCGTACTGGTGCCTGTGTGGTCCAACGATGATCATTTTTTCCCAGTATACTGGCGATATTTCTTTGCGAAGTATTGGGTTCTGTTTGTTCTTCTTCGTTATCGTCGTCACTTTGTTGTTCGTTTCAGTGTCAGACTGATGTTCAGGTACATAATCATCGTCTTCATCTGATGAGTCTCCAAAATCATCTCGATGGTCTCCGGTTCATCTTCATTCGCCCACAGGTTTTCAGCTTTCCATTCTAATTCTTTTGTTGTCAGTGGATGCTGCTATTTTCTCTTAGAATCTGCCATACTAGCAAATAACAAAAACCACCTCAAAATTTTAACACCCTTTAACTGAACACTGTGAACGTGAACGTGAACGTAGTCGACCGTGCAAGGGATCGCCAGAAGACGAAGACATGCGCAAGTTACATTGTACGATTCATGCGCCTGGGTTTTTTAGACCCTAGTATGCAGTTTCAGGGTTAAAGCAACAAATTAACAAAAATAACTGTACAAACTCTCATTTTAAAGGATGTTCTATACTTTTTCAATAAAATTGTGTCACTTTTTCATATAATTTACTGGTCTTGACCTTTAGTATTTAAAATCGAACAACGATCTTAAAAATGTTTATAAGTTAAAAATGACATTTCATCTTTTATATATTTTGTTTATTACATATTGTTATCACCTATTTATCAAAAACAATTGTTAGATAGCTGTATGAAAGAGTGTCATGAAAAAGGCTTTTTATTTGCTAATTTCTCTGGTCTATAGTACAAATAGCAGAATAATTATGAATCATAATATATATTTTATGAAAATTTAAAAACAATAGTGTTTGTTGTACACAACTATATCCTTTGTCAATCAGAAAACTCGCATTAAATTTGCAATAGCAAAATTCTGATTACTATGCATAACGAATTGTTGTTGAGTTTAGTATTCTATCTAAAAAATATATATTATATCTGACTTATTTGATATTTCATTTGCACGGGGTAGATAATAAAGCCCAAAAAAGCTCAAATTCGTGGGCGTAAAGTATAAAAACTTGTTTGTGGAGTGTTTGTACGTTTGAAGTTATATAACCCAGGTAATCGAGT
This sequence comes from Diabrotica undecimpunctata, assembly GCF_040954645.1. Lineage (NCBI taxonomy): Eukaryota > Metazoa > Arthropoda > Insecta > Coleoptera > Chrysomelidae > Diabrotica > Diabrotica undecimpunctata. The sequence goes on from NC_092805.1 coordinate 137,862,054, forward strand.
AAAATACTTGAAATGTATATAAAAAGTTGTTTGTTGGGGCCTGTTTATTCTGTTTTTGGATCGAATTGTCTGAAAAAGATGCTGTTCAGCATATAATGCAATATTAAATTAGATCTACATCAGATATAAAATATTTGCACCATAATATCGAAGAGCAACACAAAAGAGTTGGACACTTTTAGATTATTGCTAAACTCGCATTTACGATTATGAAAACAAATTCTTATAAAACAATACTTTTATTAGAACTTTAATAACTTGGAAATACTTCGTATTTCGTACTTCGAGGCGTCTATTTACCTGAATGAACCTTCCAGAACAAGGTCGAACCGATGCGGGAAATCCAGTTTGCCTTTACCGTTTCGCCGTCGTCTACTCAAGACTTTTCGAGATAACGGCACTGGCATATATTAACAGGACATTTTATTTGGAAGGAACAGTTAATTCTGAAAACGCGCTCGCGAGTTTAAATGTTACGCTCGACTATATAAATTATGTATTATTCTTGAAATAAATTAATATAAATTATTGTGCTTTTTAATGAATTAAGATAAGAACAAGACATTATAAATTAAAGAATTCACAACAAAATATAAATAATTATAAATAAATAAAAGACTTAACAGTATTTTAAGTTTTTCTATGTCTTTTTCAACATCCTTCTTCCACCTGGTTTTCGGTCTGCCTTTCTTCCTTTTCCCTCCTATTCCTCCCATTAGCATTCTTTTTGGCAGTTTCGTGTTTTCCTACCTTTGGATGTGTCCCAACCATCTCAGTCTTTGTGACTTTATGATCCCTACGATATTCGGTTCTCCATACATCTCCTCTAATTCCATATTTGGTCTTTTTATCCATATACCATTCCATAATTTACCTCCAAATATTTTCATGAGGACTTTTCTTTCCCAGACTTGCAGCAAGACTTGCTCGGATTTGTTCATTGTCAATGTTGGTCATACCTATTGTATTATATGCCACTGGCATATAATACAATAGGTCTTATTACCGTCTTATATATTCTTATCTTAGCCCTTCTAGATATGTTTTTGCTTCTTAATAAATTGTTTAGTGCAAAAATACAACGGTTACGGGCGATAATTCTCGCTTGGATTTCTTCCTTCATATTTGGTCTTCTCGTGAATGTCGCTCCTAAATACTGGAACATTTCTACTTCTTCGAATTTATATGTTTTTTCATCTGTTATTACTGTCAGATATTGTTCTTGTAAGTAATCTCTTTCTGTCCATTCCATATATTTGGTCTTTTATTTATTTATGTACATCCCTTTCTTTTTCGCTTTCATTTCTAATCTTTTTATTATTTCTTTTAATTCTTGCTTACTTCTGGCTATCAGTACAATGTCGTCAGCGAATGCTAAGCATTGGTGTTTTCTTTGATATATAAGTCCTGACCTGTTGATTTCAGCTTCTCTGACGGTAACTTCGAGGACGATACTGAACAACATATTCGTAGCTTTCTGCTTGTATTTCGCGCAGTAGGAAAATTTGATCGACTGTGCTGCGCCCTCTTCTGAATCCACATTGATATTCCCCTATGTCATTATCTATATTTTGAGATAGCTTATCTTTTATATATACTGCAAGTATTTTATATGCAACATTTAGTAGGGCTATTCCCCTGTAATTGTGGCATAAACTTTTGTCGCCTTTTTTGTGAAAAGGGCACAGTGTCGCTTCGGTCCATTCCTTCGGTAATTTTTCTTGTTCCCATATGTCTTTTAACTTTTCCAAATGCTTAATTAGTACTGGTCCTCCATATTTAAACATTTCAGCTGTTACTTCATCTCTTCCTGGGCTCTTATTATTCTTTAGTTTCTCTATTATTTCTTTTATTTCTTTTTCGTTAGGCGGTCTTTCCTCTATTCGTTCTTGATCGACATTTTCCTTCGCTTCTTCTTCCTCTTCATATTCTGTTGTGGGAATTTCATTTAAAAGTTTTTCAAAGTATTCTTTTCATCTGCTCAATATTTCTTCGTCACTTACTAAATTTCTTCTACTTTTGTTTTTGTAGTGTACAGGTTTTCCTTGGTACCCCTTTTTCTCATTTTTCACCCCTTGATATATGTTTCTAATGTCTCTCTTTTAATAGCTCTGTTCTATACATTTTAATTTATCTTCATTGTATTTTCTTTTCTAAATAATAAACAATACATAACTTTTTATTAATTTCACGTCTTAAATCAATTATTTATCAAGTACACTATCAATATTATTTAATAAACAACTCAAAATATTCCTACCAAATATTTAGTAAGCTTGTCACCATCTCCTGTGCGACTGAGTGTGTTATATGACATAGATAGCGAATGTCCGGTTTGGAAAATATCACCTCGGTAATAATTACAATATTATCGAAAGTCCCTTAGGATAAACAAATAGTTTTTTGAATAAGATATTTGAAATTAAAAATCACACTAAATTTTCTCTTCATTTTCACCCCTGTAACTTATATAAACGAGGAGAAACAATGAGTATCTTTGCAGCTGAAAATGACTTAATCGTGCTAAAAACATTTTACAAACTACCACCTAGTCGCCTGTACACGTGAAAATCACCGGAGACAACAGAGAAGACGTTATTATAAGAAACCAAATAGACTATATACTTGTTAACAAAAGAATCGAAATAGTTTAAACAGTGTTAAAACCTACCCAGACGCTGATATTCAATCTGGCCACAATTCTTTAATGGGCGTGTATAAAACCAACAATAAATAGAAAATTAAAAGAAATTGATAATACAACGGAAAGCACAGAAGAGAAGATATAATTACTTGAATAAAACGATAGACGACATTAAAGACAATTTTATTAAGAACGAAGAAGTAAGAGTAAGACATGGATCACGACGGAGATTCTGCAGTTGATGAAAGAAAGAAGGAAAAACAAGAACAATAACTCTATGCATAAAAGATTACAACGAGATATACAGAGAAAGATCAGAGAAGCCAAACAGAAAGAACCAGAGAAAAAATGCCAAGAAATCCAAATTCTACAAAGTAAATACGACGACTTCAACGTGCATAAAAAGGTAAGAGAAATTCCAATCAAATGTAAAAACAGAAGAGTAAGTAAACTTGTTAATGACAACAGAGAGGTAATCGTGGACAAAGAAAGTATTGATAATAGCTGGAAAAATTACATAGAAATTTATTTTTTGATGAGAGGGAGAACCCAATACCTACGGAAACAGCCATAATATCACTGCCAGCAGACGTTAAGGAATCGGATAAAAATACTGATCTCGATAAAACTTTGTTAATTTTTTTCTGCATTTGCGTTAGAGCGATAAACCGATAGACTTGTCCATATTTGTAAACAGTTTGGGAATTCGTGGAATATAAAATTTGTTTTTTTTTTATTTCAGAACATTAACCGATTTTTATATATATTACATGTAACGTAATCGTTACACAAAGTGATAACAACTACACGACCATCGTTATCTCGACAGAATATTATACAAAATGGATTTCCATGTTTAAATAAAATCTGAAATTGTGGGCGATATTCCGGAATAAATGCAAAAACTCCCATGGTATACTGGTCGACTGCGATTGTTCGTCTGAACCTCTAATATACGATTATTTATATATTTAATGCCATTGTGTTAATGAAAAATTTTTTCTCGTAATATTAAAACTGATATACTTTTATAAATGAAATTATACTAAGTGACAAAAAAAGATAAACACTTCTAATAAAGGTATGAAAAGATTGATTTGTTTTAATCTTTAGTTTATAAATCTTTAAGATTTATAAACTTAATTTTAGACAGTATTTTATAGATTTATTTCATTATGAATTTCCTTGGTTTCCTTGGTTTAAAAAAAAAGGTATCGAGGATATTCTAAATTCTCGTGCATCCTCTGAAGATACAGACTACTCACTTTGGAAAGCAACAAAAATGCTCGAACATGCAGGGTAAATGGGACAGATATAACAAAGAAAAAGTTTGCTGAACACCTAGTAAAAGTTTTTAAGCAAACGAACCAGATCTTATCAATAATTATAGCGAGATTTAAAACTTCTTAAAAGCCCCACTTCAACTGGACTTACCGATTAAAAGCTTCACGCTTACCGAAATGAGAAATACAATTATAAAAAATATAAAACAAAAAAAAAGTCCGAGAGTTTGATCTGATAACAGGCAAGTTATTACAAGAATGAACAATAAAAGGATACAAATATCTGCAGAGCATTTTCAACGCCATCATCAGAACAGGCTACTTTCCGATTCAATCGAAAATTTCACAGATTATTCTGATACTAAAACCTGTAAAAAAACCAGAACTTCTATCGATAAGATTGATTCCAATGTAAGAAAAAACTAAACTTATTCCTGATCACCAATTCGGCTTTAGATTAAAGCATGGGACAATTAAAACGGTCCACAGAATAGTAAAAAAAATCCTCTACGCGCTGGAAAGTAAATCCTATTTCTCAGCAGCCTTCCTAGACGTCAGTCAACCCTTCGATTAAGTTTGGCATGAAGGCCTACTTTATAAGATAAAGCGACAATTACCATATCCTTTCTTTCCACTCCCAAAATTCTACCTATCAGATAGATACTTCCTGGTAAAGTAGCACGATGAATACACCCAGCTACACAACGCAAATGTTCCACAAGGAAGCGTACTAGGACCTATTTTATTCCTGATGCTTACTGCAGACCTGCAGAAAATTAAAAAAAAACCTAAATAAAATAGAAACTTGGCTAAAAAAATGGCGAATTAGAGTAAATGAGACCAAGTCAACACATGTAACCTTCACAATGAAACGAGGTGAATGCCCTCCAGTTACACTCAATGGCAGAATGACTAACCTAGCAGAACCACATCTTTACCAAAAGAAAACAACTGGGCATTAAATTTAGAGATATTAAAAATTTAGATACTGGTTATATACAAGGCGATCCTCAAGCCGATATGCACATATGGTATTCAACTATGGGGACCGCTAGCAATTCTAATATTGCAATCCTCCAACGCTTCCCGAATAAAGTTTTAAGGTCTGAAGTAAATGTTCTATGGTATGTTACATCCTCTATAGAAAAAGATCTGGAAGTGCCTTCGGTAAAAGAAGTTGTAACAAGTTACTGTGTCAAATATGGTGAACGGATAAAAAAGCATCCCAATGTACTCGCGAAGTGGTTATTCAATGTTTCGAACCAAATGATCTACCAAACAGATTTAATGTTTCAGCAAAACCAACTGTATTTTAAATTCTACCTTAATTATGTGATATGTAGTTGTGAGTGTTAACTGTTAGTGATTAACTGCCAAGAAAATTTCTTGCGTCCTCAATTAAATCATCCTCCCATCGCTTTCTCGGTCTCCCAATAGTTATCTTTTCCTGCAATCTTACATTTAGTAGTTTTTTTCGAATCCTATTTTCTTCTATTCTAAATAAATGGCTTGTCCATTAAAAACCTTGTAGGTGAACATACTGTTATAAAAGTGGTTCTTTATTTCTTCTTCTTCTACGGTACTACATTGAGCCTTGGCCTCCTTTATTTTTTGCCTGCACCTTTGCTTGTCTGTGGCTGATCTTCTCCATACACGGACTCCTAAAAGAGCTTGTGCGTCGATGTTTACTGTGTCTTCCCAGCGCTTTCTTTGCTTTCCAACCGGTGTCTTTCCCTGCATTCTAGCATTCAGTGCTCTTTTTGGTAGCCTATCCTCTCCCATTCTTATCCGGCTTATGTCCGGCTCATTGCAATTTATGTATTCTAATGAAATCAGACAGCGGTGCTTCTTTATATAGTTACTAAAGCTCGTTGTTGTATCGACTTCTGAAGATTCCGTTTTCCCTCGCAGGTCCTAGAATTCTCCTCAGTACTTGCCTTTCGAATGTGTCGAGTTTGCTTTTCGATGTTTCTTTCAGGACCCATGCTTCACTGCCATAGCATGCTATTGGTCGAATTAAGGTTTTATAGATTTTCATCTTTGTATCTTGGTGGACATTTTTAGACAGAAATATATGAGAGAGGGCAAAATAAGCTCTGTCTGCCTGCGTTATTCTGTTCCAAATTTCTCCATATTCTGATTCGTCGGCATATATTTCTACTCCCAGGTATGTAAACTTTTCAACCGTTCCAATGTCATCTTCATGTATAATGTTTTGTAGGACTATATTTCTTCTCGTCTGTATTATTATTTTTGTTTTTTTTTCTGTGTTAATCATCTCCAGACCTAGCCTTTTTGTTTGCGTTTTTAACTCTGCGTTTCCTGTGCTCCTGTGTTCTACTCATAATACCAATATCATCAGCATAAGCGGCCAGTTGAACCGTTCGGTTAGTCAGTAGGTTTCCTCGTCCAGTTTGCATTTGCCTAACCGCATACTCCAGTGCCAGGTTAAACAAAGTTGTGGTCAGCTCATCTCCAGCTTTAGTCCCTGCGAAATTTTGAAACAGTCTGTCCGGTTGTTTTGTATTCGTACACATGTTTGAGTTTCATCCATTGTGGCTTTAATGAGTCTAATTAGCTTGTGTGGTATTGCCAATTCAGCCCATATATTGTAGAGTTTGTTCCTTTTGACTGAGTCGTATGCCAGTTTGAAGTCTAAAAACACGTTGCGAACATCAATGTCATGTTCCCATGATTTCCTCAAGATCAGTTTGACTGTAAATATTTGATTTAGTGTCCTCCGATCTTCCCCATCGGAAGCCCGTCTGATACTCTCCAATAATATTTTTTGCTAGTGGTTGAAGCCGATAGTTTATAATATACGTGAGAACTTTATATGCTGTACATAATAGAGAAATTCGTCGGGTATTTTCTCTTCATGCCATATGTCTTTGATAAGCGCGTGAATGTAACTTGCTAGGTGGTCGCCACCTGCCTTGTACAATTCTGCTAGTATTTCGTCAACTCCCGGGGCTCTATTGTTTTTCTGGGCCTTAATAGCTTCGAGAACTTCCTCTATGGTTGGAGCTTCTACTCCATTCTCTACTTCATTCTCTTCTACGTAGTTCGTATCCATTTTATCTTCCATAACTACTTGTGTACCAAGGAGGGTCTGAAAATAGAGCTTCCAGGTTTCTGTGACTTTTTGTTGGTCACTGATTATCTCCCCACTTTCATCTTTACATAGACTTGTTTGAGATTTATACGCACTTTTTATATTTTTTAGGTATTCGTAAGCCCCTCTAATTTCGTTGTTTTTTAAATTTTCTTTCATTTTTTTCTATTTGTCCATTTTCATAAGCTCTTTTTTTATTTATACATATCTTGTCTGCTTTCCGTCTCGCGACGTCAAATGATGTTCGTCTTTCCCGTGTTCTTCTTGTTATATACATTTTGTGTTCTTCATTTCTTTCCTCTATTGCTTGTTGATGCTCCTTTTCTCGCCTTTTTCTTGTTTCCCAGAGTGGACGCTGCCGCTATCAGTAGTGCTGTTTTGATATTATTCCATTTCCTTTTATGTAGTGCAGTTATAGCGTCCTTCACTCATTTGCGACTTCTCCTTCGAACTTCTCTTTACACTCCTGAATCTTCAGTTTTTCCAGGTCCAGTTTGTTTGTTCTTTGTTGTCTTTCGTTTCTTTCTTTGTTAACTCTAAACTAACGCATCTAAATTTGTTTTTAAGCAAAAGATGGTCTGATCCACAGCATGCTACTCATCGTGTTATCACATCTCAGATACTACTGGCCTTTTGTCTATCAGTACATCTCGATTTAATTAGTTGTGGTTTTATCTGGTGAAATCCATGTCGTTTTGTGCATGTCTTTGTGTGGGAAGTATGTGGAACTAATAACCATATTTTTACTGGTGGCACAATTTATCAAAAACTCCCCATTCTCGCCTGTTTCATTGTGCAGTGGGTGTTTTCCTGTTGTGCCATAGGGTTCTTTATTTATGTATTCATAGCCTACTATCTGTTGGATTGTGGTCTTGTATTCGTATATTTTTCTTTTGATGTACGTCTCGTGATTTATATATTTGTTTCATAGCAAAGTATGTCGTATTGGCTGGGATGATTCTTCTGCTAAGCTCTGCATCGTCTATGTTGTCCTTTGTGATTTTGACTTTTAAGTAGATAAAGCTATCTACATTTTTAAGTTGTACACTGTCGTAGGTAGGGTCGTGTTGCTCTCTCCAATCGGGTATGTACTAAGATTTTAGTATTTTTTGTGTTCATTAACAGACCTATTTGTTTAGCATGTGATTTAGGTTCCTTAGATGTATTTTCGCCTGTGGCTTTGTTTTGCTCATGATACTTATATTATTTGCAGATGCTGCCAATTGGACTGATTTATTGATAAGTGTGTTATGTTTTCCTTCCGACATTTTTCTAACTACTTATTCCAGTGCTAAATTAAACATTGTTGGTGCTAGCCCATAACCATATTTAAATCGTTGTGTTATTTCAAATGGATCTGGCATCTCGCGTCGTATTGTACCTGCGCCACCGTGCCCGTCACCGTCATTCGAATGACCCTATATAGTTAATTTGAACAGAATTTTAAATTCACTTAATATTTTATATAAATGTGCCCTGTTTATTTAGTACAGAACCTTTGAAATCAATAGGACAGTACAGATTCTAAACTACAGCTTATTTTATCTAAAACTAGTGTCAGAAATACTGCATTTGTTACACGACAAGCATTACGCATTTGGCGTTACAAAGACGTTACATTTCTTTGTTCTTGATGTTCTAAGTTCCCCCGCTGATTTGGTATTGGTTTCTGAAGCCGCGTTTTGAATTCTGGTGCAAACATTCGAAAGAAAACATCATAAACAATGAATACGTCGGCAAAATTAAGTTGAGGATGAACATCATCTACGATCTGGCTAGACAACATATTATGCAAACAGCCAGTGATAAGATGAAATATCAATATAATTATCGATCCACGCATGGAAGCTTCGAATTGGGAAATTTTGTCTGGCTATATATTTATTCCACAACGGCGTCGAAGCCTGTCTCCAAAAAAGACCACTGCCCAAGGACAATAGGAAGGCCTGTTTTAAATTAAAAAAAGAATAAAATATGTGATATACCGAATTATGAAGTTATCCAAATGGAAACAAAAAGTTTAACACAAATCGCCATGCACCATCTGCCGGCTCATACGAAACTGACCAGTTCAACAATATCTAAATTTAGATTACAATTTTAATTATAATTTTTTTAACTTCTTATAAACATTATTTTGTTAGCATTCTGAAAGCAATTAAAAATATCAAGTACACATATTTAAATTAACTGATACTATCTCTACATTGTTGACAATGAAACATTTTAAATGCCAAGTGTAATTACGGAAGTTGTCAGATTATTTTTTAAAGTTCCTGATAACAATTCATTGGATTGTATAATAATATTTAAATTTATTATCACTTTGTATAATTCACAACTATAAAAACAGATTAAACTAAAAAAAAATGTTAACAAAATTTACTAATTAGAACAATGGGTGAGTAGTATTAAACGCCGCCGTCTCAGTTATAATAATTTAGAATCGAATATTCAATGAAGTTTTGCATACACAAACAAACCTGAGAAACAGCAAACTGAGAATATAAAAATATTTTTGTTGACCAACAATATAATATTAGAAAAGTTACTGCAGCATAAATCTTGTTATTTTGTGATTTTGTGAGCTAGAAATAAAATATGAGTAAACAAAAATCGGAATATTCTGAAAATAATACAAAAATATCCTGAACATAATTTATTAATAATTCAATGAAAATGTAACGACTGGAACCGAAAAATACAAAATATTTGGCGACAGAGTTTACCGAAAATGGAAACCAGCCTACAAAAGTTAAATGGACCATTGAAATATCATAAATCCCTTTTATAAATCTAAGCTTTAGCGATTAGCAATACTGTACGGACAGTTTTACGAGTTGGGAACCGTCCATAACATCATTCACAATATAATAAGGTGTCTGGATAAGCGTTTATCGAAATTAAATTTTGAACCTTTTTTGAAAACGTTACTGCTATGTTTTTACAATACAATCGTTAATAATATACCGTGATAATATAAGAGTTTCAATTGAGTGTCCTATCCTATTTTTGTTGTTAGGTACATCTGCATTATAATGTAATCTTGTAATCTGAATAGACAGTAGCAAAAAAATATGTTAAACTATACTATAATTCACATTCAGATGGCAGCGTTCCAGAGATAGGCCTGTACTTTCTATATGCCAGAAATAACTACATTGTTGTCAGTTTTTAATCGTACCTACAATCGTACGTTATGGGCCGGCTCCTATAAAAGAATTATAATTTCGGAAATATTTATGAATGTGAAACGGAAAAATACTACATTTTTTTAATTATATAATTTTTCTGTTGGTATTTTAAAAACAGAAAGTTATATTTCGGAAATCTGTTCTTTTCGGAATTATATCTTCTGTTCAAAATTGTTTACAATTCGTGGAAATGAAATAATTATTTGTATAATCCGTTTTTGATCTTAATGTCCTTTTAATGACACACTTTCTCTACCTGCATTTAGTTACAGACATTAAAAAATAATTTAGAATTAAAAAAATATACCTATTTATAAATTCAAAATTATTGTCTAATGCCAGCAATTATAAATTCAGGTAAATACTTGAGAGTCATTAAAAGAATTTTCAGTTGATATCAGACGTTTGTGTCGTGTCAGTGTCAAAATGGCCGCGAGTGTAATAAAATTCAAAAACGGTAATATGTTAAATAGTGAATGCAAAAAATAGTGTTAAATGTTTTTAACTATTTATCAAACAGTAATAATGATAAAAGTGTATCAACAATAGTGCGGGAAGTTTCTGCTATGACTGGAGTCTCTGAGCGAACGATATTCCGATATAGAAGTGAAAGTAAAAATGGTCCACTCGTAACTCCTATAAGAAAAAAAAGAACCGGTTATTTGAATAGTCGTGAGAATAGATATGATGAAGCAACTCGGTCTAGAATAAGACAAGTAGTGCACGGTTTTTTTATGGACAATATTCCTCCAACCCTTGACGTAGTACTAGAAAAAATTACGCAATTGGAGCATCTTCCGAATTTTTCCAAGAGTACGTTGAGAAGACTATTGCACGACATGGGTTTTATATATGGCAAACAAGGTAGAAATTCAATATTAATAGAAAAACAAGAAATAGTCGCTTGGAGGCGTCACTATCTCCGGGAAATAAAGAAACTGAGGAACGAAGGAGCCAATATCATTTATATGGACGAATCATGGGTTAATACTGGAATAACCAATGGGCAAGTATGGCAAGATACAACAATAAAAAATAGCCGACAGGCTTTCGTAAATGGACTTACCACAGGTTTAAAAACTCCGACCGGAAAAGGACCAAGATTTGTTTAAGTCCATGCAGGAAACAAAGACGGATTTGTTGAAGGTGCTGACATCACTTTTCTTGCCAAAAAAGGTGCTGAAGATTACCATGAAGAGATGGACGGAGATCTATTTGAAAAATGGTTTGAAGAGATGTTAATACCGAATCTCCCAAAAAATAAAAAGAATGTCATTATCTTGGACAATGCATCTTATCACTCTAGGAAATTAAATTTTCCCAAACAATATTGGGTGAAACGTCAAATTAAGGAGTGGCTCTATGAAAAGGACATTTATTTTGAAGAAGATTACTTAAAAAATGAACTTCTGGAAACTGCTAATGTATTTAAAAATATTTATGACAAATACAAAATTGATTGTATTGGTGAAAAATACAGGAATCACAGTGACGAACAATGCCGCGTAGATGTACATATCTTAAGACTTTCGCCTTATCACTGTGAACTGAACCCAATAAAAATGGTGTGGAGTGAAGTGAAACGGTACGTGTCCTCTAAGAATTCAAGTTTCAAGGTTATGATAAAGTACAGAACAATGGACATTGGAAAAATTACGTCAACCATGTTATAAAATTGGAGAATAATTTTTGGACAGTAGACAACATTCAAGATGACATTGAACCTATTAGAATTTCATTAAACGATGACTCTGAAGATGAACTAGATTATGAAAATGAAGATAATTGAAAATTGTTTTTCGGGGGTATTCTTTTCTCAGTAAAGGTAATAAAATATTTAGTTGATCTGGTTGAAATGTAGCACACTTAAATAACTCATTAATCGACATAATTTCAAGTAGTTATATTAGACGTCATTATGCAAAAAATAAAGTTATGAACATTTAATAAATTAGTGAAAATTGAGGCCCCTAGAACACAAGGGGTGTAAGTGCCAAAAACAAAGTTTTGAAAAATCTTTGTTCAAAGTTCGATATAAATTTAAAAACCTAGGTAGCACTTTTTCAGTTTTCAGCATGTTTTCAATGACATGTAATTTTTGATGGTGTTATTGTTGTTAATGTAGAAAGTTTGAAGCCAAAAGTACGTGCCTGTTGTTAGATATCAGTTGCTAAGTGATAAGCAACTGCACTTACACCCTTGTGTTCTAGGGGCCTCAATTAGGGGTTTTTTGCAATTATCTCAGTCATTTGTTTATGTATTTTAATTTACAAACTAAAAAATTAAAAAACTGTTTAAGATCTGCAACATTTATTTGAAACATTTTTCCCTAAAATGCACGAGGAACAAAATAGGCAAAAAAATGATTTTTTCCAAACTTCATCTTTCTTTAAAAAATAAACAAAGCAAAATTGGCTGTAATTCTTCAAGGAATTATCATCAGTTATCCCTTATCTACCGTTTAGAACATTAAAAAACCTGTAGAATATTTTTCATATTTTTTCCCTATTAACTGCGGTATTATGTATAAAAGCATTTTAGGAATTATTACCATTTATTTCATTCACGAATTTTCTATTAACAACTTTAGCTTACCTAAACATATCTTAGTTTACCGTGAGTTTGGCCCTGCTTATTTTACAAAAGTAGCAAAACTTACAATGGCAGTAGAATTGGCAACGCTGTTATCCTATATCCGTACACTGCCATCTCAACGTGACTTTATCTATAAAGGACAAACTTGTATTCGAATTTAAAATTTAATAAATATGAACGAGACGCTTTACTCAATCAAATTCTTAAATGTCTATCTGGTTAGTCGGTTCTTAATTCGTTCCCAAGCAGGTATTGGTATAACGAGTCCGTCACTTCAATAATCCTTTAATCACTTTTAAATAAAATCTTTAAATCAATATTCAGTCGATATCCCTTAGTAATTTTTTAATTTCTAAGTTGGTATTAACCCATTTAGTCCTGAAACTTTTTTTTTGTTTAAACCTGAATGTATACATTGAGTAGTGATTAAAAAGGCTTCAAAAGTCAGGGAAAAATAAACAAAAAAATAGGACCCTTAAGCTAGCGGGGACACATGAGCGGAATCCAATTTAACCTACGTAATATTTTTTCACCCATTTTTCACTAATTTATTACCACCCTAATAATTTTTCACCACCAAACCAACCTTAAGGGGAGCGATTCTGCTGGCTTAAGATTCAAGCTAGCAGAATTCAAAAAAGAAACTTTTTGTTGATGGCATATTTTTTCACCCATTTTTCACTAATTTATTACCACTCTAATAATTTTTCACCACCAAACCACCCTTAATGGGAGCGATTCTGCTGGCTTAAGGTTCAAGCTAGCAGAATAATAAAATAAAAAATCTTTTTGTTAATGGCATATTTTTTCACCAATTTTTCACTAATTTATTACCACCCTAATAATTTTTCACCACCAAACCAACCTTAAGGGGAGCGATTCTGCTGGCTTAAGGTTCAAGCTAGCAGAATTCAAAAAAAAAACTTTTTGTTGATGGCATATTTTTTCACCAATTTTTCACTAATTTATTACCACCCTAATAATTTTTCACCACCAAACCCCCCTTAATGGGAGCGATTCTGCTGGCTTAAGGTTCAAGCTAGCAGAATTCAAAAAAAAAACTTTTTGTTGATGACATATTTTTTCACCCATTTTTCACTAATTTATTACCACCCTAATAATTTTTCACCACCAAACCACCCTTAATGGGAGCTATTCTGCTGGCTTAAGGTTTAAGCTAGCAGAATTCAAAAAAAAAACTTTTTGTTGATGGCATATTTTTTCACCAATTTTTCACTAATTTATTACCACCCTAATAATTTTTCACCACCAAACCAACCTTAAGGGGAGCGATTCTGCTGGCTTAAGGTTCAAGCTAGCAGAATTCAAAAAAAAAAACTTTTTGTTGATGACATATAGTTTTACCCATTTTTCACTAATTTATTACCACCCTAATAATTGTTCACCACCAAACCACCCTTAATGGGAGCGGTTCTTCTGGCTTAAAATTCAAGATGGCAGAATTCAAAAAAAAAATTTTTGTTGATGGCATATTTTTCACCCATTTTTCACTAATTTATTACCACCCTAATATTGTTTCACCATTAAACCACCCTTAAGGGGAGCCATTCTGCTGGCTTGCGGATCTGCTGGCTTGCGGTTCAAGCCAGCAAAATTAAAAAACATATTTATAATATACCACAGTGTTTTGCTAGGTTTTTACGAATTTATTACCATTCTAGTAATTTTTCACCCCTTAACTACCCCTTGTAAAAAGTCAATAATTGTGTTAGATTAAAATTTAAGGAGAAATTTTTTTTCAAATTTACTGTCCACTACTTATAACTGAAATAAAAAAGTGTTTTGTTAAGTTTATACTAAACTTTGACCATCCTGATAATTTTGCTCCCATAAACCTATTCGAAAACTTTCCTACTAGCTGAATATTTGAACCAGCAAAATAAGAAAAAAACGTATTTTTGAAATACCTCAGTATTCTGCTAAGTTTTTACGAATTTATTACCAACTTAGTAATTTTTTATCCCTCGACTAACCCTTAGTGGAAGTCAATAGTTCTGCTATGTTTAAATTAAATGTGAAAAAGTTTTGTTTCATAATTTTACTAAATACTATTTATAAGTAAAATAAGAAACTCTCTGGTTAGTTTTTACTAAATGTTAACGAACTTCACCAATTCCACCATCTACACATTTACGCTGGTTGAATGCAAAGCAAATCTTTTCGGAAATATGAGATACTACAGTATTATGCTAGATTTGTACTAATACATTACCATCCTAGTAATTTTCACCCTTCAACTACCCTCTATGAGGAGTCAATAATTCTACTACCTTAAAATTTAAGGTGATAAAAAATCTATTTTTATAATTTTACTGTATTCTACTTGTAACTGAAAATATAAATTGCTTGCCTGGTTTTTACTAAATTTGATCCACCCTTATAATTTTTGACCCCCTAAGCTTCAGATAATGGGAAACATTCAACAAGATACACATTGACGCTAGGTGAATAAAAAATCTTTTTGAAAACACAAGAGTGGTCTGCTAGAATTTTACTATATTTTTACCAGCCTAGTCATGTTTTTCTCAACTACCCTAATTGAAAAACATTTTCAAATGTTATTCTATACTAACTAATATTTATTTTTTCAATGTTTAAATATTAAAAATATGAAAACACTTTATTCCAAAAACTATAAATTTTACCCGTTTTAAAAAATTGACTCTGATTCGAGTCGTATTACATGGCTAAGCGAAATCGAATCGTTAGTCCTTTTTATGAATATAAAATAACTGAAATCAAGTTGAGTTTTAGTAAATACAACGGAATTTTTATATTTCACAGAATAAATTACCAGGTAAGAAATATTCAAATTGAAATAATTTTATTACGTCTATTACATTATTTATCTGATTGTAAAGGAGGGTAAAAATAATTTAGGTATTTAATATTTTAATAATATTTAAATAAGAAGAATATTAACGATTGGTCAAAACATAATTTTAAGATTAGGTGTATAACATAAAGAATTTATATTGCAAAACATTTTAAGTAGGTATATTCAAATGAGACCGAAATTACCGGTTGGTCAGAACAGCTGATATAGATTATTTGCGTAGTAAAATAAATTTATATTAGCAGCATTTTAAAAATTTAAAGATATTTGTATTTTAATTCTTTGTCGATTTTTCATTCATTGTCAGTTGAATATAGGTAAAAATTAAAGGTTATTACAAAAAAATATTAACTTATTTATTTTGTTTATGAAAATGTTTGAAAGAATCGCCCACGGAGAGATCTGGTTTCTCGGCACAATCCACACACTCATAAATTGGGTTTTTTCTTATTTTTAGGATAGGACATACTCTGCATCTTTTCGTTTTCGTTTCGCGTTTGTCCGATTTATTAGCAATTATTTATAGGTAAATGTTCGCGTGCGATATTCCGTCTTTCTTTGCTTTTTTATAAATTAATTTACGAATTAATTCTAACCTTGATATCGTCTTTTATGTCTTTTGTTTAGTATATTGTTTAAAAATAAGTCTAACTTTCCACGGTACCATCGATTCATCTAGCGATAATTATTTTACTGGATAACGCAGAGCAGCCATTTTATTATTAAAAAGTCTATAACTTCTTATTCTATAAAACCGATCTTCAGGAATAACATTCGGTCCCATTGGATTATGGATGAAGATTAAGCAACTTAAAATTATAAGAAAAAGATCTCTTCCGATGTTCTGCAAAAAAGATTTTAAGCTGAATAGTGGATCTGTTTTCCAATAACCCTCCAATCTTGAAATCCGTATGTGTCAGTGTGGAAGATAATTCCCATAAATACTAGAAATTCAAATAAGGAAAGTAGTTTACATCTTTAAATGCTAGAATTTACACAAACACCAACTTCACCAACTTTTTTATATGCTAAACATTGCAATATTGTTGTTTTGTAAACTACCTATTTTTTAACAAAATTTTACAACTTAAAAAGGGATCATTCCCGTGAGTTGGCTGTATATCATATAGTTAAAAAACTCGAACATTGAAGTAAAACACTGTTGTGATTGGTATATTTAATTAAATTTTAAAAATCCTAAAGGATTAAGTTCAAAACGTTTTCGGACTTATCAGTCCAGTGAAATTTGTAGTACTTTTAGTAAGTAATTAATAAGTAATAGGTAAGTAGTAATTTTTAATTAAATATACCAATTATTACAACAGAAGTGTTTTTCACACACACACACACACTCGCACACACACACCGTGTAAATGTATTCAAGTATTTTTGAAAAAACAAATTTATTTAATTTTTGTTAAAGGGGTAGTAAGGGGTGAAAAATTACTAAAGTTGTAATAAATTCGTAAAAACCTAGCAGAACACTGTGGTAGATCATAAATATTTTTTTTAATTCTGCTAGCTTGAACCGTAAGCCAGCAGAATCGCTTCTCTTAAGGGTGGTTTGATGGTGAAAAAATATTAGGGTGGTAATAAATTAGTGAAAAATGGGTGAAAAAATATGCCATTAACAAAAAGTTTTTTTTTTTTAATTCTGCTAGCTTAAACCTTAAGCCAGCAGAATCGCTCCCATTAAGGGTGGTTTGGTGGTGAAAAATTATTAGGGTGGTAATAAATTAGTGAAAAATTGGTGAAAAAATATGCCATCAACAAAAAGTTTTTTTTCTGAATTCTGCTAGCTTGAACCTTAAGCCAGCAGAATCGTTCCCATTAAGGGTGGTTTGGTGGTGAAAAAATATTAGGGTGGTAATAAATTAGTGAAAAATTGGTGAAAAAATATGCCATCAACAAAAAGTTTTTTTTTTGAATTCTGCTAGCTTGAACCTTAAGCCAGCAGAATCGCTCCCATTAAGGGGGGTTTGGTGGTGAAAAATTATTAGGGTGGTAATAAATTAGTGAAAAATTGGTGAAAAAATATGCCATCAACAAAAAGTTTTTTTTTTGAATTCTGCTAGCTTGAACCTTAAGCCAGCAGAATCGCTCCCCTTAAGGTTGGTTTGGTGGTGAAAAATTATTAGGGTGGTAATAAATTAGTGAAAAATTGGTGAAAAAATATGCCATCAACAAAAAGTTTTTTTTTTGAATTCTGCTAGCTTGAACCTTAAGCCAGCAGAATCGCTCCCCTTAAGGTTGGTTTGGTGGTGAAAAATTATTAGGGTGGTAATAAATTAGTGAAAAATTGGTGAAAAAATATTACGTAGGTTAAATTGGATTCCGCTCATGTGTCCCCGCTAGCTTAAGGGACCTCAAAAAAATATCCGACCTCCAGATTGGCCACAATTTGGTGTTCTTTTAAAAGGACAGTAGGACTATAAGTTACTTTAAATGAAAAATTTTTTTTTGTTAAAAATATTTATTTATTAGCAAGTACAATTTAAATTCATTGAGTGTGATAATTATAAAAGCATTCTTTAGGATGAAGGGCAACATTACACTTATGACAAATAAAATTTGCCTTTTTATGGCAGTGTACGCATCTTCTTTGCTGTTTTTGATAGGTTACTAAATGATCCAACCTATCATAACGTGAGTGTTCCCGTTGATTGCTTGGCGCTTTTGAAGGTCCCCTTTTGATGGTTCGCTTGTGCGTTTCTAACAGCTCAACTGCAATAGCCCTTCGGAATGCTAACTGGTCAAGTTTTTCGCCATCCTGTTTTTGCAAGTGGTATGCATTTTGACTTGCCATATCAACAGAATGGGATATCAAAGGAAAATACCACTTTTTTCCTCGTACCGTTGTTCGATACTGAGCAATATTCTGGTCGCTTCTGTCAACTCCACCCATGTTTTCGTTGTACTGCTGACTGCTGTATGGGCTTAGGTTGATTTATGTATATATGCTTCTTCTCGGATTGTGAAAATCGTTTTACTTTATTTAGAGGGAAAACTGAAGACACGTTCGATGCAAAAGTAACGACACTATTATCATTCCAATTACATATTATACTATCATCATCTACCATGGAATAATCAAAAGCACCTCTCTCCAGTTTTTTCACCTCTTTTATTGTTTTTAGGGGACATTCTGGAATTCTATTTACTCTTATGGTACCTGTACCTTTTATGTTTCTGAACTTCAATTCTTTCACAAGAGACAAAGATGTAGTTATCAAAAAAAAAAAAAAATGAAATGGCTCAAATGGCATCTTCTGTAAAACATCGGCGTATTTGAGAACAACACATGACCCTAAACCTAAATGACTATATTTTGGTGGTAGAGTTGAAGATGCTTCCTGATATGGATCAAAATAAATGATATATCCAAGTCTTGTTGCTCCAACCCAAAACTTGTAGCCCCAGCGAATGGGCTTTCCACGGATGAATTGTTTGCAACTATGGCGTCCAAAATAGGGCACCATAGCTTCATCTATACTGGGGTTTTCTTCTATTAGAGCATATTCGAAGAATTTTTTCTTCAGAGATTCGAAGATTGGCCTCATTTTAGAGAACTTATCTTGCTTATCCAGTTGGGTGTTATGATTGCAGTGAATGTTTGTCATAATATACTGAAATCGATCTCTGGATATAGCTGAACAAACTACTTTATTATTCGTATCATCAGAATTGTGCCAATACATTTTTCTTCTAGCAACAGAGCAATAACCACTAAGCAGTAATATACCAATGAAGCAGAACATTTCATCCGTAGATATATCACCTAAAGAATTTTTTTTGTTGGGCATATGTATTACTATATTCCGTAATTTGCTTAACTATATCAGCCATAAACAATTTAAATATCGTTGCTGGTGAGCGCTGATTGTTTACAGATTGAATTGGAATCCATGTAGAGAAATTCGATTGTAAATCTCGTTTTGAGTACTTGAATTTTTTAAATTTCTTAAGTTTGTGTTCAACAAAGTCTGCTAATGACTTATCATCACCTGAATCAGATTGATTTGGTAGATTAACTTGACACTCTGCCCTAAGTTGACATCCAGGTAAATTCTCAATATCAACATTATCTTCTTCACCCGAATCCTCATCGGTAACGTCATCGTTAGCAGAAGGCAAAATTGCAATGCTATCTGGAACGTCCATATCTTCTTTTTCTATTTCTTCAAGTAGCTCCGCTAGCGTAAGGGGCTTTTTCCAGTACGAGCGACTGGGAAAAATAAAAAAAACATTTATTAGTAATACAGAACACTGTAGACGCCGGTTGTCCTACTGGCCTTTTAAAAGAACATGATACTTTGAGCACGTGTTATGATATTATTACCGACAAAAATTCTTTTGTTTATGCGTTAAATAATTATTTCATCTTTAAACTTTATATTTTATCACGATCCGACATCACTTATTATAAACAAAACAGAAATAGCTTACCTAGCTTTATCCATTTCAAGTAGCTGAAATCACTCCTACACAAAAACTTCCTGACACACTGGAAATTATTTACTAAATGATTCATAATAAGATTCGATAGGTCATATGATAATTTAGGATTGTAAAACTAATACGGCATCTACATTTGAAAAGTTTAAATTTGTAATGTACTAGAAGAAACCTTCTGGCCTTTATAAAGAACGGTAGGTTCAAATGGGTTAAGCAGCGACTCCAAGCGGCGTTTTGAGAAAACGATATACATGCTTCCAAAGAATAATTCTTTGATGCTTCTTCCGACTCGGGTGACTCTTGTTTTGACCTCGGGGAAGAAAAGTTGGGTTAAAGCAGTAGACGACTCGAGATGTGCTAGAATTTGTTTTAAGAATATTAAATTTTGTTTTTTTTGCAAGAAAGTTGAGAGTTAAGTTTTGGTTTGTTTTTGTGTGTGTCCCGTTTGGTTTATATCCACTTTAAGCCGTCTACTGAGTTTCTGACTCTTCAAAAATTCAAAATAAAATAAAGAATATAAAATCTGAGCTACAACCAGAGATTAGTAAATCAGAAATAAGAAAGCACTTAGAGAAATGAAGAATAATAAATCAAGGAGAGATGGTATTACCGTCGAAATAATTAAAAATGATGGGAAAGTTACAAAAGAAGTTTTGCATATCATAATGTACAAAATATTAAGCACAAAAAACATACTCATGAAGCAATCACACGATTATTGTTCAAAAAAGAGATAAAAAAGAACCAAAAAATTATATATCGATTACTCTAGTTCACATTATGTATAAACTAAAATAATAGCCAACAGACTAATTTCTAAATGTCACAGCTACCAAAGCAAAGAGTAAGCAGGGTTCAAAAAAGACAGCAGTACGAAATATCCAGAGTAGTCGCTGAATTTAGATCCGCTTAGCTTTTGAAGTAGGTTGTTTCAGTTTTCTTGGTCAGTTTGTTGTTCAGATGAAAATAGGAAACTTCTGTTAAGACTTTCATATATGTTGTTCCCGTTTAAAGTTTAATTTTTGTAAAATTTTCCAATTCATGTATCGCGTTATTTCAGGAATTCTTTCACTGCACTTACCAAAATTTTATCTAAAAGTGCTTCCTATATGTTTTTCGTTATCGTTGATAGGTTTGTCTAAATGTTCCAGGGATGGTTTTGGTTACTACACAATTTTACTGTTTTTCTTCACATATAAGTCAAAGATAGTCAATCGTTCAATTCTGATCATGTTTGAACACATTGCCACCGTGCAGTCTACACTGTCTCAGTATTGTGGTCATAAATTCTTGAAACAGGTTAACTAGTGTTATATTTTCGTTTACATTTAAGGCATAATTAGTTGTAACTAGAATGAATCTCAAAAGAGCTTTTTCTTCTTTACGTGCTATCTCCTCGACGGAGGTTGGCAACCAGTAATGGAAACACGTAATACCTTTCTCTAGAAACCCAGATACTTTAACTTTATGGTTTTGATGGTTTCTATAATTTCAGTACTCTTATGCATTCCTCTCGTGACTTTACTGTTCAGCTCTTAAATCCAGCGTCAGATCACTCATACAATGCACCTTCCTTAGTTTGTTAAAATTTGTACGTGCCTTTTCTATGCCTACTCTACTTTCTTCGGAGTAATCATTCCTGTGATTAATTATGGTGCCAAGATAGTTGCTATTCTCTACTTGTTTAATAGTTTTCCCGTTAACTGTTAATCTTTCATCATTATTCTGTAATGGTTTTGAAATCTCTACAAATTTTGTATTCTTGATATTTATCGAAAATCCATATCCTTATGCATGATGAACTATCTTGTTCATCTGTCTAATCTTGGTTATATCTAATTTTGTTAATTGGTATTCCATTGACCTTTATTACAGCAGTTTTTCTCTTAAGAGTTATTCTTAAAACTTCTTAAGACTATGCGTTGAAGAGAAGTGGTGACAGCACATAGTTCTGTATCACTCCTCTTTTAATTTTGATTTCTTGCGATGTTTTCATTAATGTATACTATTGAGCGTTGTTTATAGTATAGATTTTTTTGTGATCTGAAGGTTATTATTGTAGTATATGTCTTTTGATTTCAAGGCTTCCATTAGATGTTTGTAACGGACTTTATCAAACGCCCTATTATGATCTGTGGTGAAATAGACGTACATGTTTTGGTTAAAATGCAAGCGTATCGTCTGGATTAATACATTGAGTATAAAGAGGCCTTCTCTTGTACCGACGCCTTTACGGAATTCAAACTGCGTTTCTATATCTATGTCGAGTTTTTAATATATACGTTTGTGTATGATCTTTAGATATACGATATTGGTCAAATTCCATCGGACTGGTTGAAATCTACATTTGTGCCTCTTCCCAAGAAATCGAATTCTAAGACGTGTAGTGAATATCGCCTTATAAGTTTAATGAGTCACACCCTTCAAGTATTCTTGCGTATTATCCATTCCAAAATACGAGCAAAATTAGAACACAGCATAAGTAAAACACAGTTCGGTTTTAGATGCGGTTTTGGAACTCGAGAGCCGTTCTTTGCAATACAAGTCTTGATTCAAAAATGTCTGGATCAACAGAAAGATGTTTACGCCTGTTTTATCGACTATGAGAAAGCATTCGATACTATCAAACATGACAAACTCATAGAACTATTACATCTTACAGGACTTGACACTAAGGACATCCAGATTATAAAGAATCTATATTGGAATCAAACAGCCCACATGAAGAATGGACATATGGTGAGTGAAAACGTAACCATTTCGAGAGGGGTTAGACAGGACTGTATTCTTTAGCCACTGCTTTTCAACTTTGTACATGGAACAAATATTTCTAGAGGCACTAATCTATCTAATTCTCGATATGCAGATGATACTGTTATACTGGCCAATTACATCGAAGGTTTACAGATGATGCTAAATAGAGTAAATACAACTGACAACCAATTTGGACTGAAGATCAATAGAAAGAAAACTAAATTTATGGTGATCAGTAAAAAGAACGTTCAACATATCGTCCTGAATATTGAAGCCGAACGTGTTAAAAGAGTACACCGATTTAAATATCTGGGATATACAGTAAACGATAATTGGGACCCAGACGTAGAGATTAAGATCAGAATTGAAATAGCAAGATCCAAATTCATCAAAATGAGAAAGCTCTTAAGCAACCGCCACCTAAGCGTTAACCTCCGATGACGCGCCACGAAATGCTACGTACTCTCTACGCTACTTTAAGGAGTTGAAGGGTGGACGTTAACAGCAGCAACTATAAAGAAGTTAGCGGCTCTAGAAATGTGGCTGTATCGACGCATACTGAGAATACCTTGGACAGACAGTGACGAACACAGAGGTATTAAGACGAATGGGTAAAAAGGTGGAATTGTTAACAACTGTTAAAAGGAGGAAAGCGTCATACCTGGGCCATGTGTTCCGTAATGATAAGTACAGTCTGCCACAGCTTATCGTGGAAGGCAAGATTGAAGGTAGAAGTGGTTTGGGCAGAAACAAGAAATCCTGGCTGAGAAACTTGAGAGAATGGTTTCAAATACCAGAAGCTGCGAGCATAATACATGCGGCACAAAACAGAGAAACCTATCATTTGATGGTCGCCAACCTTCGGTAGAAGACGGCACATAAAGAAAAAGTATGATCTTTAGGAACATTTTTTCTGTATGAGACATTAGACTAATGGCACGGCGATTGCTGTATTTTCTAGGAAAAAGTTTCCATTTCATCAAACAGACAGAACTTTGTAGGCTTGTTATTCATCATGATACTAACTAGAATGTTTTCTGGATGCAAAGACAACCTACAACCTACACCGTTTTAGAAAATGTTATCGAGTTGCCTGTTTTGCAGAGTAATAATAAGATAATTACGGTGTAAAAGGGAGATGGAAATTAAATTTTTCTTAGTTTTACCCTTAGATTAATGAAACCGGTTTTACCGGTATATTCAGAGACTGATATAACCGCTTTAAAGGCACTTTGCTCTTTCATTAAGAGTAGCAATTTATATTGAAAACATCACCCGCCTTGTGATTTGTTTTTTTTTTTATATTTACGAAATATATATTTAGCTAACTTGAAATAGTCAGCTTATTATTTATTTCCACACTTACGCATATAACAGGTTCGCCTAAAAAATTACAAAGTGGCACTCACTTAACGCCCTCTCACTATCTATCTCTCTCCCAATTTCTAATAAAGTTGATTATCATTAAGTATTTTGCTTTATTTATAAAAACGTAGAATCAGTATGTGACAATTAATTCAAACACGTTCTATTATGTAGTAATATTTCTATAATTTGATTTAAGTACTTTTTTTTGGAGGCACAATTACTGTTCAATTAACTTCGAGGAAATTACGAAGTACTAGTACTTAATTTAAGCATTATCGACGACAATCTTTGTTTTCAAGCTAGCGAATGTAAAACTGTGCAGGAAACAGATGATCCTTTATTTAAAATCCAGATCGTTTTCACTCTTTGCGTTTAAATTAATTGCCCAACATGAACGTTCCCGTAGACTGTATTTCTCAGGACTTCGCGATAGCCAGGTATTTGACCAGCTTCTCCGTTTATATACATATACCTATAGTAAGAAAATCTGTTTTCTGCAGAAATTTAGACGTTGTTTAATTATTAACAATTGTGTTAAAAATGCAATTTTTTTGAATTTTCGCTTACCATATTTATACTTAAATAAAAATTTTATCTGATAAAAAATCTTTAAAATGGCGTATTCTAAATTTTTTAAATTAATTTATTGCTACAAAATCAGCAAAATAAGGCAAAATAGTTAAGTGTTACTCCAGTCGCCACAGACAAAAATGCCCCTAAACCTCTAAAAATCATACGAACAAACTGAATTTTGTCTAGAATATATATTTTGGGACTCCAAAAAAGATGCAAAAAAAGTTTACCACTTTTACCACCGGGCTTCTCCCTAAAGCCTTTATTAGCACTTTTTGTGTAGAATGAACCGTTCTCTCA
The DNA here is from genome assembly GCF_040954645.1 of Diabrotica undecimpunctata. NCBI lineage: Eukaryota > Metazoa > Arthropoda > Insecta > Coleoptera > Chrysomelidae > Diabrotica > Diabrotica undecimpunctata. The sequence goes on from NC_092805.1 coordinate 137,887,192, forward strand.
CAAACAACGCTTGAAACGACCGTCGATTCTGAATGTCAGTTACGCGCGCGAAATCAATGTTTAATTAAATTTATATCAGCTCGACGATAAAAATTCGATATCTTTTTATTCAAGTGTTCTATCGACAAAAATCAAGATGTGTTTTAAAGGTAAAGAGGTCAGCTTTCGTATGCAATTTTTGTGTTTAGTATAGTGCGCAAATAAACTTAAATTTTGTAAAGGTGATAAATAAATAAACGGGGCGCGGTTTTTTCAATTTTTTATGATTCTCATGAGATCAACACAATCTATACCTTTCATTGACTGGCCACTATGAAGCTTCGATTACTAGAGTCTAACTTTCAAAACATATAGCATAAAATTTTAGTTTTGAGTTTTGGCAACAACGGTGGGGCATTTAAAATATGTTTAAAATCGCTGGATTTAAACTTTCACATAAAAACAATCTTAAATATTTAAAACCTTTTTTTTCAATTACACTAGTACGTTTTTCAAAATATCCTTCTGCTATAAACTACTGTTACGATAATTATGACTCATCAAAACTGTAAACATATTTATTACTAATATCCTTATTCATTCGAGTATTTTCTAGTAAGAAGATCCACGGGTCTCCCTCGGCTAAAAAAACCAGTATGGTGTGACCTTCCAGTCTTTTCGCCAAGGGTCAGGAAGGTCGACATCCGTCGACGAGATTCTAGATTAACGGTGCTTTATATATAAAGACGAAAGTTTTTGAATAACAGTTAGTTTTTGAACATCGCGTCGAGTTTTTAAAATGTAACGAACGTATTGTAATATATGTACATAAATTATATAATTATTAGTGTGAAATAAATTAGTTATATTGTACAAATAAAGGCTTTGAATAAACTTATAAGTGTTGTAAGTGTAGAACCTTTGATGATAAATAAAAACAATAAATTAGATTAATAAAAATATAACACTACACTCAAAACCGTCTTCTTGTAAGCATTTCCCGTGACATGCGATCGTTTGTAATGCAAAACATTAAATTCTGCGTTTTTTATTTATATTTCAAATGCCTCATATTTGTTGTATCAAAAGATATTGAATTTTTACCGTCGAGCTGATACAAATTTTATTGAACATTGATTTCGCGTGCGTAACTGATATTCAAAATGTTGTTTCTGAGAAAACGGTTCATTCTACACAAAAAGTGCTACATCAGTTATCTCAGCTACATTTTTTATTTGAAAAATTTTTTTCTACGGCGTAAAAAGTATTGGTAAATCGTTTTTACAAAATTTTTTTCCGTTTTTACCCCCTTACAAGGGAGGTTTTAGGGGGATGTCCGGGAGTAAAAGTGGTAAACTTTTTTGCATCTTTTTTGGGGTTCCAAAATTCATATTCTCGGCAAAATTCAGCTTGTTCGTATGATTTTTAGGTGTCAAGTCTCTGACGACTGGACTATGTTTATCACTTTTGTAAAAATTGGACAAGGGACGAGTGCGCCGATGGTGGGTGATGGTTGGTAAAAATTAGGGGTGAAGAGCTGTTTATTAATAACTAGGAAGAAATTGTGGGTAAGACGTGGAGTGATTATTAGTTATAAAACAGAATATCTCAAAAACATTGCAGTTGTTTAAATTGAGTTCTCTATAATATGGAGAAAAATATAAGTGAACGAGGCAAAACCTTGTGCTTTTTCAAAAGCTTAAATTTCGGAATTGCGGACTCATAGTTGGACGTGTACTAATAAAAAGTGGCCATCTGTACCTGTTGTTTTGGATAAGTAATAATTCTTATAAATATTGTATGCGATTTGCTTCACTATCCAAAGAAAACAAGAGATTTTCAACAAGTAATTTAGGAAAAAAGGCATAAAAATTAATAATAACTATAGTGCTACAGACAAGTAATTAGAACATAAGCGCGCCGAAGACCCACTTCTTAAAAAGAAAAGCTACCGACTCTCAGTCTTCCAGTCACAAAATTGTACAACATTGTAGCATTTTATAGCAATTCCTTGGTATATATTGAAATCCCCTCGTGTATGTTAAAACACCCAAAAATATTCTTTCAATTCCTCTTTGCGTCGCCGAGTTGATATAAACACATTTTTAGAGTTTGTTTATACACCACGGCCGCGTATTTATTTGGTATTTGCTTTTGATCGAAGCCGCTCGATATTGCGTTTTAAATAAACATTCATTTAGGTCCCTGAAAAGGTTTTTCCGGAAAGATAATGTCGACACTCTCGCTGAGGCCATTGTCAAGATCGGTTGGCTTGAGTATTTGAGTCCGAATTATTATCAACTTCGTAATGTTTTGTGTTTGTTATGGAAAATATGTAGTGTATGGTAGCAGTTCAATGTGTAGTTATAGTTTTAAGTGAGGTTTGGAAGATGGGCCATTGAAAGTAGTAGTGTTTAGTTGAGACGGAAAAAGCCGGCAAAATTTGTTAGAAAAAGGGATTTATACTCAAAGTAATGTCTCACTTCAGATAAGCAGATTTTCGAAGTTTGTGTCTAGTGCCAACTTTCAACCTCAAATAGTCAGTCCTAAGAATGAATTTGATCGTGTGGCAGAGAAGGTAACCCCAGATATCTTAAAGTGCATTTAAGTGAAATCCAGGTAGCTTTTTTTGATTGAACGTTTAAAGTAAAGATAGACAACTGCTTTCGTAATTTAAAGAAATTGTAATAATTAAAATTGTAGATCTTAGGGCATGGCTTAGCTGTCATTTTATTTGTTCTCAGTTTAAGATTTAGTTTTGACATATGACAGCTAGCTTTATTATTTTTGACATCTGGTAAATATCTAATCATATTTGAGATTTTTGTTTTGTTTTTTAGAAAAAGGTTAACCGCTATGCATAGTTTTATTTAAAAGGATAATTTTTTATTATAGCCAAGTAACATTTGTAAGTTTTTGTAGTATCTCCAACTACTAGAGTTTGTAAACGGATACGACATAGTAAGTGTTTCTCTTTGGTATTGTATTTATTTTTTGTAACTGTTTGCGGTGAGACAGTAATAAATGTTAAAGTTTTTTCCTTAAACCATTTTGTTTATTTATTTAAAAAAAAGTTCCTAACCTCTACTTTGTGTTTTTTAGAACGGAAAAAGTTGTCTTTCATCCAGCAGGAAGTTTCCTCGAAGTAGCGTCGATTTTTAAATAGCTAGAGGTCCTCCTTATTGTTTTGTTTGCCCATTTCTCCAGGAGATTCATATAAGTACCCCTTTGTTTCATTTTTGTAGTTGCCCAATCCAATCCCATTGTTTCATTCACTTATCCACGACCCAGTTTCTCCAAATAAACCTTGAGCGCCGTTCGCATAAGTTTCGTTTATTTTGCTTGCCCTATCTCCACCCCCAGTAACTTCTGTCCCCAATTTTCAACACCCCATAGTAATACAAACAACATGTGCAAATGTCTATATCGAAAAAGGAGGATCCTTTTTTCAAAGTTACTAGTCGATATTTCTGAGACACAGAACATTTCGGACAAGATTACAATTAAAACATGTAAGAATGAAAATTTTGTTATAGTTAATTGTCACGATATTGTCGTACTTTCTTAGACAGTAAATCTGAAATTTTTCTTCGTAGTTCAAGAGTTGATCGTACAAGATCGTACAAGAGTTCTTGCTCAATATTGTACGTTTCTGGTACATTTGAATAAGTGTGCACCCAAATATTTTGAAATTCTTCTTCTTCTACGGCACTACAGCCCAAAATGAGCCTTGGCCTCCTTTATTTTTTGCCTCCACCCTTGTCTGTCTGTGGCTGCTCTTCTCCATACACGGACTCCTAAAAGTGCTTGTGCGTCGCTGCTTACTGTGTCTTCCCAGCGCTTTCTTGGCTTTCCAACTGGTCTCTTTCCCTGCATTCTGGCGTTCAGTGCTCGTTTTGGTAGCCTATCCTCTCCCATTCGTATCACATGTCCGGCCCATTGCAATCTTTGTATTCTAATGAAGTCTGACAGGGGTGTTTCCTTATACAGTTGATAGAGCTCGTTGTTATATCGAATTCTGAAGATTCCGTTTTCCCTCACAGGTCCTAGTATTCTCCTCAGTACTTTTCTTTCGAATGTGTCGAGTTTGTTTTTGGATGTTTCTTTCAGGACCCATGCTTCGCTGCCATAACATGCTATTGGCCGAATTAAAGTTTTATAGATTCTCATCTTTGTATTTCGGTGGACACTTTTAGACCGAAATATATGGGAGAGGGCAAAATAAGCTTTGTTTGCCTGCGTTATCCTTTTTCGTATTTCTCCATCCTCTGCTCCATCGGCATATATTTCTACTCCCAGGTATGTAAACTTTCCAACCGTTTCAATGTCATCTTGATGCATATATTTTGAAATGAATACTTCTTATTGCTCGGTATGATGATTTGCACGTGCCCGAAATACTATTTAACGTGACTCGAAATATCAAGACACATGCAGTAATCTTGCGGTATACAGTAATATACATAATATACATACATAGCACGTATTATAAAAATACTATTTTTTTATAACTTTTTGTAACAATTCGAGAACGGCTGGATCAATTTGGCTACTTTTGACTAATATTTTGCATTTTATACATGTTTTAATACAAAATCCAAGCAATTTTTACGTTAAACCAAAGTATTTAATTTCCAAAAACAATTTCGAACAAAAAATATAAAGAACGCTTAAAGTAATTAGATGTATTAATTGAAAAATATGGATGCGGCGAAATAAGTAGATTGGATTTTATAAATGCAGCTTCATTTTACCACCGCAGTGAAATGCAGCTTTAATCCAATTAAGTGAATTAATTATCTGAATAGATCTCAAGGAACAGTAAAAAATGTTTTAAACTTAGTAGATATAACACCGTAAGTGTAAGTATATATTCTTGAAAGAAATTCTTATTTTTTTGTTCTATTTCTGCGTTAGTTTGGCGCAATCGTGCTCTCAGCTGAACACACCTTGTGGTTGCCCTCAAGCTCTTGTAGTGCTTCCCAAGGTCGGCCCTTAATTCGTCCCCGAGCAGGTACTAGAAGATAATCTTACCCTTAATTTCTACCGATGCTAATTAAGGTACTTTAATGACACCACTTAACTGCTCCCCGATCAAGGGGATTTTAATTTCTGGGAAAACCAAATTGATTTTAAGAAAGTTTAAATTTATTTTCACATTCATTTTGTAATACCTAACTACTTTTAAGCAAAACATTAGGACACACTCTAAAAATTTTAGTGAAAACCTGTATTAATAGCAGAATCTCTGAAATTTACAACACATAAAGAGATAAAAAGTATTGAAGTGTGTTGAAGATGTGCAATTTGGTCCTGTAAAGCTAAAAGTTATACTGTGGGTGACGAAAACTTGATTACACGCAGGGAACTAGAACATACCCCTGAAAAAAATTGAAAAAACAAAATAGGCAGATAGTGAGTGTTAGTGTTAAACGTAAATCAACCGATCAATATTTGTGAGAAACCTTGCAAGGTAATACATTCTGTGTTAAGAGAAAATCCTGAACAGTTAAGTACTTTAACAATCAAAGACATTTACTATATTCGTAACACTATTTATAAGAACAGAAGAAAAACTTTATGGTAAAACCGAACAGACCTTTTTGCGTCTATAAAAACAATGACTGTTAAGGCAATAAAACATGAAAACTTCGATTTCATTACCGCCGATATTGAAAAAATTATCTATTTTCGTGTCTAACAAATGTTACTCTTTTTCTGTATATATTGGAAAATGTAATTATATTCCACTTGCTTTTTGTTTACTACCAAATAAGAAGGAATATTCTTACAAAAATCTTTTTAAACTTTTGCAAATTACTTAAATGCTTAAGTTTGGAAGTAAATCTGAACCTAGAAATTATTGTGGCAGAATAAAGTACCAAAGTAGAAATGGTAAGATTTCTTCGTCGGCGGAACCCAAAATTCAGATTTTTGCTTTAAAAACTTATACAGAAGTAAAACACTTCACTGTGTTGTGGTGGTATTTAGGTATAAAAAATATAATTAAAACTTTTAAAGAGTGTCGTCAAAATTTATACAGTAGCATAACGTGACGTTTTCGATCTAGATCAGATCATCTTCAGTGCCTTCTTTTGTAATTGAAGCTAACACTAAAATTGTAGCTGTGACATCAATAGATGGTTTTACATTGTTCAAATTTAAATTCTAATGAGACTTTAGGTCGATGAAATAATATAAATTAAGTATTAAATTTTTATCCAATGTCATCGACCTAGAGTCTCATTAGAATTTAAAATTGAACAATGTAAAACCATATATTGATGTCACAGCTACAAATATCACAAAAACCAAATGGATGTTAGTAAGCAAAACCCAACAACCACCACAGCAACTGATATTAGACAATGAAAGAATTGAACACGTGGATTCGTACATCTACTTGGGAACAACAGTTAACTCAAATTGGGATCAAGCGAAAGAAATACGTATAAGAGTAGAAAAGGCAAGAGCATCGTTCACTAGCATGAAGCAAATTTTCACCTCTAAAAGCCTCACCCTACCTCTCAAAATTCGACTTCTGAAATGTTATGTATTCCCGGTTTTGTTATATGGAATGGAGGCGTGGACAATGACCGCAACATTGATGAAAAAAGTAGAGGCCTTCGAAATGTGGGCTTACCGACGTATATTACGTATATCCTGGACTGAGCACGTGACCAACGAAGAGGTACTACGCCGGATAGGTAAAGAGAGAGAGAGGTAGGAATAAGTATAAAGAAAAGAAAGTTGGAATACTTGGGTCACGTTATGAGACATAATAAATATAGAGTACTACAACTGATCGTTCAAGGGAAAATAGACAGCAGAAGGGGTCCAGGGAGGAGAAGACACTCGTGGCTCCAAAACTTGCGGCAATGGTTCGGATTATCATCTGCTGAACTATTCAGATCTGCCGTAAACAAAGTCAGAATAGCCATGTTGATTGCCAACGTTCGGAACGGACAAGGCACATGAAGAAGAAGAAGCTACAATTTTGGTGTTAGCTTCAATTACAAAAGAAGGCACTGAAGATAATCTGACCTAGATCGAAAACGTCACGTTATGCTACTGTTTACATTTTGACGATACTTTTTAAAAGTTTTAATTATATTTTTTATACCTAAATACGTCCTAAGAGGTAAATTATACGAAGCCATGAATGAACTTAACATTCCCCATAAATTAATAAGGCTCGTAAAAACAACTATGAGTAAAGTGATCTGCAGAGTGCAAATACAAGACGATATGTCACAAGCGTTTGAAACATATGCAGGGTTAAGGCAGGGAGACGCGCTGGCGTGCCTTCTCTTTAATATAGCGTTAGAAAAGACTATAAGAGATGCCGAGTTACACAATAGGGGAACAATCTTTAATAAATCAACGCAGATTATGGCTTACGTTGACGATCTGGATTTGATCGCACGTACTACACGAGGACTTAAAGAGATGACTTCCACCTTCTTGACAGCTGCACAAAATATGGACCTTAAAATAAACGAGGAAAAAACCAAAATGTTAGCATCTATTCCAAATAACAGAGATAGAGCTAGAAACGCCGAAGAAAACTTCAGTATAGACCAATATAATTTTGAGGTAGTAAATAAGTTTACATATTTGGGTTCTCTCATAACAAACGATAATGACACATCTGAAAAAGTAAAACGGAGGGTACTGCTAGCAAACAAATGTTATTTTGGACTAAGCAAGCAGCTAAAAAACAGAAATTTAAGCCAGAAAACCAAACTAATAATATATAGAACACTCATCCTACCAGTGCTGACATATGGGTCAGAAACATGGACCATCTCCAAAACAGACGCAAATCTTCTGCTTGTCTTCGAAAGGAAGATACTAAGAAGAATAATGGGCGCATTCTGTGAGAATGGTATTTGGAGAAGGCGATATAATTTCGAATTGTACGAGAAGTATAAAAAAATAGTAAATGGTAGAGATGTAATATCCTTCATAAAAATAGGTAGGCTTAGATGGGCTGGATATGTGTCAAGAGCAAATGAAAATTACCCACCCAGACGAACTCTATTATCGGTCCCAGTGGGAAATAGGAGTAGAGGCAGACCACGACTGAGATGGAGGGACGGTGTGGACGAGGACGCAAGGAAAATCGGCGCGGCAAATTGGCAACGGTTGGCGATGAACAGAAACGACTGGCGAAATAGACTGGGGAAGGTCAAGGCTCAACTAGAGCTGTAGCACCACTGATGATGATGATGATACCTAAATACAAATGTGAAGTGTTTTACTTCTGTAAGTTTTTAAACGATGGTATACAGCCAACTACTGGGATTTTCCCATTAATTTTTATTTTTGCTTTAATCCGTGCCTTCTATAAATTGCAAGGCAAAATAGATGATGAGAAAAATGTAAGGAAGACATGGGAATCTAAAAGTTGCATTCCACAACTTATCTCATTATCTAAGCAAAAATCCTTGGCGAATTGGTTTCTAGTACTCATAAAGAGTGTATCGAAATAAAAGAAAAGACAGTTAAAATTTGATTTCACGTATAGTGCCCCTGTATATTCGCTTATACGTATTTCATCCTACCAGGATTCATCAGAGTGACTGGTACAGAAGCTCAACGAAGTTTTTATAACCAACAGAACTCATAGCAACACCACATTAAGAGAAACACTATTTTAATTTCATTTTTTATTAAAAATCCCAAAGGTATATAATTTTACGGAGATAAGTTTATGAATCTATTTTTATTTACCTGCTATTCTCGGGGACGAATCGATGTATTTTTCTTCAGATAGGAGATTAATCAAATTGGTCATTTTAATCCTGGGGACGAATTAACGCAGCCCCCTTACATACCCTCAAAATTTCAGCATTTTAAAGTTAAAATTCAAAAACACTAGTTTGCTTAACTTCTCTACAAATTATTTATGTGGTACATGTAGATCAAGAATTATAGATTTTGGGTATTAGCGATGATGGTTTCTACATAGATGTCTAAACATTTTCTTCACGGCACTATTCCCTAATACTGTTCATTATCTTATTTTATAGCATAAGTAGACCTATTCCATGTTCGGTTTGGTAAAACCACTAGATTTGCTGGTAGCATTAAAGAATAAATTAATTCTAATACTTTGACTAAAAGTTACAAATAATAAGTAACTCAATTAGAAACTATAATTACCAGTCATAAAATGTTGTGAACGTATTAGGGCCTTGTTTAGTGGATATAAATATTAAGTTGCACCTTTTCTGAAAAGATTTTTACCTTTCAAAAAAATAAGATAAGCATAATGAGTCAATCCCCGGCTGCCTCCTAAACCCCACCCTAAGGAAAAAATCCTTACCAAGAATCTGTACGCCGTCGAATGTTACAAATAAAAAATGTAGCTGATGCTGCATGTAAAAATGTTTATTAGCAGTTTTTGTGTAGAATGAATCGTTCTCTCAGAATCAACGCTTAAAGCGACCAGCGATTAAGTAAAAGATGTAGACGAGCATTCACTGGCAAGAGAACATTCGGGAAACACACTAACCGGGCAAATATTTATACTGCTTGGATATACTGCCTTTAGTTTGCCATCGCCAAACTTTGAGGACAATCGAGAGCCCAAAAATTATATTGCTAACATCATGTTGAATAATGCAGCCACTTTTGCAACAGGTATACTGATAGTGGCTTTTCTACACCTGATGATATTTCGGAAGATATACAACTACTGGACAATTGTGAGATACTTTCAAGGTGGTCTAGCCGGAACAATAGCCGTGGCATCTGCAGTTGAGCTTTATTACCATCTTGAGAGCATAGCTGTAGCAGCAGTAGTGTCTGTACTGTTTTTCTTCGTTTCGATACTGATTCACAATAGCGCCTTAGAAGATAACTCGAATTTAATAGCATCTCACCTAATTGACTCGTTTATAGCTAGCGTCTTGTGTCCTATAGTAGCATATCGAGCAAATTTCAATTCTAATAAGAAAATTCATATTCTATGGCAATTTATTTGCATTTGTGTGGTGCCAGCTATAACCTCTGTGTTCGCTTGGCTGATTTTTTAAATATTCACTCTTTCTAAACTTCTAAGAAATAAACAAAAAGTTTTGAATCATCGAAGGGCTACGATACTTCAAAAGTTTCTACCCAGACAAGGAGCTATGGAACAATTGTTTATGATTGATAGTAAAACAGATCATATATCGTACCTGGAGAATCAAATAGACGACAGACGTATTTGATAAGACTACAAATACAGATAATATTAAAGTTTCTGTTTCTGTATAAGATTTTACATTTTTCGTACCTTCGATTTATAAAGAATGGGTTTATCCAATTAAAGTATTACCTTCTAAAAAAATTAATTTTAAACTAAACTTGTATCATTTCGACGGTAAAAATTCGATATCTTTTGATCAGAGTGTCTTATCGACAAAGGCGATATTTTAAAGGCGACGAGTGTATCTTTCGTATGCAATTTTTGTATTTTGCTACAACCAAAGTCAGTTTTTATGAAAGTGTTAAATAAATAAACGCTGCACGATTTATTCCATTTTTACGATTCTCATGATATCAGTAAAATTTATTACTTCCATTGACTGGTGATTGTGAAATTTTCATTATCAAAGCCTAATCTTTAAAACCTATGTTAACATGAAAATTCGATTTTGAATTTTAGCAGCAAATATGAGACATTTGAAATATGTCTAGAGAACGCAGAATTTAACGTACCTGTTTATAATCAAAAAGAAACAGTTTTAAACGGTTTTGGTAGTTTTTAATGTAAGAGTTCAGCGTTTTTAAGCATTTTTGTTGCCAAAATTCAAAACCGAAATTTCAAGCTATAGTTTTTCAAGATTAGGTTCTAGCAATAGAAGATTTATAGTGATCGGTTAATGACTGTCACTACGGTGACAGTTATTGTCACCAGCATGACAAAATGAGTGATACATTTTATTGATCTCATGATAATCGTAAAAAATGGCAAAAATTGCGTAACGTTTATTTATTTAACATCTATATTAACACTGACTTCATTTGTGGCAAAATACAAAAATTGCATACCAAAGATACACTTTTCACTTTTAAAACGCATTTTGATTTTTGTCGATAGGACACCCTGTTCAAAAGATATCGAATTTTTACCGTCGAATTGATACAAATTTTATTTAAAATTGATTTCGCGCGCGTAACTGACATTCAGAATCGCCGGTCGCTTCAAGCGCTCTTTCTGAGAGAACGGTTAATTTTAACCAAAAAAAGTTAATAAACATTTTTGTTCAAAATTATCTCTGCTACTCTACGATGGGGTTTAAGGGGAAAGCCGGGGTAGAAGTGGCTTATTTTTCTGAAAACTTTTTTGCTTATTCTTGGGATCCCAAAATTGACATTCTCAGCAAAATTCAGCTTGTTCGTATGATTTTTAGATTTTCAGTGGCATTTTCGTCTCTGACAACTGGAATAAGAGTCGTATATAGCAGATCTGCGAGGAGAAACTAAATGATGAACAGTTTGGATTCCGAAACAAAATAAAAAAATCCCTCGAGGCATATCCTTCTACTATACAAAAAGTCCAAAAAGCTGTCTGCTTTATGGACTTCGAAAAGGTATTTGATCGGTCTCAGCATGAATTAATTTTTAAATATATGGAATCAGCTGGACTTAACATATATGATTTCATGTTTTTACTGCCAACAAACCCCAACGATAAAAGTGGACTGACTATCTGTATCTATAGTAGGATTCCAATAAAAGTAAGATGGTGAGGCAGGGACGTAACTCACAAACAATGTTTAAAGAATAGTCGGAAGTAATCGGAAGAGACATTCAGGTAATCCCTGTGCGGTAGATAGAAAGCTGTGAAAATACCGGAGAGATAATAAATAATAGAGAGTATCAAGTGAGAGAGTGAGAATACGGTAACGTTATTTTAGCAATGCAGCATGCGAAGTATAAAAATTAAATAACGTAAATGATTTTAACGTTTACGGGCTCTGTTACCGTACGTCGGATAGCGAGTTTGATATACGGTAAGGTTAACAGCAAATCACACCAATTCGTCAAGACTCTTGACTGGTACATTGAAGTTCCTCTTCTGTAATTTTATTTCTGTGCATTAGTTAATAAGCGTTTTGTGTTTTCTTGGTTAAGCCACATTATATTGCTTAATATATTGTGGTTAAGCATCTGCGGGACAAATAAAGCATTTTGTTATATTTCGTTATATTTATTAATTATGAACACGTATAATAGTAAAAAAGACAAAAAGGCAAATATGGTTTTTAATTCACTAAGTCTATTAGGGTATGCTAGACGACACAATAAAATGCACAGTCCGTCGGGTCCTACAATATGCAATATGTTAGTTATTTAAAGTTGAAGTTCCTTCGTTTGTATCTTGTATCCGTAATAATTGTGCAAGCCTTGCAATGTCCTGTTTTTCAAACCAAAAATACTGTTTGGCTTGCTCAGGCTCTAAGCTATCAAAACTGAACACAGAATATACATTTTGTATGTTATCATTTAAAATATGATTCAGTAATAAATCTTCTATAAGTTCGTCATTTACTTCAACTAATATTGCTTGTTCTAAGATGTCTTCCAAATTTTTGTAGAAAAAATTTGAAACCCAAAATGTACAAAACCAGACAAAATATATATCTTGGGTGAGAGAAAACATAAAACAAAAAAAACAATAATTATTTTGCTGTCACATAGGACATTTGACTGACAGCTGCCAATTATTAACGTGAAGCACCAATTCGACCATTTGATAGCTCTAAAATTACATATCCGTTAAAACTTATATACCGCAAAAAATAGCGTTTAGGTACGTGTCAAAATAACGGAAGGATAAAATTTTAATTGATAACTCTCTAATATAAGATACACCCACGGCACTGCAAGATTTACTGAGAGCGTGGAATGCCTTCGGAGGACTAAGGCCTAGGCACGTGCCTAGAGCCCGTAATTTTTGGGGCCCGAAAATTAGGCTCTATTTTGTTATTTTTTATAATTTATTTTTCTTTTTATTTAACAGGAAAACGTGATGTGTTAAATGAAGTATTTTTCAGTGAAAATAATGGTAATTATATAGGTGCTTTGGAATATTTATGCAAATTAAATATATTAGACAATAGGAAACAAACTAAAAGAAGCCAAATTTCACTCTCTATTCATTCAACAACAGATATATCTCTCGTAGATCAGTTAAGCGTCATTATTTGCTATGTTCTTCCAAGTGATATAGAAGAAAATTTTTGGGATTTCCACCTACATTTTCTAGAGGTGGTGAAAACTTTGAGAAAGTAATTTTAGAATTTTTAAATAATTTATACTGATACTGATGGATACTGAGGATCTCCTGGGTGGACCGAATAACAAACATTGAGGTTCTACGTCGGATGGATAAAACATGTGAAATTATATCCACAGTGAAACAGCGCAAGCTACAATATCTTGGACATATAATGCGAAACGATTATAGATATAACCTGCTGCAACTTATATTACAGGGAAGGGTCTACGGAAAGAGGGGACCAGGAAGAAGAAGAATATCTTGGCTTCAGAACTTACAAAAATGGTTTTCCTTGACCACTTCAGGACTATTTCGAGCTGCGGTCAATAAAGTTAGAATTGCCATGTTAGTAGCCAACATCCGTAACGGATAGGCACCACAAGAAGAAGAAATAATTTATATGTAGACTTTACTAACTGTCGGGGACAGCGTTGTGATAATATGGGTCTGACTCCTATTTGAAGTTCTGCTTGGTTTGTCTCACTATCTTCTATCCGTACGACCGCTCTTTGATTGTAGTTGTAACCTCGGAAACCTTTTTTGGATGGTGCTAGAAAGGTCACCAATGGAGACACTGCGGACGGCAGCCAGATGGTTGGTGGAGAGCGAGTCGTGGGTTCGAAACTAGCTTTTGGAACCAGGAATGGGTCCAACGAACGAAATAAGTAAAGATACGATAAGAGATATTGGAAAAGATACAGAAATAAACAAAAAGATAGATGGGTAAAATTACCAAAGATAAGATAAGATAGGGAACAGGGCGCCACTTAATTTTTTGTAAAACAATAACAATATATTAAACAACAACAAAATTACGACGCTGCTGAATGCAACACAAGTAATAAAAATACACAAACAACTATGAAGTGGTGGTAGGTATACATATAAAAAAATAGCAGAAATATAATTTGAAAATACCTTTACAAAGATATAAGTATAACACAATCATGCACAAATAAAGTTTTGGCGTATCTCGAGATATTTCAGCAAAAAATTGAATAAAAAATTATAATAAACACCAAAGATAACAAAAATTAATAAAATTTAAATTTACAAAAATACAAAAAAGGTTACTGACGTGAAAACATAAAAATTTAACCAAACCGCACTTGGTTAAGTCGATTATTTGGTTCGTAACAAAAAAAAATATATAATGTTCTTTAATTGACTGCAAAATTCAGTAGCTACTCTCAACTACATTTGATAACATGTATGATCGTTGGATACGTCCAGATAATGGAAGATGATATGATACTATACCATGTTACTTGCCCAGATAGGTGGAGATATTAAAATTATGTCACTTACAGTAATTCCTGGTGACTGCTGCTTTAAATCACTGAAGTTAATACTGTACTGGTATTAAACACTGAATTTAATTACCCTTAAAGGTGCTTTACAACTATACTTAAACTAATATAGTGTAAGATAAAAAAACTCTAATAAGCAAGTGTATACACACTTATAAAGAAAATGCACAGAGACGGTAAGGTAGCAGATACGATAATGTGAACTAAGCGTCTTAACTCGACGAATGCCCACCGATAAGTGACTTGGTTCCTCTAAAATTTTACCAAGCTACCCAAGAAAAAGGTGAGGGTATCTTCCCCCCAAAAATGATAGGCCAGCCTGTATCTATTTCTAAGAAGATAAGGTTCTAATTAACATTGAACATAACGGTATACTTCTACCTACAAACGTGATGGAATATCAAATCTCCTAGATTAGGTTTTTCTAATTTTTCTAAGAGGATTAGCTAAGGATTCGCCAGACCGGCGTCTCTAAATAAATACTTAGGTAGATTCTTCAGTCATATTCCGGTAGTTTTCCAATAAAAATTTCTGATCGTAAACACGACCATCAGCGTATCATCCACATGGGTAAAAGGAATTAAAATTAATTTAATATATTAATTAAAAAAATGTTACATAGTATAGACTTTTGTATAAATTAATATCCTTCGGATCTAGGCGTATATGTTTCAATTCATGTATGAGTTTACCATGTTAAACTCTGCCAAATGCTTTTTAAAAATCTATATAACATATAAATATGTTTTTATTATATTCTCTGCATTTTTGTAATAGTACCGTTATTGCGCACAATGCCTCTCTTGTTCCCATTCCACCTCTAAATCCAAACTGTGTCTTGTCTAATTGTTCTTTATATTTTTTATATATACGCTGTTGAATAACTTTGAATAGTATTTTTAAAGTGTGGCTCACGAGGCTAATTAATCGGTATTCATCGCAAGACTTAAGATTTTTTTTTTTTTTTGGTAAGTGTAAAAAGATAGATTTTAACCATTCAGGAATTTGACCATCGTGGTATATTTTATTAAATAATTTAGTTAAGACACTCAATATTTTCGTCATTCAGGATTTTTAATATTTCTACTGGAATTACATCAGGACCTGGTGCTTTACCACTTTTTGAGTTTTTAATTGCTTCACCTCAGATATTCCAATTTGTATATTTTCATCAGTTGGTAATGTTTCATTATTTCTTCCCTATTATCTGTAAATAAGTCCTTGATGTATTTCTTTTAAGTTTATTATGTTTTTTCTTCTATAATTTGCGTCTTCAATCTGAAAATTCCTCAAGAATGGAGATCAAGCATCCTAATACCTCTCTTCAAAAAGGGAGACAGATCGGATACGGAAAATTACTGAGGAATTAATTTATTAAACATAACACTAAAATTAATAACCAAAGTGATAACAAATAAATTGAATAAAATAATACTGGCAGAGGAACAACAAGGTTTTAGGTCGGGAAGATCATGCACCGACGCTATATTTATAATGAGGCAAGTGCAAGAGAAATCATTAGAATACAACCAACCGGCATGTCTATGTTGCGTGTACCTTACAAAGGCATTTGACCGGGACAAATTAAAAGACGTTATCCACTTACTGTATGCAAGAGAGATACCTCTAGGAATAATCAAAACGATCGAAAATATCTACCACAACAACACAATAAAAGTAAAAGTAGAAGAATTGACCGACCCTATTGAAGCTGGCAATAGGATGAGACAGGGAAATTCCCTGAGTCCTCTATTGTTCAACCTGATTATGGACGAAATGATAAAAAAAGTAAGAACTAAAAAGGATATCAAATGGGAGAAAAACAACTTAAAATAATCTGCTATGCAGACGACGCAATACTACTCTCTCAAAGTGAAGATGATTTACAACGTATCCTGCACTAATTTAATTTAACCGCCAGAATATTTAACATGTTAATTTCCCCAAAAAAGACAAAATGCATGGTTACACCAGCAAATTTACTAAGATGTAAATTGGAGCTTGAAAGTCAGATAATAGAACAAATGACAGAGTTTAAATATCTAGGCATCACATTATCTAGCTACAGAAAGCTCGAAACAGAAGTGGAAGATCAAGTGAATAGAGCAAACAGAGCCGCAGGCTGCCTAAATGAAACAATATGGAGAAATAAAAATATTGGGAAAGAAACGGCAGAATTTACAAAACAGTCATCAGACCAATAGTGACATACGCGGCAGAAACAAGACCTGGCACAGCGATGACAAAAAGGATGTTAGAAACAGCAGAGATGAAAACACTTAGAAAAACTGATGGTAAGACACTATGGGACAGAGCTAGAAGTACATATATACGACGTAGATGCAAGGTGGAGAACATCAAGAACTGGGCAAGATATAGAATAGGAGAATGGAACGATCATATAAGCCGAATAACAACAAATAGAGTAGTAAAGACGGCAAGAGACGGTTCCCCAATAGGAAGACGATCAGTAGGAAGACCACGAAAACGATGGAACGACAATTTACTGGAGGCACATCGAAAAACAAACAGAGTCATATCTATATAAAAATAAGAAGAATCTGAAAATTGGAGATTTCCATTGAAGTTTCTTAAACTTGTGATATTCTCTTCCATGTATTACCCGTAATTTTTTTCAGTTTCTTACGGAGGTTATGTGTGTCATTTTAAATTCTTCTATTTCTTTGCAATTTTCATCCATCCAGCCTTCTGTAGCTTCCTTAGTCTGCGTTTCTATTAGTTTCTTCATTTGCTTGTATTCTTCTCTACTTGTGTTTCTGTATTTTTGTTTTTTTTTTTCTATGAGCTTTATAATATCTGGTGTCATCCAGTCTTTTGTGGCACTTGGTTCTTTTCTACCCACAAACGTTTTGCCAGCGTTAAGTACTGCCGACTTCCTTCCAGGCACTATTAATATCTTTTTTTAGGCTTGTGTGAATGCTGATACAATTGCTTCATTTATTTGTTTTTGACATTTTGCACCCTCAAGCTTTGAATAATCTAGTCTTAACTTTACTTTTTTTTTCTATTGTTTTCTCAGTTTAATGTTAAAGTTAGCAAGAAGTAAATTGTGGTCGGAGGCTGCATCAGCATTAATTTCACGCTATTCACGCATTTCTAAATCTTTTGTTAACGAGAACGTAATCGATTTGGTTTCTTATCAGATTATTTTTGTTATCTTCTGGCGCACTCCACTTTTTTGTTATATACGATTCTTTAATAAGCCACATTAAAAAAAAGATCTGAGGGATATAAGTAAACCTCTATTTTACAATAAACTAAAAAATTAAGTATTACAATTTAATACTTTTATAAACAAAGAAAATATTATTTAGCCTGTATACATGTTGTCATTTATTCAGGAAAATAATATTACATGTCCAAATTTAAACACAATCCTGATAATTATTTATTTAACCCTTTCAATAAGGAATGCGGTGAAAGATCCAAATGAAGCCAATAAAAATTAAATAGTTGATCATTACTTAATATAAACGAAAAGTTATTAAATAAGTCTATTAATCATGACAAACTAATTCTCGAGTTTTCAGAATTACGAAAAAAGGAAATATAACTGAGCAATCTGAGTATATGTATTTGTTTATTTTATATATAAATTATGTTTATTTAATTTGTGTACATGTATATTATATTTTTCCTATTTTTTACTTGAAGTCACTGCCTCAGACTCTTGTTAATCTGGTTAGTGAAGAAAGTCGGCGTTGTGGTCTTAATATCAATTACACGAATACTTTATAACTGTAGGGAAAAGATACTTAAAACCAAATCAACCCGTGCTGAATGGGTCAGTCGTAAATAGTTTCTTCTTCAGGTTCCTTCTCTTATCGGAGGTTGGAAATCATCATCGCTATTTTAATTTTATTGGCCGCGCTTCTGAATAATTCTAATGAGCTGCAACCGAACCACTCTCTCAAATTTCTTAGCCAGGATATTTTGCGTCGTCCTGGGTTTCTCTTCCCTTGTATCTTTCCTTGCATAATTAATCTAAGTAAATTTGTTTGTCTCGTTAATTGTTTAGAACATTTTAAATACATTGTCTCAAATCAAATCAATCAAATCTCTACACATTTGTAAACAAACTCTCATACGGATGTGACACATGGAGTTGAAAAGTAACAATGATGAGCAAATTATACGCGTTTGGGCTGTGGTGCTACCGTAGAACTGTGAAGATATCATGGAAAACATAAACTACCAACGAGGGGGTTAGAGAACCTACATACCAACTACTGAGACTCATTGTTCAGGGTAAAACGGCAGATCTTCTTCTCGTGCCACTCCTAGCGGAGATTGGAAATCATCATGGCCACTGCGACTTTGTTAGCAGCGCGCCTAAAAAGTTCAATCGAACTACACCCGAACCATTCACGTAGATTACGAAGCCACGATATTTTTCTTCTTCCCACACTTCTTTTGCCCTTAATTTTGCCCTGCATGATATTTCTTAAAAGTTCGTACTTTTCACCTCTCACAATGTGCCCCAAGTATTCCATCTTTCTAGTTTTTATCTCATTTAGAATTTCGCATCTTTTGTCTAAAGTTTGGAGTACTTGCGTGTTAGTGACGCGGTCCATCCATGATATTCTGAGAATGCGCCTATAGCACCACATCTCGAAAGCTTCGATGTTTTTTGTGGTCAACTGTTTTAGTGTCCAAGCCTCTACTCCATACAACAGGGTAGAAAAGACATAACACCGCAGCATTCGGTGGGTAGGCGTTGGATATTCTATGATATTATTTACATTCTGATAGCCAATATCTGAAAACACCACAATAAGAAGTTATTCTAGGTTAGTAATAACAAATAAATTAGAAAGTTAACATTACGCTGGAATGGAACTAATTGGCAGATATTTAAGAAAAATACCCTTTCTAAATCTTTAGAAGAATTGGAATCAGTATTTGAATAAGACCCATTTCGAACAACCTACAACGTAAGTACCAATTATTATTTAGGTTAAAATATCCAAAAATGGAAATGAAGACAGAATTGGGAAAATATGTAAAACAGTATCTTTTGTTTTAAGTATCTTTGATTTTAAGTATCAGTCATGTAAAGTTCTCATTACACGTTATGAAAAATCTAATGAAAATCATGAGTATAATAAGACTTGTTTGTCAAACGAAGTGCCAGAAAAATAAAATCGCAGAGAAAACTACACTCATGGACAAAAATATTGAATATTTTGGAATTTTCCAATTTTTTTTTGTAGTCACTATTATTTTAAAATAATTTTAGATTATTAATAATACTCATATAGTAGGCTGATGTACTCAACTGGTTTGAAATATTTTGATGTTTATTTTGACGTTTACTCAGTGGTTACTGTCATTCGTACATTTTATCATAAAAATCCTTCTTCGCGTAAAGGAAAAATCATAATACTTCGGTTATTTTTAGTTTAATTTATTAAGTTTAATTAAATATTGTTTCGATTTAATTAAGTTTAAAACAAGTATCCCACCAATTCGGCACTGCGATGAAGTCCAAGTAGCACATATTGTAATTTTGTACGAGGAAAAATATGCACAAAAAGGTATCGCATGACGTCTCAGCAGAACTGAATCTATAGTTTCAAATACTTTAAAAACGTACCGCGAAACAGGAAATTTTGTACGAAGGCCTGGTCAAGGACGCCCAAGGTGCACAACCGCAATTAATGACCGTTTTTTGGTTCTTAATTCTACACGAAATCGTTCATTGACATCGATGCACCTCAGAAATGAGCTATTAAATGTTAGACAAGTTAATGTGAGTTCACAAACAGTTAGACGAACATCAAAAGAAGCAAACTGAAAGCCCAGACGCCCCGCCAAAGTTCCACGTCTCCTCCAAAATCATAAAGCTCGTCGTTTGGAATTTGCAAGAACACATATTTAGTGGAATATCGACAACTGGAAAAACGTTCTTTTCACTGATGAGACCAGAATCCTATTATGAAAGCCAGATGGTCAAAACTACGTCCACATAAGAGTTGGAGAACGATTCGCCAGCTGCAGTCTCGCCCAGACCGTTAGTTTTGGAGTTGATGGCATAATTCTTTGGGAAGGTATTAGTTGGGTGGTACGTACAGTACTTGTGGAAGTGATTGGACGGATGACTGGTGATTCTTATGTTTAAAACATCCTGCAAGATCATGTTTTGTTATATGTTGGTTACATTGGATATGAAAGATTCACGTTAATGCACGATAATGCTCGACCACATGCCGCTGCCATAGTGAGTAACTATCTTGATGAGGTCCAAATTCGAAGATTGGATTAGCCACCGTCTAGCCCGGATTTAAATCCAATAGAGCAAATGTGGGATCACCTAAAACGCAGCATACGATAAAGAAATCGCGTTCCAAATACGATAGAGCAGCTTCGGCTTGCTGCACAAGATGAATGGAATGCAATTTCCCAAGGATATGTCCAAAATTTACTTGCAAGCATGCTGAGAAAGATGCAAGCAGTAATAAGAGCTAAAGGGGAGAATACTCGTTACTGATCATGCACTTCTTTCAGTTTAAACCAGTTGTTTAAGCAATTTAAATTATCATTTAAGTTTAGAGTAAAATAACCTTATTTACCTAATATTAAACATTTATTTTTTTCACAATTTTCTCTGTATAAAAACTTAAAATTGTTCATTAAACATTGTTTAAATAAACTCTATTTTACAATAAACGACTTGCTTGACCAGAATTTATTTTGAAAAAACAAAAAATTGAAAATTCCAAAATATTCGATATTGTTGTCCATGAGTGTATATAATAAGTATAAGTGACAAGAAAAGTACCTGATACAGATCTTCAAAATAACAAGGCTTTTAAAAAGGAAGAGGTTGTGGCAAAATCTAAAGCACTTTTCTTCTTCTTTGTGTGGGGTGAAAAGTTTCTAAAATGTCGGCAGCTAGATGAAATATTTCTTGGACCGTTCGACATTTCCATTGTTAATGTTATGCAGCCTGGACAGATGTTTTCTTCTGACGTTCCGACCCAACGTTTTCCTTCGATTTTGCCCTGAATGAATTTGTATTTAGTGTGTCATTTTGTTTGTTCCTCTGATTTTTACTTAAATATTTTATAAATTCCCCGGTAACCAAAAACAAAATGACAAAGTAATCAACAAAGAGGTTGTAACACTGGTTAACGGAGGTATCGGGAGTATTAATAATTTATTGTTCTAATCGTCAAAAGGTAGAAATATAAACATTTTTGTTATAAATAAGCATTCTTAACTAATGTTATTATCAATGTTTTTCTGTATTTATGTTTGGCAGTTTTCGTCTTTTCAATAATTATTTATACACCATTACTAGAAATAGATATTAATTTTGATGGTGATGGCTGGACAAAACTCTAAATTAATGATTTGTTCAAAGCGATAGCAAAGAATATAGACGCTTATATATTCTATATTACGACGCTATAGAAGCGTCTATATTCTTTGGCGATAGGTTGATATGTTTTTGAAGAAAACGATAATCAGCTCAAATAATTTTTATGACAAGTACATATTACAAAAAGTAGGTTAATAAAAAATATCCATTAGCAATAGGAAACCTGGATAAAATAATAAAATTAGGTGATTTAGATATACCTCTTTCATATGAGTGTTTCCGTATAGGACCAGGGAATAATGCTTGAATAACCTTCTTCCTCTAATCAGGGTTAAGTTTGGAAATAGCTGACCAATAGAATTCAACTTTGTTACATTATACATAAGCAAATAATCGGAGATCACTCTTAACTTAGGAAACACAGCATTTTCATAATCTTTTTCACTGAATTCTGCGTAGTCCTCTCTATTTTCAAATAACACAATATGCAAATACCCGGCGATTTCTGTACAATTTTCCAAATCTTTTAAGTTCTTAGGGTCATTCCGAATGTTCATGCTTGGGCATATTTTACAATTCACAAAAACAAACGGTAAGATTAGTGTAAGTATCACGATACGAAACATAGTAAACGGTACCGCGAGATTTGAAACTGTCTCATGCTCAACGTTCAACGTTCGGCGGGAAACTGAATCATGTTATGTCAACAATCAACTTTTTGGATACCGGAGGCCAAGCGTCGGCCTCCGAAAACAACGAAACTGTCTAGCTGGCTAAGGTGATAACGCGGAACTAACGCACATTTCTTCGCAACGTTGCCAATTTCGTTCTGGTAATACATTGTAGAAATTTATTGCAAATATAAAACAAAAATATTAATTACTCTGATTGAGTTTGTATAAAATATTCCATTGAAATATTTGACATAACAATCAATTATAAATAAACTGTTTTTTTTTTTAATTTTTGTTTTTGAAAAAAGTTATCAGAAAAAATACTTATAGTAATCTTTTTCTGTTGTTAATTTGGTTGAATACTTCAGTTGGACTACAGAAATCCAAAAATTTTAAAAATAAAAGTTATAATTAAATAACCGATCTCACTTATCAAATGTTAAAAATAAAAGATGGAGTACAAAAACTCTATGAGATTTTCAGCTGCTATTAACGAGCAAATTCATGTGGTGTCATTCACATTGAAAATGTGGTGATTTCAGAAAAGAATGTTTTGACCTGGATGACAATTATTTACACCGAATTTAATAAAGTCCGAGATAAATAATGTAGTCGAGGGTGAGGTACGTTCAACCATGGGGCAGAGGCAGTCAGCCCCCTTTAGACAGATTTCGTTTAAATATCGCTGATATGTATATTATTATTTATAAGTGCACATTTCTGCCATAATCGCTGCGAATCAAAAATAAATAATGTTACCGGCTTTTACTAATTAAATAAGTAATGCAAAAAATTGTTTTAATGGTACAATTTGAACGGTTAAAAGTTGTATGGTTGGTATTTAAAATGAGTATGGTTGGTATTTAAAATAAGCTTAATTTTATAGTCAAAAATATTTAGTTTAGTTTTCATTATCCAACAAGATGTCCATGTGGAGTTTCTGTCTCCCATTGGATACGTCCACAGGTGGTGAATAAGGGAACGCTCTAACCGGCCCTATAACCGGTGAGTACTGGGAAATAAAATACCACCCTCGAACCAAAATAGACCAATGTATGGCAACCCTAACAGAAGAGTCCTTGGCTCTCCAGGTTGGGGTTTGAGGGTTAGGGCTAAAATGATCTATCCCATAAAAAAACATTGTTACGAGGTCCACAACTAAAGAAACCGGGCAGAAGTTACGACAACGACCAATGCAACGAAATAAGGTGTATAGACTCAATATAAAGCACACATTACTGCTGTACAATAAGTAATATGGACTAACCAAGGAATTATCCAAAAGAGACTAGAATGACTGACCAAGAATGTGATATTTATTACAGCTGTCACAAGGCCAATCATGAATTCGGAACCGCATTCATTGGTAACAAAAAAGCAAATCACCTTATCATGGACTTCAATACCAATACCAATAAGACCACGAATATGTTATCTAAGAGTAAGGGGTAAGTTTTTTAACATCAGTCTAATAAAAGTACACGCCCCAGCGGAAAACAAAGAAGAATATATCAAAAATCAATTCTATGGCAGAGTAGTGACCATCTACGGCAGATGCCTCAGAAACATCAAGATCATAATTGGTGACCTTAATGCAAAAATAGGAAAAGAAAATATATATAGTCCATACATCGGAAAAAACAGTGCTCATGATATCACGACAATGAAAATAGAATCATAGAATTTGCAGCTTCCAAAGACATGGTCGTTGGAAGTACCTACTTCCCCCACAAGAATATTCATTAAGTAACTTGTACTTCGCCTGATGGAACAACAAAAAATCAAATAGATCACATCCTAATAGAAACCAGGCACTTCTCTAATCTAATGGATGTAAGTACTTATCGTGGGGCTAATATAGATTTAGACCACTTCTTGGTAGGCCCAAAAATACGAGCAAGAATTTCAAACGCAAAGAAAGAAAAAGGCAAGAAAAGCACTCGCTATAATTTAAAACTTTTGAAAGAGTCTCGTACATTAGAAAGGAATCAGACTTATCTTGAAAACGAAAACACAATGGATGAAAATTTAACAGCTAGCGACAAATGGCTTATATGTAGAAGAACAATTAAGGAAGCGGTAGATGACGTCCTAGGTACAGAAGAACTTATTCCACGCAACGGTTGGATCGATGATTAATGTGAAGATATCACTAAAAGAAAAAATATGGAGGAAAAACGCGTACATCGAAGAAAAAAGCCGACCTTGGAAAACCAGATTATGCAAGAGCTCCAATTACTAAGGGGAAAGGTGAAACTAGAAAGTTCTATAACATCCTAAATAAGACAAGAAAATAATTAAAACTACGGCTGACGATGTGTAGAGACATAAACGGATATATAATTAGTATCAGTGACGCAGTACAAAACAGAAAGGTTAAGCACTTCAAAAAACTACTTGGTACGGAAGTGGAAAATGATACGTTACTCCAAAGATAAAAAATAATACCCACGTAGAACCTCCTTCAATATTGGAAATGGAAATTCAAATAAATAGGATGTTATAGAAAATTTTCCATTGAGAAAATTTAAGATTATTTATTTCCAAAGCAATACATAAACCAATACTCATATTAGAAATAATTGAATAGGATATTGTTTTTTATTATAAATAAATTATTTACGACGTTTATTAAAGAAGTAAGTCATCATCATATAACGGGGGTCCTACGGCGATTGCCGCTTCCCGCATTTCAGCCTCCATCTTTTCCTATCTCTCCAATCTCCCTCTTCTAAGCCTCTAGATTGCATTGTTTTTGTAATTTCTCTTCTCCAGGAATTTGGTGGTCTTCCCCTTTTCCTTCTTTCTGGCGGAACATACATTAAGGCTTTCTTTGGCCACCGCTCCTCCTCCATTCTCATCACGTGACCATACCATTGTAATTGCCTTCCTTGTATTCTATCTGAAAGAGTATCTCTAATTCCTGTACGGTTTCGTATTTCCCCATTCCTGATTCTTTCCATTCTCGATACTTGACATAACCTTCTAAGAAGAAGTAAGTATTAATAATAAATATTTATATTTTGCAATAAAAATTATCTCAAATAATACTAAAAAAAAAATTAAAAAAAAATAAAAAAAAATTTTTTAAGCAAATTAGATGGCCAATTTAATGTTTTATTTATATAAATAATACATATTCGTAATGTATCCAAAAGTACATACAAATTAAAAAAACGTCAAAATCTATAAACAAGAACCATGAGCCATATATACAGATAACAGCTCCTTTCCCCTCCACATTTTGAAGCTTTGTGGAGGATTCTATTAAAAGGCAATCTTTTTAGAATTTTGCACATTAAAACTAAAAAGTATGTTATTTCAAATGGTGTTAATTAAATCTCTTAATTGATACAAAAAAAGCTGCTGTAAATTTAAAGAAGAAGAAGAAGAATTTTTTTTTAATTTGTAGAGAAATGCAGGCTTTCCAAGTATGAAAAATATTTTTACTACGGGCAACATTTAAAAGTTACTGTAATTGTTTATAAACAAAACATTAATATGTGATTCATGTTTCTTTAAATTTTAAACAATTTCACAGATCGCTTTGAAATTTTAATCAAATTTTAAGTACTACAAGACTCAATAGTTCGTGTAATATAAAGGTTCTAAGTAAATTTTTAAAAAACGCCATATTAAATGTTTTTATATGACTTATGTTTATTTATTACTCTTTAAATGCTTCACTTTTTGCTGATAGAGAAACATATAGGTAGGTTCTTGTTGTAGAAATACATACTATTCAAAACAACTGTCGGTTGCCTAGTCGGTTCAGTGTCACAAAAAAAAAACACCTTATTTCCCTAGTCTAAAAAGGCAAATCCAAGATTTATGATTCGATACCAGAGATTAATCAGAAAGAGTTTGTTGAACAAGAGGAAAAAGTGAAAGTCCCTCAGAATATCATATTAGTTTACACGAATTTTGAGAAAATTTCTACAAATTGTGAGAAAGATTCAGTTGTTATCATCATCATCATTGGTGCTACAGCCCTATAAAAGAGCCTCGACCTTCCCAAGTCTATTACGCCAGTCAGTTCTATCCATTGCCAACTGTTGCCAGTTTGCTGCGCCTATTTGTCTACCATCCTCATCTACACCATCCCTCCATCTGAGTTTTGGTCTACCCCTTTTTCTACTTCCCACAGGTTGTGACATAAGGATTCTTCTAGGAGGGTTGTTCTGCTGTGATCTTGCCAGATGTCCTGCCCATCTTAGTCTTCCTATTTTTATAAAGGATACTACGTCTTTACCACCAAATATATGTTTATATCTGTGATATATCTCGTAGTTGTACCTCCTTCTCCAAACACCATTTTCACAGATGCCACCAAATATTCTTCTCAGGATCCTTCGTTCAAATATAAGCAGGAGATTTTCATCTGCCTTGGAAATGGTCCATGCCTCAGACCCATATGTCAACACTGGTTGTATAAGGGTTTTGTATATGGTTATTTTTGTTTTTTGGCTTAAGTTTCTGCTTCTCATATGTCTACTCAGTCCAAAATAGCATTTGTTTGCTAGGATTATTCTTCGCTTGATTTCTTCAGTCATGACGTTCTCCTTGGTGATCAGGGAGCCCAAGTATGTGAATTTGTCCACCACTTCAAAGGTAGAATTATCAACCGTGAGTTGGTGGCCGATGTTTCTGGCTCTATTGTTGGGTGTTGATGCCATTATCTTAGTTTTATTTTCATTTACTTGCAGGCCCATATTTTTTGAGGCGTGTGACAAGGTGGTATACATTTCTTCTAGCTTGCGTGTTGTGCGGGCAATTCAGTTGTTATACCGAACGATTTGTTAAGTACAAAATTTTGTACAATGACATCCCAGATGTAATGGTAGGAAAAGTCCTATACAAGGGTAAAACGACAACGAATTAGAAGTTTTAGGATGAAAAATACATCAAATATATTTTTGTTTCCCGATGTTTTTTTTTATTTAGAAAATCGCATCGACCAAATGGCCATTAGCGAAAAATTAATGGATTACACTAGGTACAATTACTGCATTACAATTTGGTTTATTAAATATTGCGGTACTTATTAATGTCTTTCAAGAAATTCAAAGTATTGTTAAAGTTACAGTCTGTACCTAGAGCTTCTAGAAGTGTTCCTGGTATCTTGTTGTTACTTCGTTGTTTATTGTAGAGGGGACATTCACATAGTATGTGCAGTATTGTTAGTGTCGTATTACACGTTTCACACCTCGGCGATTCGCACTTTTTAATTAAGTAATCATGCGTTAACCTAGTATGTCCGAGTCTGAGGCGCGTTACTATTATTTCTTGGCTTCTTGACGTGGGTAACACATTCCATGTTTCTATGCTGGGTTTCACTTGTTTTAATTTTGAATTCGACACATTCCATTTATTTTTCGACGCACTTAAGATTAATTTTTTTTATATAAGCTTTTATATCCGTTGATACCGATGTGTTTACGATTTCGGAAACGTCACTCGCTATCGCGTCTTTCGCACAATGGTCAGCAGTTTCGTTGCCTTTTATTCCTATATGGGATGGGATTCAGATGAAATTTATCTCATTATGATTGATATAAGCCTGAAGAAGGACCGTTTTAATTTTTTTTAAAAGCGGGTTTTTTTGGATACAGTAGTCGGATGCTTTATATAGCACTAAGTGAGTCTGTTAAGATAATATATTTGCAGTTTGTTGTCAGATTGATTAGTTCTATGGCGCGATAGAGAGCATACAGTTCAGCTGTATAGATAGTACTAACATTAGATAGTTTGAATTTAAGAACCTTCTCTGGAGTTACTACAGACGCTCCCACACCTTCGGATGATTTTGAACCATCAGTGTATATCTGCGTATGATTTTTATAACGACTAATGATTTTTCTAAAATGGGAAATAATTAGATCAGGATTAGTGGAGTTTTTATCAAATGACGTAAGTTCTAAGTTACATGATGGTATGTTTTGAATCCAAGGTGGATTATGGTCATATGTGTATGGAAGACATTCAGGTATGACAATATCAAACAGATGCAAATGGTCTTTTATTCTTTTATAGAAAGGTTTATTAGAACGGTGATTTGCATTAAGGTTTGGGTAATTATCGGTAAAAGTATTTCTATAGACATTTTTTGCAATATCTTTAATTTTTGTTGCATATGTTAGACTAAGGTAAGCTCTTCTATTATTTAACGACAATTCATTTGCTTCGCAAAGTAAACTTTCAATCGGTGTTGTACAAAAGGCTCCCAGGCATATTCTGAGTGCTGTGTTATGAATAGTATCGAGCTTTTTCAGTACTGATTTCGATGCTGAGTCTTAAGCTATAGCCGCGTAGTCTAGCTGTGATCGTATCATAGTTCTGTATATAATTAGCAATGTACTCCTGTCTGAACCCCAATTCTTGTGTGCTAGAATTTTTAGTAAATTTAATCTTCTGTAACATTTACATGCTAGATTATTGATATGTTCTTTCCAATTCAACTTTCTGTCAAAAGTAACTCCTAGCAATTTTAGCGAATCTTTTTGTTGTAGCGATTGGTTGTATAGATATAATGAGATTGGTGTACTGACTTTGTTTTTAGAAAATACTATATATTTAGTTTTAGTTGTTGAAAAGATAAATCCAGATTCCTTTGACCATTTGTCAATATCTAACACGAAACCCTGTGCAAGTTGTGAGAGGTTGTTTATGTTTTTGCTTTTACCAAATATTACGAGATCGTCAGCATATAAGCGGCCTTTAAGTGGAAGTTTTAAATTTCGTAGAACATCATTTATGGCAATTATAAATAGCGTAGGACTTATAACAGATCCCTGAGGTATTCCATTTTCCAATTCCACTTTTGACGACAAATTACCATTTACTCTAACTTGGATATATCTTTTATATAAGAAGTTTTTTATAAATGCAAGGCAATGTCCTTTGATTTCTAAATCGTACAGTAATCTGATGATACGGTGGCGCCAAGCTGTATCAAATGCTCTTTCAATGTCGAAGAATATTCCAATACATATTTGATTAAGGGAGAAGGCTTCATGTACACTGCTTTCTAGGTCTATAATATTGTCTAGAGTTGATCTATTTTGCCGGAAACCACTTTGTTCTGGAATAATAATATTTCGATCTTCAAGTGTCCAGAGGAGACGACGGTTGACCATTTTTTCTAACAGTTTGCATGCAGTACATGTTAGCGAAATTGGTCTATAAGACTCAGGATCTGTTTTGCGACATTTTGGTTTTAATATAGGTATTATAATAGAATCTCTCCATGCTGTTGGAAATTTCTGTTCTGTCCAAATAATATTAAATATGTTAAGAAGATGATTGTGTGCATTCTCAGGTAAATGCTTAAGAAAAACCATTGGGATGTTATCTGGACCCTCACTAGTCTCTTTAAATGAGTTTAATGCATCTTTGTATTCATTTATATTAAATTTGGTGTTTAAAGCATCTGTGTCATCTACAAACGGTATAATTATATTGCATTCTTCGTTCTGTTTAAAGTTGATAAAATTATTATTATAATTGCTTGTATTAGATCTATTTTTATACGTATTAGCAAATTCTTCTGCTATTTCTAGGTCATCTGTGATTATTTTATTATCTTTCTATAAGCCGGTATTCCAGATATTTTTTTGACATTCTTCCACATTTCAGACATAGGGGTCCTACTGTTTATACTGGACACAAATTGAGCCCACGAATTTCTTTTTGAAGTTTTTACTACTAACTGAGCTTTAGCTTTAAGTTTTTGAAATTCTATTTTATTGTTAAGTGTTTTATGTCTTTTGTATTTGTTAAAGGCTTTTTTGGAAGCTTCGATCGATGTCTTACATTGTTCATTCCACCAAGGGACTGGTTTATGTTTTGTAATAGGTGCAGTTTTCTTAATGGTTTCCTCGGCTGCTTTTAATATGATGCTGAAGAAGGTTTCGATGTCTGTGTCAATACTGTTGGATATTTTACAGTTTGTGACATGTTTTTCTATGATATCTTCAAATAATGTCCAATTTGCTTCCTTCGTTTTCCACCTAGGGGCGTGCTTTCCATTTTTGGGCTTGAACAAGTTATTGGTGATTATTATTGGGTAATGGTCACTGTTATAAGTGTAGTCTAATCTGTTCCATTAAAAGGCAATTCTATTAAAAGGCAATCTTTTTAGAATTTTGCACATTAAAACTAAAAAGTATGTTATTTCAAATGGCGCTAATTAGATCTCTTAATTGATATAAACAAAGCTGCTGTAAATTTAAAAAAGGGAATAACTTCGTCCCAAATTGTCCTAAGACAATTTTTTTTTAATTTGTAGAGAAATGCAGGTTTTCTAAGTATGAAAAATATTTTTCCTACGGACAACATTTAAAAGTTACTGTCATTGTTTATAAACAAAAACTTAATATGTTATTCATGTTTCTTTAAATTTTAAACAATTTCACCGATCGCTTTGAAATTTTAATCAAATTTTAAGTACTACAAGACTCAATAGTTCGTGTAATATAAAGGTTCTAAGTAAATTTAAAAAAAAAGTTATTATTATTTACTTATTAGTTATTATTATTACTTTTTGCTGATGGACGAAAAAAGTTTACCGTTTTTAACCTTAATTTAAACAAATTAATTTCAAATAATCGACTACAAGAAACATAGAGGTTTCGATTACAGAGGTTCACACTACTCAAGACAACTGTCGGTTGCCTGGGCGGTTCAGTGTCAAAAGAATGTGTCTTTCGCACAATGGTCAGCAGTTTGGTTGCCTTTTATTCTTATATGAGATGGGAAATTTATCTCATTATGATTGATATAAGCCTGAAGAAGGACCGTTTTAATTTTTTTAAAAGCGGTTTTTTTTGGATACAGTTGTCGGATGCTTTATATGGCACTAAGTGAGTCTGTTAAGATAATATATTTACAGTTTGTTGTCAGATTTATTAGTTCTATGGCGCGATAGAGAGCATACAGTTCAGCTGTATAAATGCTATTTAAATCATACCTTAAAATTTCAGTAACCAATAATATTAATTATATTAATATGTAATTAATATTATTGTTATTAATTAATCGTATCGTTTCAAGAACAAAATATAATTAAAATATTAGTGGTTAGTTTAGAGTCCTTTCCTAGATGACGTTAGGATTTATCCTACCGGGCAAACAGTGTGAGTTGTCGTCCTAGCCTTTTATATAGATAGATTTGATTGTTGTACTATTATTTGGTTGTTCATATATTTTTCTTTTTTTTTTTTTGTAGAGTGGGTAATCCGAAAAATTAAATTTAAAAAATTACTAGCGGTTTGTTGTATATTTTGAAAATACAAAAAAACATAGATAAATATCATAACATTATACTCTATTTACTGAAATCACTCGTACCTGTCTAGTAAATTTTGTTACTATAGTAACTTAAAAGTGAAAAATTCTTCAGGTGCTTATCAACAAAATAACACTGCATAAAGTAAAACAATAAAACAAGGGGTTTAGTTTAGCTATTAATAAGTCGTAGGAATTTTTATATTATATGTTTATATTATTCTTATTACCTCAACCCTCAAAATATTCCCAATCAGTGAATCGACAACAATGTACCTACAAAAGAATATTATTTGGTTTTCAAGACTAAGAATTTTACAAAATCTGGCAACGCGGCGAATAATGACCTATGCTGTTTAGATCTTTTGCCAAACACGAAGTGTGTGAGCGTGGTGCGCAGTAGTCGTGTATTTTGTAGGAAA
Source organism: Diabrotica undecimpunctata (assembly GCF_040954645.1). Lineage (NCBI taxonomy): Eukaryota > Metazoa > Arthropoda > Insecta > Coleoptera > Chrysomelidae > Diabrotica > Diabrotica undecimpunctata. Next base: position 137,919,483 of record NC_092805.1, read on the forward strand.
CCGTTCAAGAGGAACATGTGTCACAAAGAAAACCAACCCAAGGACGCGTTCACTAGACAATAGTAGTAAGCGCCACACTATTGTAATAGTAGTTTTGGGAATTCTTAGGGGCTAAATATATCTTTTTGTGTCGGTGATTCTGTCTTATTTCATTGCCGTGGCCGATGCTGCGTACAAATAATTATTTCAATCAATGCGGAAGTAAAAGATTCTTTGCAGCGAGTTTTATAAATACTTCAGTTTATAAATAAGTTGATATAAATAATTTATAACTAACCCGTAAATAAAAACGCGGTTATATAATTTTACCTTCGCTGTTAAAGATCGCTTGATACCTAATATACAACATACAATGTTGCTGAATGGAGGGAGCTATAACTGCTACTATTTATGATTGTTTTCAAATAAAAATCACAATATTTATTAATGTTTTTACAAATCTATTTGTTAGCTACAGTGGCGCACCCAGAATTTGTCTTAGGGGGGGGGGGTCCATACAATTTGGGGTTTAGTTTAATTTAAAGTACTAAAGTTCCAAAGATTCAGATATCTATTATCCTGCCTACTAACTAAAACCACCCTCTCTTACTTATGCGCAGTTGACTGTCGCATGTACCGTACTCCGAAAGTAGGGTGGCCACTGTAAGGCTGACGACATTTTTGGAACACTCCCTTCTCTTATCTAGATCTTATCTATTGTTCTGAAGCTATTTTCTTGTGGCATTTTAAAGTAATTACTATTTTAATGGGAATAAGCCACAACTGAAGGTTAAAATAAGGTTATTGACGTTTGACGTTAATCCAACTTGTAAATACAATACATTTTGAAGACGGCTATCGCCGTATTCCCGTTCTCCTCCGGGAATCCTCCCGGTCCAAGGCATGCTCCTCCTTCAAACCTGTCGATTACATCGCTCTTCTAATTCTTTCATTTCATGAGCGTTGAGGTCTACCTCTTTTTTTTCTTCCAGGGGGCTTCCATTTGTGAAGTTTTTGGGTCCAACGTTTGTCAGGCATTCTCAATTGATGTCCAAACCATTTTGAACCTCTTCTTTCTATTCTGTCAATGACCGTTTCTGTAGCATTCATGTTATTTCTTATAGATTCGTTAGTCTTTCTTTCCTGCCTTAATGTTCTAGCACTTCTTCTCAAATAATCCATTTCAACTGTCAACAATCTTCTCTTCAGGTCTGCATTAATTGTCCATACTTCAGAACCATAACAAAGAACTGATTCAACCATGGTTTGCCCTATTCTTTTTTTGTTCCTTTTGGAAATGTGGTGATCCCACCATAAGGAGTTCAGACATCCTACAATTTTACGTCCATGATTAATTCGTGTTTAATTTCGGTTTCTCCCAAGCCGTTCTTAGCAATGAGTGGATCTAAATATTTAAATTTTTTTCACTTGTTTGATTTCCACGTCCCCGTCTATCAACACTTCAAACCTTGCATCTGAACTGATAATTAGGTAAATATTCTGTTTTCTTCATGCTGACTTGTAACCCCCATTTTAAATATTCTCTCTATAGACGCTTTATCATAAATTCTAGATCATAAGAATCTTGAGCTAGGATGACTTGGTCATCCGCAAATGGGGATTCCCATTCCCTGGCAGTGGTTTTTCCGATTTTTGAGGGCTGCCTCAATATATAAATTAAACAGTAAGGGTGACATACTGCATCCTTGTTTTAGTCCTTTAGTTACTTTTATTGGTTCTGATAGTCTATATCCGATTTTAGGTAAGTAGTGTTATCCCTGTATACTTCTGTGATTATTCCTAAAAGGTATGGACTAATGTCGAGTTGTTGTTAAGCTTGCCACAATTTAAGTCTTGGAACTGTATTATACTCCTTTTCTAGGTAGATGAAGGCTAGATGTACTTCTGTACCAACCGCTTTTCTTTTTTATATTAATAACCTTCAATTGCGACTTATTCCCATTAAAATAGCAATTAGGTCTTATCTCTGTCATTAGCCCGGTTGGTGTTTCTCTTCTTCTTCTTTCTTTTTAATGACTGCTTGGATGTAATTGTGAACACTATTCCATCCCTCCGTCTTTCCCGTCATCTTCACGATCATCTCTTACAGTCACAGGGTTCATACCTATTTCTTTATACATTCTGTTTCTCTCCACTGTACATCTATTACACTCCAGCATTGTGTGAGTAACAATGTCGGAATATTCGCAGTACAGGCATTTATCTGTATCTGTCTTTCTGAACCTATGAAGATACGCCCTAAAACAGACAATCTACCCAGTCCCTTAGGCTCGGGATCAGCATCTTTGTCCACTAAGCAACATCTTCCTTGTTGTTCCACTCTTCTTGCCATTTTTCCATTGATCTTTCCCTTAGTTTTTTTTATAGCTGTTGTCAAATGCTTTCTTCTCCCATAGAGATGTCTCTTTTCTTTTCTACTGCTAACACATGCAGGGGAACATAACCCGTGATAGTCCACAAGGCCGCCGCAGATACAGTCCTGTAGGCGCATGCTACTCGCAACAGACTAGTTTTGTCAAATTTTTTATAAGCCTAATATTAGGTATCTATATTTAAATATAATGAAAAATATTATTAATTATTGGATTATCAGCGTTTTGGATTTTTTGTATTGTGTGTGAAAGACAAGTAACATTTTCCTACTATTCTTTATATATTGTTTACTTTATATGCCCTGGGGGGAGGGGGGGTTAACCCCCAAAACCCCCCTGGGTGCGCCACAGGTTAGCTATATGGCAGACATTGTAAAAGTATTTTTTTACACTGGTGAGCAGTGGCAGCGCAAGATCATAATGTTATGTGGGCAAGATACATTTTGCGAGGCCCTCTGCTCGCGTGTAAAGACATATTTTTTAAAATAAAAAACATGTGTCACTTCATTATTAAACTTTTATTCGTGCAAAATCTTGTCAAACTTAAAATTAATCCAAAAATATTGTAAGATATTAAGACCTACCAAGGTTAAAAAACAATTTAATTTAAATATTACATGAACAGAAATTTTCTACTTTTCACACTGCTGACTTACTTGCTCGTAATCTAGCTTGGATGCTGTATCAGCCTCTATAGAGAAAATTGCGACGGCAGGAAGTCACGGAAGCTACAAAAAGAAAGTCACAAATATGAAGAAAAAATTCACTACAACAACTCTAGTAGATGATAACAACCAAATAGTCTAGCCCAGAAAATGTAGGAAATATATGGGAAAAATACATCGAAGATCTGTTTGATCACGAGAGAACAGAACCACAAATGAATATAGTACAAAACACAATACTTGATATATTAACATCGGAAGTTACAAAAACAATTAATACGACAAAGCCACGAAAGGACTCATGTCCAGATGAGATATATGTAGAGATGATAAAACTTATCAATGAAGAAAATCTTCAGTCCTTAACACTACTTCCCAGAAGACTGGCTTAGATCGACATTTATACCAGTTCAGATTAATTAGCCTCATGAGCCATTTTCTAAGAATTCTACTCAAAATTGTACATCAACGTATATACAGAGAATGCGAAAGAAATTTGAGAGACAATTAATTTGGATTTCGTATGGGGCTTGGTACGAGGGAGGCATTATTTGGCCTCCAGATATTACTACAAAAATTCCGAGATCGACGAAAAGACGTGTTTCTCTGTTTTACCGACTACGAAAAAGCGTTTGATCGAATGAAATACACAGAACTCATAGAAAACTTAATACAACCGAATAGACCATAACACGGTGGCCATTATTAAAAACCTTTATTGGGATCAAAAAATGGCCTCGAATAAAATAGACAATCGTATGACAGCAGAAATGTCAATAAAAAGAGGAGTTCGCCAGGGCTTTCTCACTATTGTTTAATATATATTCCGAAAAGATCTTTCAAAATACCCTCAAGAATATTGAAGAAGGAATAAAAATCAACGGAGAATATGTAAACAACTTAAGATACGGAGACGACACCGTCATTATTGCGGACAGTGCTAAGGGTTAGTAACGACTTTTGAATGCCATAACCAGAGAGGGAGATAGCTTGGGGCTGAATATAAACACAAATAAAACAAAAGTAATGGCCGTTACACGTGCAACAAATGCCGACAATAATATTCGTATCTACAACAAACAAATGGAACCCGAACGAAAATTACAGTATCTTGGTTGCTGAATAACAAACGATCTTGACTACGAAGTTAAAATACGTGCTCGTATAGAGTATGCTAGGTCAGCTTTTCAAAGAATGAAAAAAATCCTAATAAACTCTACCTTATCGTTGGATATCCGATACCAATTTGTAAAAACATTTATTTATTCCATATTTCTATACGGAGTGGAAACATGGACTCTCAGAATCACAAGTATGAGACATGTAGACGCCTTTGAGATGTGGGTTTTTCGAAGGATGCTGAAGATCTGTTGGATAGAGCACGTGACCAACAACGAGGTGCTGAGAAGAATGGGGACTGAGACAGAACCCCTAAATATTGTAAAAACCAGAAAAACGAGTTATTTAGGACATATTTACGGAGGAGAAAAATACAACTTCCTACGACTGATAATGGAAGGGAAAGTGGAAGGAAGAAGAGGGTCCAGGAAGAAGAAAATGCTCCTGGCTGAAAAATGTAAGAGACTGGACAGGCATGGACATACATTCGATACTTCAGAACTTCTATTCGATACTAGAGTACAGCTCAAGATAGAGAGCAATTTGCTGTAGTTATAGCTAACCTTCAGTAATGGAGAGGGTACCTTAAGAAGAAGAAGATATAGACCAATTTAAGCAATAGAACTTTATTTTTACCTTATAGAGGTCTTGAAATAAAATCGCCGTATTGTTATTTTTACCTGGATGCCTCAGATGTTTTGTCACTAAGAACCAAGAACTTTGGTTCTTTCATTGATGACAATGGCAACAACACTAATCCTTTAAAGGAGGGGAAATCCTAGACGATATGTTTTGAGACAAGCTATACGTTAGAAATATAAACTTTTTTTTATTTAATAATAGACACTTTCATCTACCTATTCCCAAATTTTCATCCTTGATGTATTGTTTTTGGGATCATAGTTTTCTTTGATCTGGCTATATTGTTAACGAAAAACACTGGAGAGACGCAGTGAATATATTGAACATATGTATCGTTAACATATTTTCTCCTTTTTCTTCAGTTTCTCCTTCTACCGTCATTATTGATTTTGTTATTGTATGTTTTTAAGTTACTGTTTTCACTTATTTTCCGCCAGTTTCAAGATTTTATATATTTTTTTTGTTTTTTGCTTAATATATTTGATCCGATATTCCAGTGGTTTTCGATATTATATTTTTTACAAAGTAAAGCCTAGTAGTTTGAATACACTAGCTCTTTAGTCTGAGTTGATTCTAGGCATTGTTTGTTTGAGTTATCTGAGTTTTGTTACTAATCAACAAGTATTTTTTTGTTTCACTGAATTAAGTTTTAATATCTTTCATTATTCGTTGCATAATTGAGCTGATTTCTAGGACTGTTAACCTTAGTATCTGCTGGTTACTTTTAAGTATATAAAGTATACTTCCTCTGCACGAGAATTGTATCAAACAATCACCTCTTAAAAAATTATTGAGTTCCTCTTGTTTTCTTAATCTGTGCGAAAACTATTTTTGTGCATACCACCGCATAGTTTGCTGTCTGCTCTACAACTAAACAGAAACACATGTATGTAAAAACATAGGCATTGCACTGAGATTTCCATGTTCTGTTTTCGTGCCAGGTGACCCATTAGGACTTTCTCTTGTTCTCTTCTGTTTTGTGCTTCGCTTTATGTGTGGTACGTTATATTTCCCATCTTTAATAGGTTGGGGTGTGTCATCTTGTGTGGCGCTTTGTGTGCGGGCATTTTTAGTTGTTTTTCTTCTTAGAAGGTCGTTTTGTTTTTTTTTACACTTATGTCTTGGAAGTTAACTGCTTCTATATTCTGAAAGAAAGAATACATTAGTCGTACTTACCCTTTTCTACTGGGGTCTTTTGTCGGGACACTTCTTTCTGTTGGATTCTTTCCACGAATTTTCATGAAGGTTAACATCATTCATCATAAGTATGGCTTGCGGATTTGTCCTATTTTCTGTTTCTTTTGGAGTGTTGGTGTTTGTTTTCATACCATATTTGGGCCAGTATTATATATTGCAGCAATGTTTATGGTTGGTCGGGTATGGCTTTTTGCAGTATGTCTATTTCTCTGGTTGGAATCGGGAAAGTATGCATTGTGTCGCTCTGTGGTTACTGATCATTGCACACATTTAGTGAGGGCATGACATCTGCTACATGTGTGTTAAAGGAACTAGAAATTATTGTAGTCTATAGGTTTTGTACTTACGACCACCTCCACCGCATAAAACTTTCACTTTCGCCAATCGCCAAAATAGAAAGAGCAATCAGATAAGGAAACACGTTACCTCCCAAAATCTTTACGGCAGTTCTGGAACATGCTTTCAAAAAATTGGTCTGGGTGGCTCAAATGATTCAAAAACATTATTCTCATAACAGATAATTTAAAAGAGATTGGTTTAAATATAAACTTTGGAAAGATACAATACATGACAACTCTGGTACCAAGCTAAAATCTAAAAGTCGAAACAGGATTAGTTCATAAATATAAATACGAAATCCAAATTACCAGGTACAACCAAACTGCTGAACTACAAAGAAGAATCACTTTAGCATGAGCCGCATATGGAGTTCTATCAGACATCTTCAAGAGCAACTTGCCAAATTATTTGAAACAGAATAAGTTCGAACAATATGTGCTTCCAGGCATGAATTACGGCGCCGAAACACTTTCCTTAACCCAGGCTACAGAAATCAAATTTAGAGTAGCCCAAAGAAGAATAGAATGCTCCCTGATTGTACTGACTCTCAGAGACAGGATCAATGAAGAAATAAGAAGAAGAACAGGCGTTATAGATGTCACAAAGCGCAAAACATGGCTACAGTGAAACTGGACAGGATATGTGGCCAGAATGAATGACGGGCGGTGGACCCAAAAAATTACAGTGCAGAGACAATGAGCAAACAGGGAAAGCAGGATAGACCACCTACACGATTGATAGACGACGTCAAAAGACTTGCTGGGAATTTGGGAATTGGCTGTAGGAAGCTAAACACAGACAAAATTGGCAGAAATTAGGGGAGGCTATGTTCAACTTTGGACGCAGAAGGCTGGGTGCTGATGATGATAGGTTTATGTCGGTCTATTCATTTTTTCAACTGTCATTTGTAGGTGCATTAGTTTGTTCACTTTTCTCATTGCCACCTTTCCCTCTTGGCATTTATACTATGTGAATGGGGACAGGCCTTGTCAAGTCTTGCCTTGATGTTTACCGTTTTATTCCATTTATAATTACTTCTTCAGCTGCCGCTCCGTTTTCCGTAGAGGATATATCCTTGTAGCATCTGGAGGTCGAAACCACAGGGTTCGTCCAACGTCATGGAGGTTTGCTATGGCTTTGGGGATACTTAGGTGAATTTGTATTTGGTCTGGGTTGGTCAGCCTATTCTATTTACGTCTTTTTATCTTGGTTTGCCTTTAGTTTGATTAGGGTTTTTTTATAGCTTTTATTTTTTTTTGCAGTTAAGTGTTACTTCTCCTTCTTCAAATTTTAGATTTTGACGATTAGGTTGTCTATTTTAGCTTCATCATAATTTACTTCCTAATTTTTTATTTTCTGACTTGATTCTTTAGATGATAATCTCTTGATATTAACTGGGGAATAAGTTTTCTTCTCGGAATTAAATTTTTCTCTATAGTATAAGATTTCTTTACCTAGTTCTGATCTGACTTCAACGTTTTTTTTTTATATATTTTTAATTTATTCTGGTTATTGTCTATGATTTCTTTATATTTGGGTATCGCAGAGCATGCAATTTTTGCACCACATGTTTGCTCGGCTGATGATCTGATGATCACTCATAAACAGAAATATCGGAATTACTCTTTACTTCTAACCAATTTCAATACCACCAGATGTCTTCATTCAACGAATACAAATAGCAGTTATTTTTTAGAAAAATGGTGATTTGGTGACTTCCTAAAATATTAAAATTTTAAGAAAGAGGCAGATTTGACTTTTTTCCAGTCTAGTAATGTTATGTGATTATCGATAAATACAGTTGAAATTTTAAAAAAATTTAATTTAAGTTTATTAATACAGTGCCGGCAAAAAAATCTTTACATTGCCAAATAAATCACTAAATTCAAAGAAAAATTGCATGTGTTGTTGTATCTGCGCTTGTTTAGCATTTTAGTGTAGAGGGAATAACGTATTTCGCGTATAGCTTAGTTTTTCTCGTTTATTCTGCGTGTTTGTACTGTACACACTTGGCTTTGTACGAGTAGTCAGTGATAAACTTCTTTTTATTTACTCAGCAAAGTTTGGGATCGTTAAATTCTAAATTGAAGTGAAAATATGGGTCGAAAAAAACTCACACAACAGGAGAAACTTCGTGCTTTAACGTTACTTGATAAAGGGGACTCTGTAATTACAGTAGCACGTGATATTGGTGTTTAAAGAGAGGCAATTTATCAATCGAAACGGTCGGCTGCGTCGTTGCCTTCAGGGATTGTTCCGGAGAGAAAACCTGGTTCTGGAGCTCCTAAAAAAAACATCATCTACGACTGACACCATCATCAGGCGTGAAGAACCTCTTTCAAAGCTGCCACAGAACTCAAAAATAAACATCCTGATCTTTTTTAGAACGTTTCAACAAGAACGATTCGTCAACGACTTCATGAAGATCTAGGATTACCAAGTTGACGTGCTGCAAAGAACCCCTTGCTTACAAAAGCAATGAAGAAAAAATGATTAGTGTTTTGTAAAAGGTATCAGCATTGAACACCTGAACAATGGAAAAAAGTCATGTTCAGTGACGAAAGTAGTTTCGGGTTAGTAAGAGGAAGCTCCACATTTATTCGTTGTCCACACACCGCGTCAAGGTACGATCCAAAGTTCACAGTTAAAACCGTTAAACATCTTGAAAGTGCAATGGTACTGGGTGCGTTTAGCGGAAATAAAGGAAGGACAGGGTTGTATTTCTTGCCAAAGAATGTTATAATGAGGACAAGCAACTATGTGACTGTGAGAAATTCATGAATGTGGCTTCTTTATGCACAATGGTTCCCCTGCTCACAAGGCCAAGACAATATCAAAGTTCTTGAATGATCACAATATCAATGTATTGCAATGGCTAGGTAACTCGCCCGACCTTAATCGAGAACGCCTGGAATATGATGAAAAATAAGGTTTAAGAGTATCGACCGAGCAACATAAATCAGTTGAAAGAGGAGTTGAAGAGGTTGTGGCTGACCATGGAAGAAGACTATTTTTTTAACCTTGCTTAAACTTGCTGATTTATGTGTTTGATTCACTGTGTACCGACACTGTATAATACAAAACTTACATCGGAAAAAGGTGTCTTCTTTTTCCTGATGGAAATATAGAAATTTTTTTATATTTTATAGTTTGTAATAATTATTTCTTTAAAAATAAAAGAGAAAAAAGTATCGTTTTACTCGTAAATTTAAAATTCGTTTTCAGCGGTGAAGTTAAAATAAGCTAGTTAGAAGATTATCAAGTATACATGTGAACATACTGCTATGACAAATGTCACTGCAACAGAGCAATCAATCGGTAAACTTTTAAGTTCCATTTCAGAACATTTGTAGAAATGTGACTTACCATTATCTTCACCCGAGTCCTTCAAATATGTATAGAAATTATACCGTAACAGATTTTTTCGTTGCCAAAATACGATTCCGCAGAAGACAACATATCGCATTTTCCAAAAAAGTATCTAAAGAATTCAGATTGCTGTATCAGCCGAAAAAATATTTTTTATTTCTTGGATTAGTAATTTTTTAAGACGTAGTTCTTCATATTCTTTATTCAATATATCCCACAAATGTAATACAGTTTAAAACAATAATTTGCTAATACTTAACACCTATTGACCTGCATTAACGGACAATTTGATTGACCTACTTTGGAAGATAAATTGGAAATAAATATATTACTAGGTGTAAATTAATTTTAAATTTAAGGAATAAATTACTGCAAAATAGACCAAATTAATTTGACATACTTGTCATTGAGGTTGTCTGGGGCACGTAGTGAATGTTTTAAGTATTGATTATGTTAAACTATAACTAGTGTATAGTAGTATAAGTAACACACCTGATGAATGTCCTGGTCAATGAATCTCTACATGAACCTCACCAAAACTTAAGAAGCATTATGAATTATTTTTAACGCTTTGCAACGCAGCGTTTTATAACATATAATATACAGGGTATTTCTTAGAGAAAGTATCATACTTTAACTGTAAAAAGGAGACTTTTAGGCGATCTTAAAAATCCCATACTTAACGGGTCTTATTTCATCAATAACAAAGATACTGTGTGTTTTATCTACTTTGTCAACTTTTTATTTGGTTCACAATTTTTACGCACACTGTATATTTTCTTTCTATTTTACATACGAATATTCTTTACGGTGTGTAATCGATTAATTTATTTATAATTATAAGAAATTCAGGTCCTAGTTAAAAAATATTGGAAAAATATTCTTACCCAAAAACAGCACCTTGTGTATAAGATTTAAAAAAAATGGATTCTGCACATGAAAAGAAGATGAAAAACTTAATTTAGTGGTATGCTTTAAATTCTCGGCAAAACAATTCGGCAAAATAATTCATAACAAATATCCATCTTTAATTGAAGGGGTCAGTGCAAAAAGTGGCTAAGTCACATTTTTATGTTTCTGAGTTATAGGTGTTTGAAAGTTTCAAATGGTTACCATATCTAAATTTTTAAAAACTTTTAAAAACACGTGTGATTTTTTTATAAACAAAGTCCACCTTTAAGATACATACTAAACAAGACAAAATTTATTTATTTATAAAAAAAAATTTTTAATTATCTTCTTTACTTATTTTTTAGAAAAAAAAACATCTTCGATGAGAAAACTGCGTTTTGTATTCTCTTCTAGCAGCTCTGCCGTTACCATCACAAAAACAGTACACATATACCATACCCGCATATTCTTCGTTGCTCAATTGCTAAGGTACAATATCATTAGTTCTTAATACAGAAACAATGTATGAAAACACAAAGAAATTATTTAATGCAATAAAATGAAAGAACATTTAGTATTTTTGACAGTAGTAGATTAGTGAAAACAAATGACAATCGCCGTATCTATTCAACAAAGAAATTCTGTCATTGTCACAACACACTAAAGTTTTTGCTGGTGCTCATTTTGAATAACTACTTTAGGTTGGATAATACTTATTTTTCTGCAAATTTTCACTATTTTGTTTTTTAATTTTTAAGATACTTTCTTAATTAGAGTTATGTATTTTGTGTGGACTCTATATGGTTATGTATCATTTATTCATTAATTAAAGATGAATAATTTGTTATGAATTATTTGTCGTACATAATTAAAAAAACACTGAATTGTTGTTAACATTTTATTAACTTAATAATGGTGTTAATTATAATTAATTCGCATTTATTTTTTTTCTACTTCGAGCTATCGAAATTCACATAATTTCAGAATTCAAATTCAATTTTCCTAATTTTAGAATAGTAAAGAGGTTACTCACTGGAGTAACCCTCTACATGTCTTATTTTTTACCATACCAAATGCTTAATGCCCAATGGGCAGATTGTTGTACTCAATGGAGTTAATAAAAATACATAAATATATAAATATATATTGAAATGTTTGAAATGTATAAAATGAGCTTTAGAAAAAACAAAGATTTTTATTTAATATAGACCACATACCCGATATTTCCAACAAATTTTTATTTTAAAGAAGATCTTTTCGGAATTGAATCATTCCATCATCAGTTTACTAAAAGAGATAGTAAAAATACCAATATTAAAAAACAAGTAAGTTAAAATTTAAATATATAGAAAGAACACGTTGGTTTTTTACTACTTACATAAAAAGTTGTTAAAAACATTCTATGGCCACAGAAAAACATTGGAAGGACATCAGTATTAAAAGACAATCCTCATGGTATTTACAAAGGTAAATGCAATAGACTGTCAACTTTGTTAATTAATAAAAACTGAAAATGGGGGCATCTTACATGACCCCCTGGAGCTGGTGAGGTTTTGTAAGTCGATAATGTAAGTCGATAAAATACTATACTATACTACTATAAAATAGGTACTTATATACAACTACTACACCCTAAAAACGACGAGGGTTCTACAACAGACGAAACAATCGAACACAAATTATTTAACAGCCAATGCTAAACAAGCATAAACACTGCATTGATTGTGATTGCAAAAACCGTTCGCATGTTTTAAATAAGATTTTTGCTGATTATGTATTTTGCTAAAGTATTAAATAAAAGTAACAATGACGTTAACAGAAAGATATTTTTAAATAGCTTGAATAATTTTTCTATGATTATGAGGATTTAAGAAATAAATTACTAAACAAATTTTTAAAGTGTGTATAAAGGAGATTACAATTATTATGACACATGATACTCCTTATTTTTCAAATAATATGTTCTTGTTAAGGCATAACTTTGATTATTGGGTAAACCTACACTATACGATACGTCAGAAGAAATTAAAAAAAATTAATACAAAATTCAGTGTTTAAATAAATATTCCGTACTCGTACTATTGCAATAAAATATCAAAACCAATAAACGATAACAAATTGAGCAGTACTGATTGAAACAACAGAGCAGTAAAATGTTATTCATAAAGGTAGTGTAAAATATATCGCCGCTTATCTGGGCCGCTAGTAATAAACTTACCAGCATTTAATTGCAAAGCGGTCTTCTTAGGTGGAAAATATTTTATTAGTTGTCTGTCTATTACTCCTATCCAAACATTCACTAAAAATCTATACAAGATTCGCGAATCGCATGAGGATTTTCGTCTGTACAAATGTGTGAGTTGCGCGAGTTATGTATTCCGTCCCTTGTAAATTGGATTTCGTCAGTAAATAAGATATATAAGCGCATATTATTTGCAATCCACCTAGCAAAATGTAATTGTAGGATTTAATCTCTTAGATGCAATCATTGAACTTGTTGGATGTGATAAGGGTGTAAACAATTATTTTTTAACACTCGTACAACCTGATGAACAATCAGAAATGAGAGAAAAACTAAAAATTAGTTTCTTTACTGGTCTTCTCAAAATTTCTCCTTCAAACTAATAAATATACCTACTCACAATAAGCTGTTTTTATTAGAATTTAATTGGACTTAATTCAAAAATAGTGAATTTTTTAACTCTGTTTTAGATTGAAGTATCCAGATAATAAATATTATTATCTCTACTATTGGGGCCATTCCGAAGAACCTCCGAAAAAACATAAAAAAAGCTGGGCATGAATGTTTCTATAGACCATGCAGAAAGCTTTACTACTGTTATATTATTATTAATCTAATTTATTGTTTTTATTTATTATTAAAGGTTCTACACTTATAATACTTATAAGTTTATTTAAAGTCTTTATTTGCACAATATGACTAATTTATTTACATTAATAATTATATAATTTATCTACATTTCTTATAATACGTGCGTTACATTTTAAAACCCGACGCGATGTTCAAAAACTAACTGTCTTGTTTACAACAAAATTCCTCTTTAAATATAAAACTCCGTTAGTTTCAAAATCCCCTAGAAGCAGACATGAATTGGCTCGAACATTGGGGAACACCGGTCGCGGCGGTGTTGACAAGAATTGCCTCGAATGAACGGGAACTCAGGCTGGTTTTTATCGGAGGGGGACTCATCGGTTATTACCTGCGTCTCCGCCGGCCGGTGTGTGATCTAGAAAATACTTGAATAGAAAAGATATTAGTAATAAATATGTTTACAGTTCTGAGCCATACGATGCGTCATCATCTATCGTAACACTACTCTCGACGTCCAGATATGTACGAAAATTTTTGGGGGATACCCCAGCATACCAAGTCACCTAGGGCTCGATAACACAGAAAGAGTCACACCAGAGCTCAATCCTTTTGGATGCGATATCTGTGATGGGTGAATTTTCCCCTTAGAGTTAGTGAGAGTCGTATGGCTAAATCTGAATAATGATATTAACAATCACGAAGGTGTAAAAATTTAGACAATATAAAAGAATTCATTCTTTTTTAATTGTACGTATAAAAATTAAATCATTTCATATTTTATCTACTTAGTTTCTAATAACACATTGATAATAAATAAAAAATTAAAAAAGTAATATTTAATTGGTAAACACAAGAAGAATTACAATACAGAATCTAAATAATGTGTTCTTGTGTGTCAAGCCAACCAGTCTCTCTTCAGTCATAGTTGACCGTAGCCAAGTTTAAAGTCTCCTCAAAGCAGATAATGTTCTTTCAGCACAAGGTGCACTCAAAGGTAATATGGCAAACATTTTCAACAAAATATGAATTGTAGGAAATAATCAATATCACAAAACTCAGTTTTATACGCATAAGAAACATCGTATTATTCTCTTTGCCAATTTGCTTCCCATAATTCTAATTCTGCTCTTAGAGTTATAAATCTTCGATCATGTTATCAATTATCGGAATGTAATATGATGGTCTAAAATAGTCTTGATGATTTTCACATAGATAATTTGCTCCATTTCGCTGTTTTTCTGCTAGTCGAGGAAGTTTTATTTCTATACCTACCGAGTTCATTCACAATGCCACAAAATTCATCATATAAACGTAAAAACATTTCATTACATTTTTCTCGCTTTCTATTCAAAATCCTCAAAACATCATTAAGCACATCACGTGCTGATTTTCAATCGATTTTTGAAGTGAAAAAAGTGAAAGAAAGTACTAATAATAAGCAGATAGTCGTCACAAGAAAGTGAGCTTTAGATATAGCAGATTTTAATATCTGTGCCTTTGCATCAGTCTGTAGGTCACTCCACGGAGATATAGCTTCAAGAATCTCGTGAATTTTTGGCAGAGTTTCTCAAATTGAAGAACTCTTTTGTAACGTTTAACCCATGTCATCTCGCACAAACCACAAAGTTGATTTACCATCATATTTTTAAGAACTGCATTGCGTTTGATGAAGCTTTAAAAAATGAAGTTAATTCTTTCATCGTCATTTCTCACAGATTAACACTTTGACTGCCGAGCAGGTTGAAGCAGTTTTTCCGCCCAGGCCATGGTGTTATTTCTTAATTGTTGGCATGATACACAGGTAGAATTTAACTGTATGCATTTTTCAATATGACATTGGATTTTTTTTCAGCAATTTCAGGAGTGGATCTCTAACGATACACGCGGCCTGTCCGAATTTTTTTTACCACAGGCCGGGTGTATCCCTAGTGATACACCGAAATAATGTATACATTTTTTGTTTCAGGTAGATGTTTTGCGACACAAAGTGGAAAAAGACTAATAAAAAATTAAAGTGGACCATATTACTTAGTAATAGTGTTAACTGCGAGTGACTGTAATGACATTGGCTAGAAAATATCTCACACAAGAAGAATTGGGACGATATTGGAAGACAGTGAGCACGAGTGACGAAGAGTCTTTGAATTCAAAGGATGACCCTGATTATAATGCCTCGGCAACGGATACCAGCGACAATGATAGTGAAAATTCGACGCCAGGACATAACCCCGCTGCAAGCCCTCCGAATAATTCCCCAAAGCCAGGAACATCTAGAACATCACCAAACAGACCACCAACTCAAGGAATATCTGGATCCCCCCAAAACGTATCCCCTGTATCAGCTGGAACTGCAACTGCAGTATATAGTTTTGAAGATATTATTTGGAGTGGTTTGGCCGGAAAACGGTTTTCGTTATTTTTTAACCACGAAATAATAAATATTAAGTTCTTCACGTAGGCATGACTGGAAGCCAACTGATGCAAATGAAATGAAACAGTTTGTGGGTTTGCTTAGATGGATGGGCGTGGTGAAAGTCTCCGAACTTCCCGATTATTGGTCTCAGAATCCATTGCTTTCATTTCCATTACCAAAATACACTATGTCACGCAATCGTTTTGAGATTTTACTGAGATTTTGGCATTTTGCTAATAACGACGGATCAACATCAGGAGATCGTACGCACAAAATAAATGACTTTTTTAATGAGTTTATAAAAAATTTCAAAAATGCTTACATGCCAGGTGAAGCGATATACATAGATGAGACGATGATACCCTTTAGAGGACGGCTAAGCTTCCGTCAATATATTCCGTCGAAAAGACACCGTTATGGAATAAAATTGTACAAATTATGCACTGAAAATGGCTACACTTGGAACGCCAGCATTTACGTGGGAAAAAAAATCAAACGACTGATAAGACGAGGTTAGCTTCATACAATGTCGTTATGAATCTTATTGAGGATCTTCTCAATGAGGGAAAAAACATTGTATGTGGATAATTTTTATACCAGTGTGCCTTTAGCTTATAAATTACTTCAGTTACAAACACACTTAGTAGCACAATGCGTGCCAACCGAAAATATATTCCGAAAGCAATTCAAGATGCCAAACTACGCAAAGGTAAAATAATAGCGAAAGAGTCACCGCAAGGGGTGACAATTATAAAATGGCGGGACCAAAGAGATGTACGAATGTTGTCTACTTGTCATTTGGGTAGACGTCAAACAGAAAAAGTAAAACCTAAATGCATTGTAGATTATGACAAAGGAAAGGCTCCTGTTGACGTAAGCGACCAACTAGCATCCTATAATACAGCTCTAAGACCCGGTAACAAGTGGTATAGAAAACTCATTCTTGAGATTTTGTGGGTTACTTCTCTTGTGAATGCATATTTTTTGTATACAAAAAATAATATCAATAGCAGAGATTTGAATATCACGCAATTTAGACAAAAAGTAATTCTTTCATTGTTGGAAGGTAACGAAAGTACTACTGGTAATAAAAAAAAACATGTAACCCACCACTTAGTTACCCACGCAGGAAAAAAGAAGGCCAGGTGTGTAAAATGCTATGAAATGTATGGGAAGAAAGGCAAAATCGTAGATGGAAAGAAAACAATGGCATCGCAAGTTATTACTATTTGTGACACTTGTGAAGGAAATCTCCACTTCTGCCGGGATTGTTTTAATGCCAAACATTAATCGTGTTTCAAATCATTGTTTGAGTTATTTTATTTATCACAAAAATATCGTTAGAGTTGAGACGTTAATTTATTTCAATATTAGTTTTGTATTAAGTAAAATGAATTGCGTTTGATATTTACTTGATGTTTATTTTTTTTTCTTGTAAAATCCTTTTAATACCTTTATAAGACGTTTTATAATAAAAAGATTTTAACCAACATATTTATTCTGCCTTTTTTTAACCCATTTGCAACATGTCACATTTCAACTATAAGTAATAAGTAATAGTTTGTCTCAAAATATATCGTTTTGACTTTCCCGTCCTTAAAGGATTAGTGGTATTATCGCCATTATTAATAGACAAATACGTTTTAAATTTCTACCTGACCGCTCAGGGTTGAATCAGGTACGGCTAATGTAATCAGTCATTAAAAATCTCTACTTGCTACTGTGTGTATAGTATATTAGTGAAGATTGTTCGTAACAAATATGTTTCGTCCACGGAAAAATAATCGCTCGAGATCTACTAACATAATCAAAAGCATTTGTCATTGGACGCAAAAAAATAAAATGTGTGTCATACTTTAATAGATAGGGGCCTAATCAAACAGAATGTTGTGAAAAGAACATATTTACTTACAAAAACGTCGATATCGTCGACAAAGGCTATTGTAAGCGAAGAACCATTGACAAGACGAAAAAAAGTAGTAATTTTTAGTCTCATTATTTGGACAGTACTCAATAAGATATTATAAGAAGAACAATAAGTTGTTCTTTACGAAAATCAGATAGTTCCTACGTTAGATAAATTAAATTGAAGTTATAGGAAGAAGAAACAAATATAGATACCACTCTCCATACAGTCCTTTCTAAAATAAGTTTTAAACACTTGAAGAACTGAGTATCTCTCTGAAATTATAGGTTAGAAAACAAATCTATCATATATCTGGATAAAACATGGTTTGATACTCATGATATAGTATGTAAAAGAAGGTCGATTTTAGTAAAAAATGTCATACAAAAGCATCTTTAAATAAAGGAAAACGCATAACAATAATTCACGCCAGCCAGTTCGAAAGATATGTGGGTCCGAAACTGTTTGTTCTTATCTGCAAAGAATATCAAAGAGTTCAGCTTAGACTATCATGAAGATACCAGTGCAGAACTTTTTGAAAATTGGTTTCAAAATCTTTTGAAAAATATTCCTGAAAGTAGTGCAATCGTCATGGATAACGCAAGCTACTACAGTCTACAGCTACAAAAAGCGCCAAACGAGTACTAAAACAGAAATTTATGAGTCTTTATTAAAAAATGTTAATTATTTTAAAGCCATATATATATATATATATATATATATATATATATATATATATATATATATATATATATGTATAGACTAAAAATTACTACTTTTTTTCGTCTTGTCAATGGTTCTTCGCTTACAATAGCCTTTGTCGACGATATCGACGTTTTTGTAAGTAAATATGTTCTTTTCACAACATTCTGTTTGATTAGGCCCCTATCTATTAAAGTATGACACACATTTTTAACTATTTTTTTGCGTCCAATGACAAATGCTTTTGATTATGTTTAGTAGATCTCGAGCGATTATTTTTCCGTGGACGAAACATATTTGTTACGAACAATCTTCACTAATATACTATACACACAGTAGCAAGTAGAGATTTTTAATGACTGATTACATTAGCCGTACCTGATTCAATCCTGAGTGGACAGGTAGAAATTTAAAACGTATTTGTCTATTAATAATGGCGATAATACCACTAATCCTTTAACGACAGGAAAGTCAAAACGATATATTTTGAGACAAACTATTTTCACGTAAGACTCAGGCCAAAACTGTGTATACCGATGAATTTGTAGAGGCCAAACCTATAAAATGCCAATATAAAACTAATGACATGGTGCTCTCTAGCGACACACCACCCTAGTAACAATGCTGTTGTCAGTGTATCTCTAACTAAAGATACACCGGGCCTGAGTTGATCACACCCGGTGTATCGATAGAGATACACCTGACAGGGAAAGTGTTAAACTGATGAAGATTTACCAATTAAACGATTTGAAATATGATTGAAGTATGGTGAATAAACACCATTATAGTGTATTTTTATGTATGAGAGAGTAATAAAACAATAAATTATGTATGCAAATCCCTAAACTGTTGATACGGGTGACTCAATGAAAAACAGATATTTGTCAACAAGTTTACAGAAGTATATAGGAAAACAATTTTAAATTGACTATGACCACCAGGTATAAAGGTTGGAGCAGAATAGAATACAATAGTTGTGAGGGTTACTAATCCCTAAATAAGGTTGCCAGTGTCGGAGTGATGGAGGTTAACAGGTACTAATGAATTTGCAAGAAATGTAAGATGTTTATTTTATTGGTTATATATAACCAATAAAAGTTTAATAAGTACCTACCTATTTGCAAAATAAAGTTTAATTCTTTAGATAAAATAAAACGTTTTATTTTATCTGAACTGAGTGCATTCCACGAAGTAAGGGTTTCAAAAATCAAACATTTAATTCTTTAATTCCAGGAATCTACGACAGTAATTGACTAGATAATTACCTTCTAAACTTATTCCACAGAAAATGTGATAGTGGGTTTTTCCATTTTGTAGGAAGGTCCAAGTGGCGTATTCAAAATTCTTAACAGTTCACTAAAAGTAGGTACTTCAGTTGCAGGGTGCAGTTTATTGTGTATACTAGTGTATACTTAACAGTTAGTGAAAAAACATTAATATTTAATTGTTTTAAATCATTTACAGACAAACGTTTATGTGAAAGTGTTGATGAGACCGTTGAGTTAGTTAGCAGTACACTTGGTGTTGGGAAATCTACGATTTACAGAGTTATTAAAGAAGAGCAATGTGGTAGTTTTCAAATGCCACGTAATGCTCCAGGGAAACCAAAATTTCAAATAGAATATCATTTTAAAGAAGGACTTCGACGGAAAGTGCATGAATTCTTCTTTAGACAAGAATTTCCAACATTGGATAAAGTTCTTGTCTCAGTTCGAGATGATAAGGATTACCCAGAAATGAGTCGAAGTACGTTATGGAAACTTTTAAAAGAAATAGGCTTCCGCTGGAAAAAGAATCCCAGAAAGTCTATTTTATTAGAAAGAAGCGATATTGTCATATGGAGAAGACATTTTCTAAGAACCATAAAGGAAATGAGAAACCAAAAAAGAAAAATATTTTATCTTGATGAAACATGGATCAACGAGGGTCATACACCAAATAAATTTTGGCAGGATGAAACTGTTACAAGTCAAAGGCACGCTTTTGTAAATAACTTATCTACTGGTTTAAACCCACCATCAGGAAAGGGACGCAGGCTGATAATAGTACACATTGGCAGTTCAGACGGTTTTGTTGAAGGTGGTTTATTAACTTTTGAATCAACTCGTACCGGTGACTACCATGAAGACATGAACGCTGATGTCTTTCAAGAATGGTTCGAACAAATGATAGATCTTCTTCCTAAGAACTGTGTAATAGTAATGGATAATGCAAGTTATCACTCCAGACTTATAGAAGGACTGCCCACAACCAAGTGGTTAAAAAAAGACTTGCAGAATTGGCTGAGTTCAAAAAATATTCCGTATCATCCCGGATCTATAAGAAAGGAACTTTATTCGTTGTGTGCCCTTCATAAAGAAAAATTTAAAAAATACGAAATTGATGAAATTGCCAAAAATCGTGGAATGACAGTACTTAGATCCCCACCATATCATTGTGAATTAAACCCGATTGAACTGGTATGGGCACAGATAAAGAGTGAAGTTTCAAGAAAAAATACCACTTTTAAAATTCATGATGTTAAACAGTTGTTTTTGGAGGCCGTAAATAATGTAAAACCTGAAAACTGGGAAAAGGCAGTAAATCACACTATTAAAGAAGAGGAAAAAATGTGGAAGCTGGACAATATTACTGATAAAATGATCGAGCCAGTTATTATAAATCTTGGTTCTGAAAGTTCATCTTCTGAATCTGATTTGGATTTGTAACAAGTAGCTGTAAGTTTTATATTAATATTTTTATTCATCTATTTAACATACCTTAGACGGTTTCAAAAACTCTTTTTCTCTTTTGTAATTTTTAAAAATTAAAAAAAATGTGAATTTTTTAAAACCCTTTTTAATGTAGGCCAGTCAGTTCTAATATAGTGTGTGATAAAAGAGGTCACTTTTGTTTACATACACATAACACTTTATAACACTGAAATAATTCATTTATTTTTTACAATTATTCAATTAATCTTGAGCACGCCCATGGAGTGGTCGGAGGTACCAGTTAAAATTATGCTAATTACTCTCTCGTTCATAAAAATAAACTATAATAGATTCATTTTTGAAGGTAACTATTGCACTATAAGGTAACAGTTTTAGAAATCATTACAGAGCATCGATCTGTAGTGAAGCCTACGCAATACGTACCATCCAAAGTTGCTTTTAAAATTTTCTAATACAACTTGAGCTATGTTTTAAAAAATTAAATCACTTGGTTTGGGATAACCCTTGGATCCGTCTGTGGCCAATAATGATTTTAAAGTAACTAAATCAAAACTGGATTCAAATAATGTTTTCTAATGATTTTTTAGTCAGAAACAGAAGTTTTTGTACTGACATTTTATGCCAATTGTCTCGACCTTCAGAGGGAATACAAAACCTATTTGAGAACATTATATCTATATTTTTATCTTGGTAAATTAAGCCTACAATAGAATATGTAGGGGAGAGTAGTACACAATAAGACATGGTACACAATAAGACATTCTAATTTTTTTTTAAATTTACCGCCAAGTTTCAATTCTGCAACCAACATTATTTCAGAAATGTCATTTTACAGCGCCAGTCAAAATACCACCATTTCATTCGTGACCTCGTAAAAGTTACAGTGATAAACTGTTTAATTAAGGTAAGAAGTTACTTTTTATATAGTTTTGTTGACTTATTATTAGAACTAATTGTTGATTTGTATCAATTTGCAAGTGTATGCGTGGAATACCACAGTTAAGTTAGTATAACCTCAAATAGTCATGCCTCAAAACTAAAAATTAAATATGATTATTTGCATTTGTTTACAACAATGCTACTTGGTACACAATGAGACACCGGGTGATAGTACACAATGAGACTGTCCCATTGTGTACTACTAAAATTTGTACCAAGTGTTTATGCTATAATTATATGTTGTATAAGTAGAATGAAAGTTTATTATGTTTGTTACAGACATGGTGCGCAAAGAAAAACCAAGGAGTCGAGCGACATTCAGCTCCGATGATATGACAAGTGCCGTACAAGATGTTTTGGACGGAAAATCATTAAGAATTGATGCCGTTGAACACGGAGTAAAATTTCAGACATTACAAAGATATGTCGTAAAAAAACGTACTAATCCAGATGATGATCGAATGGAACCCAATTATGCTGTACGACGTGTGTTTACAGAGGAACAGGAAATTTCTCTGTGTGACTATATCAAAACTTGTAGCAAAATGAGCTACGGATTAACAACCAATCAAGCACGAAAGGTAGCATATGACATGGCAATTAAAAACAATATTCTTGTTCCAACTAATTGGATCAAAGGTAAAATAGCTGGACTCCAATGGTTCCGTTCATTTTTAAATAGACGTGGGAACCTCAGTATACGTCAACCAGAGGGTTGCAGTTTATCAAGATTAACATCATTTAATCCACACAATGTCAATAAGTTCTTCAACAATTTACATGCCGTTTATTCTAGATATCCATCAGCTGTGTCTAATATCAGGATATATAACCTTGATGAGACTAGTACAACAACAGTGCAGAAACCTAAGAAAGTCGTAGCGGAGAAAGGTGTAAAACAGCTGAATAGTTGTACTAGCGGTGAAAGGGGTATTCTTATTACTACATGTGTAATTGTATGTGCGAATGGTACGTTTCTACCTCCTGTTATGGTTTTTCCAAGGAAATATTATAAGGAGCATATGACACAAGGAGCTCCACCTGGCACACTGGGTTTGGCAAATCCAAGTGGATGGATGAATAACGAGCTGTTTGTTGACGTTATAAAACATTTCATTAAGTTTAGCAACAGTTCAATTGAAAACCCTTCCATACTGATCTACGACAATCATTAGAGTCACGTAACATATCAAGTTGTTCAACTGGCAAAGGATAATGGTGTAATCATACTGACTCTGCCTCCACATTGTAGTAACAAACTGCAACCCCTTGATGTTTCAATTTTCTCTCCCTTTAAAGCGTATTACAATGCTGCTATAGACTCATGGTTGCTGAACCATCCTGGTAAACCTATTTCAATATACCAGATCGCACAATGTGTAGGAGAGGCACATATGAAAGCATTAACACCTACTAATATTCTGTCAGGTTTTAATAAAACGGGAATTTTTCCCCTTAATAGAGACATTTTTTCTGAAGCTGACTTCATTGGCAGTTCTGTGACTGATAGACCAAATAAAACTGAACAGCCAAATCCACAACCAGAGTCGACAGAAATGTTTAGTGTGCTCTCCAATCAAGTTATATTATCCTCATCGAAGACACCTGAAAATCAAGAAGTATCCCCGCCAAGGACACCTGAAACACCGATAATGTCTCAAAACTAAGTTAATAGTATCATCTGCGAATTCAAGTTCTTTCATCGCCCCTCATGAGTTTAAAGGATTTCCAAAAGCAGAAAAGAGAAAAGGTGTAAAGGCAAGGAAAACTAAAAAGAGTGCAATTTTAACTAACACACCTGACTTGGATCAGTTAAAACTACAAGCAACAACCAAAAAAATGACTCCTCAGAATAATAAACGAATTAGGGCCAATTTAAATAAGGTAAGCGGCTCAACACCAAAGCCGAAAAAAAATAGAAGAAGTGATAGCACTTCATCCGAGGAGGGTGAAGAACTAATAAATTACGATGATTCTTCTGGCGATGAATGTGAAAATTTACAGTTGGAAGACGATTATGACATTGATGCTAGTACAGAAATTTCCATTGATAATTTTGTATTAGTGAAATTTAAAAACAATATATTTTATGTTGCTAAAGTTCTCAAGACATTAGACGATAATGAATTTAAAGTGTAATTTTTAAGAAAAAGTGGTAAGCTTCAAGGCTGCTTTATTTTTCCCTTAGTTGAAGACATTGCTGCAGTAGCTAGGTCAGACATTGTATCAATTCTACCAAAACCAAAAAATGTAGATCAAAAAAACAAGCGTCTTGCATCTTAGTTCAAATTTGATGTAAAGTTTGACAGTATTAAGATCCGTTAAAATTTTCTTTCGTTTCAGTTTTTCTATTGTAAATGTAAAATTGTTATTTTTAATAATAAAAACTACACTCTATGTATTTAATTTAACAAATTATTGAAATAATACCACTTGACTCATTGTGTACCACCACTTGACTCATTGTGTACCACCAATCGTACACAATGAGACAGATGTAGACGGTTAGCAAAATAATCATAGATTTTGTTTCTTCACTCATGAGGGAATATTTATTTCAGATTATATTGAGGAAATAATCATATTGATGCCTGGTTAACTCAGTTTTTAGACAAATTCAAAAATGTCAATGTCAGACATAAAAATGTGTTTTTTGTCTCATTGTGTACTACCCTCCCCTAACTGTTATTTTTATTATATAGTAAAGTCGAGTGCATATCATTTTCTATTGGTATCCATGTATTTTGAACGTATGCCAAAAGACAAATGTATTTTGTAAGAATTCCCTCATTGAAAACAAGTTACCTATGTCCCTACTTCATTATCCCTTAACCTTATTTTTTTGTACAAAATCATTGAATTATACTTTGTAAGAAATTAAATAATCATTGAATATTATTTTTCATCCCAAAAAATCGTGTTAGTGCATAATATATTATAACAGTTCATAATATGAAACCAAAATACATGTAGTTTGCACACTATTTCAGAAAGATTTTTACTTTCTCTATAGATGTCTGGATGTCTGGATATAACTTATTATGGGTTGGAAAATTTAATTTAAAAGGTAGACATAAATATAAATATTATTTTAACAAAAACAGAATTACAAAGAACGTATGATAATGTTCTTATGTACTATTATACTATTTACAGAAACTTTGTAATTTTCACTGAATAATTCTATATTATACAATGGCTATTCAGGTTCCGCCGTAGCGCCATCTGTGACTGAAGCGACGAAGCTGGGGTTGTCGTAATGTTTGCTTGAATGATTTTCCACCACTACCACTAAATCTTTAGGAAGTTCCCAATGTGCGGCGTCGTTGTATTCTAATAGTGTAGGAAGTTTTTTGGTGACACTTAAAATACATCCTAAAAAAAAAAATAAAATATAAATTAGCACAAAAACCTATGTAGGTATCGATTAAAAATTAAGTCTACGACAAGTCATAAAGTAGGTACAACACAAAAATTAAAAAGCTATGCTTTTCAATAGCAATTGCTGATAGGTATGGTAAATTTTGAAAATTCTTTTATGCTGTTGCTGTATATTCAGTTTATATTGTATTTATTTAGCTTTTCAAAATAGGTAATTGCCTTTAAAATTTTCTGTAAAAATTTTTTTATTGAACTTAGTAATGCTCAAATAAAGAGTAAAGTAAGAAAGCATAATTAAAAAAAATGGAAGCTCTTTAGAAAATGTACAAGTAGGTACTTAAATAAGATGTAATGATTTTATTAGGTAGTGCATATATTATATAATAAATACAGGGTGAGTTACCACTAACGGGATGGAAGATTATAGCGAAAGGGTAAAAGATTTGAAAGTTTTTACATAAATAGATTGTACGTTGATAAAAGCTGCATTTTAAAATTATTTTGAAATACACAGGATATCCCAATAAATTGCGGCGTATCAAAGTTATATTTTTTCTTATGGAATCCTCTATTTTATTACATTTTCTTATAGAAAAAGTGGACCGGGGACACAATGTACGTCCTGGTTGAAAAATTTAAAACAGTGGAGTGGAAAAGCAACAATAGAACTCTTCAGAACTTCTGCAGATAGAGTAAAATGTGCCGTGTTAATCGACAATGTCGTTAAAGGATGAGGCACACGAAAAAGAAGAAGTAAAAATTGCATCTTATTAAATATACAAATAAATAAATATACAGAAGAAACACTGCTTATGGTAATTTAAATAATCGTAATAGATTGACAAACATTAGTTGCTAAGAAGCACAGTATGTATTTTCCTGTCAGATTAAACAGAGAAATTCAGAGTTATTCAAAAAACGAAAGAACTAGAGCTTTCTAATTTTGATATAAAATACTATGGAGATTTCTGCAAAAAATGAAATATATTTTAAAAAGAAGTATTTTTACACGAAAATATAATATAGTATTGTGGGTAAAAATCGTATTCTTGCCAAAAATTATTAAAAAGGATCATTTTTTTTTATATTTTTACCAAATTTCACCAACTATCAAAGGGTTATGAATTTCTCATGAAGATGAAATCATTTTCCTTGCGCACTTTGTATAAACGAGGTTGCGCGCTACTCGCACGACGGTTAAAAATTGCTTTAACTTTCTGACGATTCAATTTTGAAATCGGAAACTTTCTAGACAAGTTTTTTTAAATTTTTATTGTAGAGTTTGTTAAAAAGGAAGATTCAAAAATTTGTACAACAAATTTTTTATTAGAATAAAATATACAACGAGCAGCATACGAGTTTTTTTAAAAAATTTCAGTTTTGTATAATCAAAATAAGAGTTCATATTTATTTTTTTTGGCTGTCAAAACAGTAAAATAAAAATTTTTTTTAAAAATTTTAAAAAATTATTTAGAAAATTTAAGACTATTATTACATTTAGAAAATTTGTGTTGATTATGAACATAGCTTGAAGGAGCTTAAATTTAAAGTTTATAATTATTTAAATAAAGTTATCTAAATAAAAGAGAATGTTTTATAGAACTATATTTTTATATCTTAGTTAAATTAAAATGGTGTTACAACGGTGTAATTTTGCGGTGATATAGACATACGTTGTACATTTTTTCGATTTTTTAAGATTTGCCGGAATGAGGGATACTGTCCCATTTTTAAAAATTTGAGGACAATTTAGTTTACACGTCTTTTTTTTTATGACAGACCAGTTTATTATTTAATGATTAGTGTAACATAAAATTCTAAATTTAATGAATGGTACGAATTTTTTTGATCTACTAGTGGTCTACTGTTGTTTCTTTATATGAGATCGAATACACACAAGATATTAAAACATAAGTTAATGATTAACATTTAGCAAATACACGTGTGCAAGTTATTTATTAGATACGAAACGCCGTCTTCCTCTTCAAATGTTCTTTCCGTTAGAGAGATTGAAACTAATCATGGCCACCTTAAATTTCAAAGCAACTCCTTAAACGGGATGTATTAAACAGCAACAATACAATTCTCTTATATTAGGTTCTCATGTATTCGTCTTTTTTCCAAACTTCTGCCATCTATTTTGTGTTGAATTATGAGCCGGCTGATGCCGTATTGTCCTCACCGAACTATATGTATGATGTATTGCAGTTTTATTTCTTCTATTATCCCTTCAACTTCTTTTTATTTTTTTATCCCTTGCAAAACACTATCTTTTGCAAGCGTTACATAGAGATAAATACATTAAAATTTTCATTTTAATGTTGACGATTGCATTGGATTGTCAGAAGAAAAGGTTATTCCTAGCATCGTCCAATAGCTAGCAGTTAGCTTGGAATCGCAGTTCACCTAAGTCACCAAGTAATTTTATATCAATTCGAGCTATTACAAATCTTCTCGATAAAAGGATAAACCTAGAGGCTCGTGTGTAGAGAACTCCTCGTCTCCTTAAACCTGCTTAATGAGAGGTGAAACACCTCGAAATACGTGTAGGAAAATAGTGGAGCTCGCTTTATATGCAAGAAATTCTCCACCATTTCAAGCGATACATATATATATATATATATATATATATATATATATATATATATATATATATATATATATATATATATATATATATATATATATATTCGTTATCTGCTTACAGCGTTGAATAATTTTGTGTGTAGTCGATTTTGTTGAAGCTACGGTGCATCTACTAATAGTTTTATTAAATTACCCGAGATAACTTTTTTTGAAAGGGATGAAAAACTAATAGCGGTGGAGGATTAAAAATTTTTTCTCGTGGTAGAAGCCATGATGCGTTATCATCGTAATAATAGTTTTTTACACTATCTTCTTGTTGAGCCATTATTAACCCTAAAAAATTTTTATGCAGATTTATGACTAAGTCTTATCTTAATATGTGCCATAAGCTAATGGATACATAACATTACAAAACAGATACATGTCACAAAATCATATCTTAATAAAAATCAGGTAAAAATGATTAAAAACCGAATACATCACAATAAAATACCTTGTTATCATCTATGTTGTTATGGTATAAAAAGGCAATAATCATATATTAATTGGTGTGCTCAGAGATGGACGCTCAACAGTAATTGGTTAACAAGGTAGTAACCTGAGAAGACGTATAGATGCAGATACCTCGTATAGACCTCGGTCTTGTTCGAGTACTACTACTGGCGTTTCTTAAAAAATATACTCTTTAAGAAACTTTATAAAACTACAACAATTCGAATGCTATTTTGGCTTTAGGATATAATATGGAACAATTAAACAATACACAACAAATTAGTATACAAAATAAATGAAGAACACAAGGCAAAAGGTACTATAGAGTATAAATTATTGCCAGTGGCATTTTTAGACGATTGAAAAATTGTTGACAAAATGTGACCAGCTTACATTGCTATAAAATAGACAAACTCTTTTACTTTGGTTCCAATATAATGTTTGCACTATATTTATGATTTTACTGTCAATGCGCTTGTTCATAAGTATTGATATTAGTTTTTCGTGTCTTACTTTATCGAGTCAACGAATCACAAACGTAGATCAGCGTTTACATCTCGACATCGCTGAATCAATATGTTGATGGCAAATAGTCCTTCTCGAGTACTCATTCCATTTCGGAACCCGAACTGCGTCTCACTAATATCCTCCTCTAGCCTTTCGTATATTCTCTTATGTATTACTTTCAGCAGTACTTTTAAAGTATGACTCATGAGGCTCAGTATTCGATAATCAGAGCACTCTTTTGCTGCTTGTTTTTTAGGGATGGTTATAAATGCTGACTTCAACCACTCTTGTGGTATTATTCCCGTATCGTACACCGTGTTGAATAAATCTGCCAATACTTCCAAGTTAACATCTTCCACCAGTTTTAACAGTTCTACTGGTATTTCATCTAATTCAGCTGCCTTATTGTCTTTAGAGTTTTTGATAGTGTTACGATAATTATCCTGGCCTAAAATAACCGTAAATATTATGACTAATGCTGTTCTGTTTTTAGATTTTACGAGAGTATTCTATTAGCCGGCAGAAATTTACCTGAAGGGACCTTCCAGAAACGGTCGGGCCGATGTAAAAATACCCGTTTGCCTTACCGTTATAATTTCGCCGCTAATCGAGAAGGCTGTTCGATGATTCTAGCGTAAAGGCAATGGCATATATAAAGGACATTTTATTTGGAAGGAACAGTTAATTCTGAACACCCGCGCTCGCGAATTTGTTACGTACGGATATTAATAAATTATTGTCAGATAAGTTAATATAAATAAAGAAATAAATTAAATCCGTAAGTGTTATAAATATTGAACCTTTTAATAAATTCACAACAAATGGTGTCAGAGTGAGATCGAACATAAATTAGACTTATAATAATAATACAAGTGAATATAAAATAAATTGTGAAAATGGCTACGATTTATGAGCTGACAGTGACGAATTTAAGAAGACATCTTGAAGACAGAGAATTAGCTTCTACCGGAAAAAAGGCTGAGTTAGTCCAACGACTAAAGAACGCTTTGCTAGAAGAAGGACTAGATTCAGAGACTTATATATTTGAAGACAAACATGATGCTGTCCTCTCGTCGATTTCGAAAATTTCTGGTGACATCGCATCATTAGAGAACAAAGTTTCTGACGATATTTCGAAAGTTTCTTCTGATGTAGCCAAAGTTTCCGGCGACATCGCTTCGTTGGAAGACAAAGTTTCTAACGAGATTTCTTCGCTGGAAAGCAAAGTCTCTGCTAACATCTCTTCGGAAATCTCTAAAGTCACTTCTGAGATGTCTGCCCTGGACGATAGAATATCTTCGTTAAAAAACCAAGTTGCTGCCGATATGTTGGCCTTCGAAGAAAAGATATGGAAAGAGATGGAAAAGAAGATGGAGGAAACAGGGACAGCAGAGAGAGGTAACAATCCGATTACAGTGGAGATAAAAGAAGACGAGACGAAATGTAAGTTGCAGACACGGCCGAAATTTGAAGGAAGTGGAGGTTCTATGCATGTTAAAGTCCCAACTTTCGACGGAAAATCATCATGGAACAACTACATGAAACAGTTCGAATCAGCCGCAAGAGCGAATGGATGGTCTGAAAAAGAAAAGGCTGTAAACCTGACTATCGCTCTTCGAGGAGATGCCTTAGATGTGCTGCAGACCATAGCCGTAGAGGAGACCGATGATTTCGAACAACTCAAGAAGAGGCTAAATATGCGATATGGCCACGAACATTTGGAGCATGTATATCAGTCACAGCTTAAAAATCGTAGACAGAAGAAAGAGGAGGCTCTTCAAGAATATGAGGTAGATATTGCCAGATTGGTACGATATGCTTATCCAACAGCTCCCGAAGACATGATGGAAAAATTGGCCGTTCAAACGTTTATTGATGGTCTTCGTGATCATGAAATGCAGAGAACACTACGATTAGCTCGTCACAAGACGCTGGTTGATGTCTTATCCGCCGCCCTCGAATACGAGTCAGCTACGCAGGCCTCTGGCGGGTACAGTAAAGTTAGGACTGTAAAAGAGGAAGGAGATGAAGATAAACTTGACCAGCTCGTTAATATGATGAAAAGCATGACATATAAGAAAACGAAGACCATCAGATGCTGGAATTGTGGCGAAATAGGACACGTACGAAGCTCCTGTAAACACCCTAGGTACGACGCAAATCAAGAAACTCACCATCAGGAAAACTAGAACGGGTCAGCCTTAGGGGGGCAGCTTCGACCCAAAACTTTTCCAAAGACCCTCTCATACTAATAGCTTCTTTGAAATGTCGTGAAGATAGTGTATATGTAGATGGAGACATAAATGGTAAAAAGCATACGTTGTTGGTGGATACCGGAGCGACCAGAACCATTATACGCCCGACAGTTATAAACAGCCGAAAGAAACTGTTACCAACGAGGTTGCGACTTCGGACCGCTACAGGTGAAAATGCCAACATTCATGGAGAAATCCAGGTACAATTGGGAATTGGAGCAGAAAAGTTTGTCCATACTGTTATAGTTGCTGACATCGAAGAGGATGTTATATTAGGAATGGACGTAATGAATATGCATGGATTCCAATTGGATTTTAAGAATAAGGTAATCAAAGTTGGCAACGAGGAAGTATTTCTCCATCCACATAATGACAACACTGTGCAAGCAGCCATTAAAGAAGATACAGTCGTGCCTGCGAGAAGCGAAACGATCATAGTAGCGCGGCTACAGGGAATTGTGGACGAAGGGAGACCTGTTATGATGGAGCCTTGGAACCACGACGATGAGGTTGGCCGTGGAATCATAATTGGAAAGGAATTGGTGACTTCGGCTAAAGAAATTCCTGTGAGACTTATCAATGTCAACGACTACCCAGTGACCATCAAGAAAGAGACAAAGGTAGGAACTTGTGTACCTGTGACATCCATAATCCGTCAGGCGACAACATCTGATAATTCCAACGACAAATTCGACCAAATGGTTGCAGTTGCAGGACAGTCTCTAAATCAGATGGAGAAAAGGAAATTAAGGGAATTTCTTCGGCAGTATCGTGATATTTTCGTACCGAAAGGAGGAAAGACGGGAAGAACTACCGTTGTTAAGCATAAAATTGATACTGGTAATGCTAAGCCAATTCGTCAAACAGCTCGACGATTACCACAGACGACAAGAGAGGAAGCTGAAACGATTGTTCAGGAAATGAAGAAAGACGGGGTGATAGAACCTTCTACGAGCCCATGGGTCTCTCCGGTGGTCCTGGTTAAGAAGAAAGACGGAACGACGAGGTTCTGTGTGGATTACCGTTTGCTGAACAACGTTACCAAGAAAGATAGTTATCCTCTGCCTCGGATCGATGACACATTGGACACATTGGCTGGAAGTAAATTGTTTTCTACTTTAGATTTGAAGTCTGGATACTGGCAGGTAGAAATGGACCCAGTCGATAAAGAAAAGACAGCCTTCACCACAGGATCTGGATTGTGGCAATTCAACGTTATGCCATTTGGACTTTGTAATGCTCCTGCGACATTTGAGAGGCTTATGGAAAATGTGTTGAGAGGGTTATCTTGGAAAACATGCCTGGTTTATTTAGATGACATAATCGTCTTGGGGGAGACATTCGAAGATCATTTGAGGAATTTAGAAAACGTTTTTAATCGACTTAAAGCTGCCCTATTGATGCTAAACCCCAAGAAGTGCCAGCTATTTCAAGGTAAAGTCAATTATCTGGGTCATATAGTCAGTAAAGAAGGAGTGGCCGTGGATAAGGGAAAAATCGATTCCATTAAGGAATGGCCAAAACCAACTGACAAACATCAAGTGAGAAGTTTTCTTGGACTATGTACTTACTACCGGAGGTTTATTAAGAAGTTTGCAGATATCGCTAAGCCATTAACGCGACTTACAGAGGAAGCAAGAGAATACCGCTGGGATATAGACTGCC
This sequence comes from Diabrotica undecimpunctata, assembly GCF_040954645.1. Lineage (NCBI taxonomy): Eukaryota > Metazoa > Arthropoda > Insecta > Coleoptera > Chrysomelidae > Diabrotica > Diabrotica undecimpunctata. Next base: position 137,952,470 of record NC_092805.1, read on the forward strand.
AAAATGCCTTTGAAACGTTGAAAAAGCATTTAATAACAGCACCAATTTTGGGGTATCCACTGCCAGAAGGAGAGTTCATCTTAGATACGGATGCAAGTAATGTGGGAATTGGAGGAGTGCTGTCTCAGATTCAAGGAGGACAGGAACGAGTCCTCGGATATTTTAGTAAAGTTCTTTCAAAACCTGAGCGGAATTATTGCGTCACGAGAAGAGAACTTCTAGCAGTAGTTAAATCAGTAGAGCACTTCTATCAATACCTCTATGGAAGGAAGTTTTTAATCCGAACCGACCATGCCGCCCTTAAGTGGTTGATGCAGTTTAAGAATCCAGAGGGTCAGATAGCCAGGTGGATCGAACGACTTCAAGAATACGATTTTAAGATTGAGCACCGAGCCGGAGTTAGCCACAGAAATGCTGATTCTCTTTCCAGAAGGCCATGCCCCGCAGAGTGTTCCCACTGCAACAAAACGGAATCCAAGGAAGCAGCAGTGCTAAGAACGACGATTGTCAACGACGACTGGACGCCTACTAAGATAAGGGAAGAACAAGAGAGAGATCCAGTTATACAGAAAATCCGAAAATGGAAAGAGGAAAACCGTCGACCACCTTGGCAGGAAATATCAAACCTATGCTCAGTAGTTAAGACGTATTGGGCCCAGTGGGACTCATTTATCATCGAAGATGGCTTGCTCAAACGAGTCCTGGAAAATGATGACGGTTCAGAGAAAAGAAGACAGTTGGTGATCCCAAAGAGCAGAATAGCCGAAGTACTTCGTCAGTTACACGACAGTCCATCGGGAGGGCATTTTGGTGTAAGGAAAACCCTTCAGCGAATTCGGGAACGGTTTTATTGGATGAACAGTTCCGACGACGTAAAAGACTGGTGTAAGAAATGTACTATTTGTGCTACGAGTAACGGGCCTCACCGGAAAAGGAGAGCTCCTATGAGACAATATAATGTTGGAAGCCCGTTTGAAAGAATAGCTTTGGACATTGCAGGGCCATTTCCAGAAAGTGAAAATGGGGGCAAGTACATGTTGGTAGTAATGGATTACTTCACTAAGTGGGTCGAGATTTATGCACTTCCAGACCAGAAGGCCGCCACCGTTGCAGATAAGTTGATCCAAGAATATATCAGCCGATTTGGAGTGCCTTTGGAGATCCATAGTGACCAAGGCAGGAACTTTGAAAGTGATCTATTCCAAGGAATATGTGATAGACTAGGCATGAAGAAAACAAGAACTACCGCGTATCATCCGCAATCGGATGGTATGGTAGAACGAATGAATAGGACAGTTGGCAAGTATTTGACAAAGATGGTGTCCGATCATCAGCGAGACTGGGACCAATACCTTCCGTTCTTCACAATGGCCTACAGATCTGCTGTTAACGAATCAACGGGCCAGACACCAGCCAGAGTCCTATTCGGACGCGAAATGCGACTACCTTGTGATCTAGAATTTGGGTGTCGACCTGGAGAAGATGTAGCAGGTGAAGATTATGTGATCGAATTACGAAGAAGAATGGACGATGTACATGAGTTGGTCCGTTCCCACCTTCAGATCGCTAGCGACCGAATGAAGAAACGGTACGATACACAAGCCGAAAAGGGTTGCTTTAAGAAGAACGACAAAGTATGGCTGTATAATCCCAAGAAGCGAAAAGGTTGTTCTCCCAAATTGCAGCAGTTTTGGGAAGGTCCATACCTCATCATGGAGAAGATCAACGATGTCATCTACCGAATAAGCAAGATTCCGAGGGGAAAGCCGATGATAGTACACCATAACCGGCTGGCGTCTTTCGAAGGTGACCACGACGTAGATGAAGAAGTGGAAGTAAACCAAGTCCAAGACGTGTCTGACCTCACGTTTGAGGAATTCATGGGTGCCTATGGAGGTACCGGTAAAGCAAGACATGGTGTTACCACTGAAGAAAAGCAAGATCTACTCGCGCTCCCCGATGACTACTCGCTGGCCCTTACCATCCCGGCCAGTATCAAAGACGCACCAGGGTTGGCATCCGTCTTTCGAAGGAAGTTTGGTCGAGTTGCAGAACTTCAATGCCAGGTGCCAGCTCCCGGTAAAACCTTGAAACTCCAAGATGCATCACGTTACCTTTTCTACCTGGTAACAAAAGACACTGCCCGTGACCAACCTACCTACCGAGATGTGTGGGAAGCCTTACTTCAATTGAGAGAGCACGTACTAGAGTCCGACGTGCAAAAGTTAGCCATGCCAAAGTTGGAGTGCCGCCAATTAGATTGGAGGGTTATCCGAAATATGGTGGAGGAGATCTTTAAAGACACCGAAGTCCAGGTGTTAGTCTGTTGCAATCCGCATAGTTACTGGTGCGGAGAGAAAACCGTCCCTTGTCATTTTTATACAACTGGAAGTTGTAAAAGAGGGTCCAGTTGCCGATACCAGCATACAGTTCCGGTTTCAGTCCCGACAAGGTTCCAGGAGGAACCATCTTTTAAGAGGGGGGCAATGTTACGATAATTATCCTGGCCTAAAATAACCGTAAATATTATGACTAATGCTGTTCTGTTTTTAGATTTTACGAGAGTATTCTATTAGCCGGCAGAAATTTACCTGAAGGGACCTTCCAGAAACGGTCGAGCCGATGTAAAAATACCCGTTTGCCTTACCGTTATAATTTCGCCGCTAATCGAGAAGGCTGTTCGATGATTCTAGCGTAAAGGCAATGGCATATATAAAGGACATTTTATTTGGAAGGAACAGTTAATTCTGAACACCCGCGCTCGCGAATTTGTTACGTACGGATATTAATAAATTATTGTCAGATAAGTTAATATAAATAAAGAAATAAATTAAATCCGTAAGTGTTATAAATATTGAACCTTTTAATAAATTCACAACAATAGCATTTTTGATTTCATCTATCATGATCTTCTGTCTCTCTAAAGGATTTAATTCTTGTATTTTCTGCATTTCACCTCTTTCATCTTGGAAAAGTTTTCTAACGTACTCCTCCCATCGTCTTAATTTCTCTGGTAAATCTATTAGTAGTACCTCTTTTTTGTCTTTTATGTGTCCTTGCTGTCTATTTCGTCCCATTCCAGTCACTTCTCTTATTTTTTTGTGCATATTTCTCATATCGTATTTTGTTTCTAGTTCTTCTATCTCTTTACATTGTTTCATCAAATAGATTTCATTAGCTGTTTTGATTTTTTCCTTAATTCTTCGTTGTATTTCTTTATACTTCTGTAGATCTTTTCCTTTTTATTTCCTTCTTTCTTCCATCTGTAATAGTATTTCTTCTGTCATCCACTGTTTTTTAGCCTCTGACCTATGTTGTATCAAACTTTCTTGAGCTGGTTTCACTAATGTGTTTTTTATATTATACCACTTTTGATTTACATCCATAATTTGTTTGTTGTCAGTTTGTGTTTTTTGCATATTAACATTCACATTATTTTTTATTTCGTTTTTTATTTCTTCGTTTTTTAGCATTCTTACATTAATTTTTGGTTGTTGTTTCAATTCTTTTTAATTTTATTTTCACGTCAGCAACTAACACATCGTGGTCTGAGTTAACATCTGCTCCAGGATAAGTTTTAACTGAGGTTACAGAGTTTTTATATCTGCTATTTACGAGACATGCCACAAGAAAACAGTTTCAGAACATTTTTAAGAATGCTATTATTTGGATCCTGTAGGACAAACTGTTTTTTTTTTAAATAGAATAAGTTAATAGGAATTTTTTGTACCAGTTTGCTTTGAGTAACCAATGATTTCTTTTTATGAAATGTAGCTACTGTAGGAAAATAATTAAAATAAATAAATTAATGTGAAAATGGTGTACAATCTATTTTACTATTTAATTAGTTGAAATACACAATTATTTCAAGTAGAAAAAATTGCGTTAGCTTTTAAATATGTTTATTTCACGCACGTAATAAAAAAGTCCAAAATCCAAAGCCAAATCTACCACAATTTCATTGTGTAAAGATCACTCGTTTCTACATACACACAACATTCGCATAAATAAAGACCGCTGAATTCTTGCAAAAACTTTCCTACTTCTTCTTTACGGGCCATCTCCACGACGGAGGTTGGCAATCATCATGGCTATTCTGAGCTTAGATGCTTCCGCTTTGAATAGTTCGTTTAAAGTGCATCCGTACCATTCCCTCAAGTTACGCAACCGTGAGATTCTTCTCCTTCCTACACTTCCCCTGTATAATTAATTGAAGTATGTTATATCTTTCATTATGCATAACATGCCCCAGGTATTTCAGCTTTCGTGTCTTGATGGTTTCCAATATTTCCATCCTTTTGTTGACTCTTCTCATGACTTCGTTGTTTATTACATGCTTGGTCCATGATATCTTCAGGATTCTTCTATACAGTCTATCCCAAACCCTTCTTTCAGTGCGTCACTAATTTTGACATAATATAGGATTTTAAGAATGTCGAGAATTATTGCATGCCATTTTAGTTAAATTTGACAGTTGCAGGATCGTAATCCCTCTTTTACTAATTGAAAATAATTTAATAATTTTAATATTAGTCTTTGTTCTTTCTCGATATATCTCGGCATATTTAAAATATTTTTATGACAATAAATACAAAATTAAATTTTCAGTGTAAAATGTCTGATAATACTAACCTGGAATTACAATTATTTTATCAGTTGACGTTGTGAAAGTACTGCCAAGATCGAGACCTTCTGCGTCAAATTATATTTATGCGCATCATCGATTGGATATCTATTTAGCGAATTCTAAACTCCAACCAATTATACACCCGTAAGTAGAATTAGCTTTACGATAAAAAGTTCTATGTATAATAATCACAGACTCACGTTTTTTTTCTGTCACTTTTAGCTTAATGTGTTAGAGAGAATTCGATTAACTATGACGCACTGAAAGAAGGGTTTGGGAAGAACTATTCACCCACAGTTCAAATGCTTTCAACTTTTTAGTAGTCACGCGTTAAATGTCCATGCTTCTATATCGTAAAGGAGAGTCGAGAAAATATAACACCTTGACAGCCTAACTCTCAAGTCTAATTTCAGTTCTCTTGCACAATGTACCTTTCTCATTTTATTGAAGTTTGTTCGTGCTTTCTCTATTCGAACTTTGATTTCTTTGGAGTAATCGTTTGTGTGATTAATTATTGTGCCAAGATAATTGTAGTTTTCAACTTGTTCTAAAGTTTTACCGTTAATTGTCAGGATTTCAACATTATTTTGGGTTTTTGATATCCTCATAAATTTAGTTTTCTTAATATTTATTGATAATCCATATTTTTCTCCATACTCAACTATATTCACTAGCTTTTAAAGGTCTTGTAGGTTGTCTGCTATTATGATAGTATCGTCCGCATATCTAATGTTGTTAATTGGTGTTCAGTTAACCTTTATTCCTGCTGTTTCTCCTTCAAAACTCTTTTCATAATTTCTTCAGAGTATGCATTGAATAGTAGTGGTGAAAATACACACTCCTATCGCACTTCTCTTTTAATTTCAAACTTTTTTGAAGTGTGTTCACTAATGCGTATGTGTACCTGCTGTTTATAATATAGATTTTGTTATAATTCGAAGGTCATTGTATTGTAATTGTTTTGCTTTGAGGACGTCCATTAGCTCTTTGTGGTGGACGTTATCGAAAGCCTTGTTGTAATCTATGAAAACGTACATATCTTGGTTCACATCCTAGCATCTCTGAATTAGTAAGTTGAATGCAAAGAGACCTTCACGGGTACCTACGCATCTACGGAATCCAAATTGGGTTTTTTTAATATCCATATCAAGTATTTGGTAAATGCGTTTATGGATGATCTTCAAAAACAATTTAAGTGTGTGAGACATCAGGCTTATGGTGCGGTGGTCGGTTCATTCTCTAGCATTTTTTTTTTGGAGACAAATAAATGTTGAGGTCAACCATTCATTGTGTATTTCACCCGACTGATAAATTTCATTAAAGAGCTTTAAGAGGACATCCACGTACTCGTTTTCTATTATTTTAAGGATATCAATAAGCAGCTGATCTGGCCCCGGGCTTTTTCGGTTTCTGGTGTTCATTAGTGCATTAAATATTTCTTACTTTGGAATTTCTATACTTGTTTCTCTGTCCTTGAAAGATATATCTTGTAGGTTTCCTCTTTCGTTGTCGAAGAGCTCTTCCATATATTCTTTCCATCATTGTAGCTTTTCGTCAGTCGTTATCATAATATTTTCATTTTTATCTAAAAGAGTTGTGTTGTGGTTTCTTTTTAGCAGCCCTGCCATTTCTTTTACCTTTTTATGTTTACTTACTACTTCGGTAGCAAAAACTTTGTTTTAAACATTTTTAATTGGTCTTTAAATCTTATTATATGCTTTTATTGATTTATCTAAGGTATTTCTACCCACAAAAATCCACATTTAATAAATCTGGCAGCACATTTTGTAAAAAAAGTTGAGATAATTATTTTTTCTATTTTTGAGACACAATCACTAAAATATAAAATATTTTGATTTCTTTTTAATCTGCTTCTCATACCAATTGCAACCTTGGTTTAGCAATTATATACATAAGTGTATGATTTATCTTAAATACTAATTGGCTACTTAATTATATACAAATAATATATATACAGATATCGATTATATACAAATAATATATACATAACAAAATGTAAATATCAATTAGAAAAAAACCGCAATTAAAATTTTGCCTTTATTAAGAAAATTAGAGTCAATAATGTCTATATTTTAAGTAATTAAAGCAAGTTGTTCTAATAAATATCGGTAAATAAGTAAATACATAATATATATCTTAGCTACTTTAGATATTTAGATATATTGTCTTCCTTTAATTATGCCTGGTACGAGCTCCCAACATTCCATTGGCAAACCAACTTATTCTGCTGAGGCCCAAATTAGGCAATTCTTCAATAAGACTGATCTGTTATCTTTCTTCAGATCTTCCTGTGTATCTTTTACAGTTCATGCTTACGAGGTCTAATCCACCGAAGACGTTAGTAACGTAGTGGAAAACTATAAATATATCCTCTACGACCTTTACGGCTTATGTCCAATTGCCTAATCGTCCCCTTTTGTCAAATAAAATGAATGTCTCACTACATTGCGTGACACACAGACCAAAAAGTACATCCATGTCCTACCTCTTTGACCTTTACTCCCATTCAAGAAGTGACGTATTCCCCTCTAGTTCCATCCACTATTGACACAATTGTTTTTAACTCTCTACCAGTGCTACACAAAAATACAATTGAGCAAATTCTCACGAATCTGTATTCGCGGATTTATGTAATTACCAAAGCCTTCTCAAAATGATTATTAACAATAAGCTTCTTAGGTTCTTGAATCCATTTTTATCATTCGAGTACTCGAATAATCACTTAGAACAATCACTGAAGATAACAATATCTCTCCAGCAAGATTTGAAGAAACTCACCAATATACGTAAAGACATCCCTAATGATTCACTAGATAGATTGTCACCATATCAAGCCCCATCTATTCCTTCATCACACTCTACACCTTCCATCTCACAAGCTCTACAAATCTCAACAACTTCACAAGTCTCTTCTATATGTCAGGCGACATCATTTCATCCTGGTCCAAATAATGTGTACATACAATACAACTGTACAAATGTACAATCAAGCACATTTTCTCAAGTATTTACCAACAACACAAATCTTATCAAATAATCATCAATGTCAACGAGTTTCTATCAAAAAACTTTTAATTAGTTAGTCTTTGGTCTTGATCAGACCGCCAATTTCAAAACCTGTTGCTCCATTATTGTCCTTGAATTTCAGAATACAATTTAAAACACTACACGAGACAGAACTCTTTTTGTATCTTCAAAAGCGTTCAAAATCCTACTTTTGTCTCTAAAAACCTACAAATTAACCATTATATGGTCATTATTGGAGTAAACAAGGCAGTCTCTCTCTGAATTCTAATATCCGCATAATAGCCCGTTCAAGAAATGTCTTAAACGCTGTTCAAGACAAATGTTCTTGAAATTTTTCACAGATTCCGAAACCAAATTCGCTCAGACACTTTGAGACCAGACATAATGAGCATAGGTAGAACACCTACACGATGGACAGACTACGTCAAAAGAATAGCTTGAAAACGTTTGCAGAAAGCTCAAGGCCGATAGAAATTAGGGGCCTTTGGATGCAGGCTGAATAATAATAAAAGAATAAATAAATAAATAAATATACATATATATATATATATATATATATATATATATATATATATATATATATATATATATATATATATATATATATATATATATATGTAGACATCTATATGACAACTATATTTAAGAAAGGAGATAGAAAACGGTGCGAAAACTACAGAGGAATAAGCGTAATATCATCAATAGGAAGATTATATGGGAAGATATTGCGAGAAAAGATAGAGCAAGCGATAAAAGACAAAATCGGGAAGGATCAGGCAGGCTTCACGGCAGGAAGATCATGCATAGACCACATATACACTATGGAACAACTGTTGGAAAAGAAAAAAGCAAAAAATAGAGATATAAATTTGGCATTTGTGGACCTGAGAAAGGCGTATGACTCTGTTCAAAGATCAGAACTATGGGAGGCAATGTACAAATTAGAAATACAGACGGAATTCATAGAAGCTACAAAAACTCTGTATAAAGAAAATAAAGTGTCCAATAAAATAGAAAAAAGAATCATAGGAGACTTCACAACAAAAGGGCTCCTGCAGGGTTGTTCCACATCTCCAACCCTATTCAAAATATACTTAGAGAAAGCCTTGACTACATGGAAAAGAAAATGCGAAGGGATGGGGGTACCGCTACGGAACGAATACCTATATACGTTAAGCTTTGCAGGCGATCAAGTAGTGATTGCACAAGACCAAGACGACCTCAGATACATGATGAAGAAACTACAAGAAGAATATACCAAGGCTGGCCTAGATATTAACCTCGCGAAAACAGAGTAGCTATCTACAAGTGAAGAAGACATAGAAGATCTACAGATTCTTCTTCTTCTTCAAGTGCCATCTTCGTTCCGAAGGTTGGCGATCATCAGGGCTATACGTATTTTCGAAACTGCTGACCGAAACAATTCGTTGCTGCTACAGCTATACCATTCCCGTAGATTCTTTAGCCAGGAGTTTCGTCTTCTTCCTATGGACCTTTTTCCTGCTATTTTCCCTTGCATAATTATTCGAAGCAGTTCATATCTTTCGCCTCTTGTAATGTGTCCCAAGTATTGCAGTTTTCGTTTTTTGATCGTAAATATGACTTCCTTTTCTTTATTCATTCTTCTCAAGACCTCGACATTTGTGACTCTCTCGGTCCATGATATTCTCAGGATTCTGCGATACATCCACAGTTCAAAGGCCTCTAATTTTTTGGTATCAATCTGTTTCAACGTCCATGACTCCATTCCGTAGAACAGCACAGAAAGTACGTAACATCTCATCAGGCGAAGTTTCATTTCAAGGCTCAAATCTCTTCCGCAGAACACTCTCTTCATTTTAGTGAATATGGATCTGGCTTTTTCTATTCTTATTTTGATTTCTGCTGAGCTATCGTTGTCTTCATTTATAAAAGTGCCTAAATATTTGTATTTGCTAACTCGATCGATAATTTCATTGTGTAAATATAAATTTTGAACATTTTGTGTTGATTTCGATATTACCATAAATTTAGTTTTCTTTATGTTCAAAGATAGTCCATATTCTTCGCTGCAGTCTGCTATCTTATTCACCAATGTCTGTAGCTCTTCAAGTGTTTCTGCGATCAGAACGTTGTCGTCGGCAAATCTCAGATTGTTTATTCTAACACCATTTATTTTAATACCTACGGATTGCTCAGAGAGTGTTCTATTCATTACGTCTTCGGAATAGAGATTAAACAGGGTTGGTGACAGTATACACCCTTGTCTCACACCTCGCTTTATTTCAATTTCTTCAGTGGTATTATTCTCTACTCTCACTACTGCTTTCTGATTGTAGTACATATTTGCTATTAGTCGGATGTCTCGTTTATCTACAGATTGATGACAACGTAACAATCAAAGGAAAAACATTATTGCTATTATGACGCTATTATTGCATAAGTATTATGACATATGAGGCTGAAAATTAGATCATAAACAAGAAAAACAGCAGTAAGATAGTAGCAACAGAGATGGAATGCCTGCGAAGATGCTGCAGAGTAACAAGAATGGATAGGAGAAGTAATGACGAAATAAAGCAAAGAACATCAATAGAAACAGACATACTAACATATATAGAACAAAAAAGACTAAAGTGGTATGGACATGTAAGAAGAACTAGCGACAGCAGATGGATAAAGAGAATAACCGAATGGAGCCCCATAGGAAAGAGGAAAAGAGGACGACCCCGAAAATCCTGAAGGAACGAAGTAGACGACGCCATGAGTAAGAGAGGCCTAAACGATGGAGAATGGGACAACAGAGAGAGATGGAAACGGTTGAGCGAGGGAAGGCAGTGAATACTATAGAATCCCTGAATATGTATATATATATTTCTAGTCTAATGTAATTTCAGCAGCATTACACTAGAATAGTGGAAATAGCAAGACACGTTGTTAGGATTCGGAAATATATATGGAATTTTAAAATACAGAGAAGAAGAAAATTGACAAAGTTTAGATAATAGATTTAAAATATAAGGTAAGGTAGAATTATTAAATGTTGTATGAACAGAAAGTGTTTCGTTTCAGTTTTAAGGACAAACCAGTTTGATATTGTCTTTTAATTTAGGGTATTTATAAAACAGCGACTAACCGTATTCAGCTATTGTCTTGTTTAAAATGAGAAAGTTTAGAAATTTAATTTATGCAAAATCTATTGGTGTGAGTGCATCTAAAACAAGAAAATATTAATTTGGTCGATTTCGTAGAAAATGGGAACTCTTTGTGTTTGTTTGAAATACTAAAAAATCATTGGATGAAAATGGAAAGGCGAGGAGAAGTTGTATATTTGATGGAATTTGGAAAGTGGAGGGAAAGACAGTCTGTTCCTATTGGTGAAAAGAAGAGTAATATCGGAAGCTAAAATAAGATTGAATGCCGGTAAATCTGTATGGTAGAAGAAAGTTGAGATGTTAAGATTAATAAAAAAGTAATTTTGTTTTCAAAAGTGTTGGAAAAAGTAGCTGTCGCGATTCCATGTATACTGAATGATAACAGTGCAGGAGTTAATGTTAACAGCATTTGTAAGCACCAATAAATTATCATTGCATCGGAAAAAGATTAGGCTAGGAGAATAGAGTATCCAAAAGGAGATAGAAATTTTCGTTAGGACATGAGATCGAAGTTTATTAAAATTTGAAAACAATAGTAGAAATATATAGTTTTGGAACGGAACAGTAACTATTTAAATTTATAAATTTGTTTTTTTTTATCAGTTTTGTAAAGTAATATAGGTTATTTAGTAAAGCGAATTAATATTAGATGCGTAGCTTTCAAGTATCAGGATAGGGACTGAGCGATATCTACAGGGTGTTTCAAAAAGGTATGTCATAAATTAAATCACGCATTCCGGGGGCAAAAATAAATTGATTGAATCCAACTTACCTTAGTACAAAAGTGTACACAAAAAAAGTTACAGTCGTTTGAAGTTACAAAATAAAAATTATTTTTTTGCATTATTTCCTAAACTACTTGACATTTTGTAATAAAAATGGACACATTACTTTATTGTTCTAAAAGCATTTTTCATACAAGAGAAAGAACAAAATCTAAGCGCACAGAAAAATTTTAAGGGGCTTGTGCAGGCCTAAATCCCCCCAAACTTTTAGTACGTTCAAATCAAATGAACAAATGATTCAAAAAACAGTTCTTATTAAGTTACGGCCCTTTTCATTAACCTTTAAAAAATTACCAAAACAAACAAAACATTATATTTCTTTGTTTTTTAAAAGGTTAGAAATGAAATGTAAAAAAATATCACTCTACCACCCTGTCGAAAAAGATATTAGGTGATACAACGGCATCTTTTGTAGGGCTTTTCAATGCTTCTCATCTGTTTCAGGCACTTGTTATATGGCATACAATTTTAATATATCTACGTCATACGTCTTTGGTATTATAGTTATTAGTATATACCATATACCAATAACGTATGACGTAGATATATTAAAATTATACGACATATGACAAGTGCCTGAAACATATGAGAAGCGTTGAAAAGCCCTATTAGCGTTTAATGATGACGTACATAGACGAAACTGTGGAAAAGTATTTTACATTTAATAAATCACTATCCACCAGATTAATAGTAAGTTGTCCACTGTTTGAAAATAATTGTCCTAGTCTTCTGTACTCATTTTCTACTTTCACTACACGGTTTACCGCTTTTTTCCAGTCGGCACTTGTAATCTCTGTTAGTTCATATCGAATTAAATCGACCACTTTCGCGTCAAATTTTGGAAAACTATTTTTTCTCCGAATCCGGTTTTTTACTTGTCCTCAAATAAGTTCGATATTTGGTAACCTCAAAACAGTATGGCCATGTATTCCAATAGTGTCCAAGATATATTATTTCTTCGTCTAACTTTTAGTACGAAGCACTTCAAGTAACTGTTTCTTATTATAGTTGTCTTTAAAATACAAGTCATTATCTTACAGGAAATCTTTTAGTTCCTGTTTTGAAGACGAACTGTTAGGAATTTTTTTGAGAAGCCTTGAGTGGTAGCTAGCATTGTCCATAACTATCACACTATCCGGTGTAATATTGGGAAGTAGTGTATTTTTAAACCATTATTCGAATATAGTAGAATTCATATTCTGATGATAATCTACACTATATTTTTCTATTTTTTTCCGCAAAGCATTAACCCATTTGGCACTCAACCATTTACATATCCACAGTGCACAATAATCATCCGAGAACCTTTATTCAGAGGTACCCCTTTCTTTAAGTGAACCATCAGTCCAACCCTTGCTAGCGGTATCATGCGTGTCATACCATGTTTCATCTAAATAATATATAGTCCGCTGTTGGTCTCGATATTCTTGAATTTTTTTTAAATAATATAAACGCCAGTGTACTATCCTCTTACTTTCCATAATAGCCACCCGTTTATCAACGATTTTGTATTTGAACCCAAGTTTTTTCAGCCGTCTACGTAAAGTGGTTTTAGGGCAGCTTCTTCTCATCGCAACAAGCTTGGTGTATATAATATCAATTGTTGGTATTACATTTTTTTGTATTCCTCATAAACCAAATTCCTTAAACATTTAGCAGTCACGATATTAATTTGTTTAGGTTTTCCAGCATCCGATCTTGTTTTAATCTTTTTAACACCACTTTTTACGATGTCGTGCATGGTAGAATACGGAATTCCTCTTAGAAAGGCCGCTTTTCTTATAATACTGCCATTACAACTATTTTCAGGATCATTTTGAAGATTTTTGTAAACGTTCATACAAATTCTCTTAGATTGTTCATTCAAAACAATCCTTTTTTTTGGAAGTCTTTTCTACAGTTACAGTCTCAGTGTCATTGTTTTTTTTATCACTAACACTTAAAACATTGTTGACTACTACACTTACTCTACTACTACTTGGGTTCTCTTGTTCCCATGCACGAAAAAGTGTAGGTGAACTACCCACAACAAAATTTCAACACAACTCAAAATTAAAGCAATGCACAATGCACATCTATCTATAAACAAGCTAGTTGCAAAGATACAACTAAACTAAAAATTTGCAAGTCCAGTATCTTAGATAAGACACATGCCGGTATTTTTACAACCGGATTACTCATCGTAAATCAATCAGTTTAAAATTTGAAAATTGATAATTGGGCATTAGTACTATATTGTTAGACGATTATTTTGAGACGAAATATTAAGTGAAACTTTTTTCTACTTTTAAGGACACAAAAGCAAGTTCATTAGCGGAACGTAATTCAAAATTATTATGCAAATTATATTTGAAGCATTAGTTGGTTAAAACATCTCATTTTTGGTGGTAAAAAATATATTAAATACATATATAAATTTACTATTTAAATGAGAATAAGCCACAATTAAAGGTTAAAGTACGTTTATTGACGTTTCAATTTCCACTTCGGAAATCGTTCTCAATCAGGTTTGTATTTTGAGAACGATTTTTGAAGTGGAAATTGAAACGTCAATAAACGTACTTTAACCTTTAATTGTGGCTTATTCCCATTTAAATAGTAATTACTTTAAAATGCCACAAGAAAATAGCTTCAGAACAATATATATAAATTTGGCTGGACTAAAGGTGGTAAAAGATGGTCTGGAAGTTATATTTTTGTTTGAATTTGCCGACGGACGATAGATAGATGGTGTCAACTTTACAATTTACATTAACGCTTTGTTATAAGTAGACTGGCAATCGATTAAAATTTAAATAAAATGGGTCAACTGTTTCGACCAAGGCAAACCCGTATATTCTTAACGTTAAACTTGTTTAATTTGCAGGTATTAATTATTTACTTATAACTGCAAAGTTAAATAAAAAATATGTCAATACTGAATATAAATAGATACCGACAAGGCTTTTGTTAATATCCTTAATATCACCGTATTAAGGATATGAATACTCATAATTATTTTGAGCTTATTTTTAAAATGATCATTACGTCAATAATTTTTAAGTGGGTGCGAAATTTGGCTTACTACTATTTATTAAGAAAACAAACTGGCTAAAAAAATATTTGAAATTAAAACTGTCATACTAAAAACGTTGGTATGCTAAACATTGAAATCTAAAATGAATCCTATGCGATCAAGGCCTAATAGCATCAAGACTTTCTTAGAACAATAGAAGGCTGATCTGAGGAACACTAGTGTTTTATTGACTATTTTCAAAAAGCCTAAAAATTAATTGTTATTTCTTAATTACAATATGTTTTCAATTCTCCTTAATTATCGGGTAATTATTTAACCAAAATAAACAAAAATTTTTTTTGATTAACAACCAAATTGTTGGATGATTACGAGCAGAAAAATTACTAGGTTACCAAATTAAGTAAGATGCAAGTGCACAGGTAACTCAAGTAGAACATTGGAAGAATGAGATCTCTCCATTACTTGTAAATGTTCGATTCGAGTTATTTATCAAAGTATCAACTTAACTAAATACTTAATAAAGTCATTATAAATAAAGTGCAAGCACCGATAGCAAGCCAAGATCCAACGGTTCGACTATATTTCTCTGTAAAATAAATTGATCAGTGTCTACAAAGAAAATGAGTTTGAAATGGGGGAAAGAACAAAGTTCTTAATATTTAACATAATTGTTTCTAGTTGTAACATATATACAAAAATTTATTAAGCGATTCGGTATCCACCTGACCACCAAGCTATCCGAACATTCAGCTTGAACGGATGACATAACGTTGAGGAATCTTTCTAGTTTTATCTTGGTTGCCCTAAGAAATAAGACATCTGGGAGGTCTTTGCTGTGATAAAGCCACTCAATTTCAGCCACTCAACTTGTCTTACATATCTTAAAACCACTTCTCGGTATGTCTGCTCAGCTATGTCGTTCGATCAGCTGCTGATGTGTCAAACTAATTTGCTTTTCTCGCCAATCAGTGTTTCAGAGAATCTTTTCACCGAGTGTGCGTCTATTAGTACGTGATTTCGATACTCAGAAATCGCGATTCTTTTTAATCAAAGTGTAGAAAAGGAGACTATTTGCAGAAGAAACTTAGTAGTAAATAATAAAGTTTTTAAATATTGGGGTGGGACATACATTGCCAGGTGTACAGAGCTCTTACATGGCTCATGTATATTTTTTTAAAGCTTCGTGTATTTTTTAATGGTTTAGTCCTATTTTACTCCAGTCGTCAGAGACGAAAATGCCACTGAATCTCTAAAAATCATACAAACAAGTTGAAGTTATCTAATAATGTTTATTTTCGGACTCCAAAAAAGTTAAACACTTCTACTTCTCGACTTCCTCCTAAAATGCCCCTCGTAGGGGTAGAAAAACGTAAATAATCGATTTACCAGAAATCCGTACGTCGAAGAAAAAAATGACTTAAACAAAAAACGTAGCTTAGATAATGTTAAACAAATTTATTTATAAACATTAATTTATTTTATTGGTCAATACACACTGTATATTAAAATTATAAATATAAATTAGACAATGATAGAAAACTGTTTAAAGGTTGAGATAAACCTCTACCTTCTATTACTTTTGCCGAAGGTCCATGAAGAATAATATTTTCCATATAATAACTTTTTAATTACCGTAATGTATTACTTATAAAACAATTTTAGTGTCATGTATAATTGCGAATTCAATAGAACAACAACACCAAAATTAAATAGCTTTTAAAATAGTTACCTATTATTACTTTATATTGCATGTTTATAAATATTGGTACTTGGCGTTACTAAGAATTTTGCATTTATTGGTTATTAACCACATGCTATAACTTCATTTTTCTTTGCCAACTTGTTTTTTTGCAAATGCAATCAATTCTCATTTTACTTGATCTCTCAGTTTCAAATTCTATGTGAAGCATAAGATTTGCGATAATAAACAGTGAGAACTTAGTTTTGGACTAGTCTTACTACACTCATGGACAAAAATATCTATATTTTGGAATTTTCCATTTTTTTTTGTAGCTATTATTATTTTAAAATAATTTTAGATTACTAATGTTACTCCTATTCTGATGTACCCAATTGGTTTGAGATATTTTGACGTTAATTCAGCGTGAAGTGTTATTAGTGCATTTTATCATAAAAAACTTTCTTCAAGTAAAGGAAAAACCATAGTAATTCGGTTATTTTTAGTTTAGTTTACTTACTTACTTACTTAGTCCTAAGCCTTTCTACCGTTAGGTGTAAGGCTGGTGGGGTTAAGATTTGCACTGTTGTCTCCATGCTATCCGGTCTTGTGTTAGATTTCGTGCACTTTCCCATGTCAATCCTTTCTTCTCAACTTCTTTTCTGATTTCGTCTACCCACCTAACTCTTGGTCTTCCTCGTTTGTTTTTCCCTTGCATTCTCGTTTCAAACTGTTGTGAATTTATTAAAAGGTTCAATATTTATAACACTTACGGATTTAATTTATTTCTTTATTTATATTAACTTATCTGACAATAATTTATATATTATATCCGTACGTAACAAATTCGCGAGCGCGGGTTCAGAATTAACTGTTCCTTCCAAATAAAATGTCCTTTATATATGCCATTGCCTTTACGCTAGAATCATCGAACAGCCTTCTCGATTAGTGACGAAATTATAACGGTAAGGCAAACGGGTATTTTTACATCGGCTCGACCGTTTCTGGAAGGTCCATTCAGGTAAATTTCTGCCGGCTAATAGAATACTCTCGTAAAATCTAAAAACAGAACACATTAGTCATAATATTTACGGTTATTTTAGGCCAGGATAATTATCGTAACATTGCCCCCCTCTTAAAAGATGGTTCCTCCTGGAACCTTGTCGGGACTGAAACCGGAACTGTATGCTGGTATCGGCAACTGGACCCTCTTTTACAACTTCCAGTTGTATAAAAATGACAAGGGACGGTTTTCTCTCCGCACCAGTAACTATGCGGATTGCAACAGACTAACACCTGGACTTCGGTGTCTTTAAAGATCTCCTCCACCATATTTCGGATAACCCTCCAATCTAATTGGCGGCACTCCAACTTTGGCATGGCTAACTTTTGCACGTCGGACTCTAGTACGTGCTCTCTCAATTGAAGTAAGGCTTCCCACACATCTCGGTAGGTAGGTTGGTCACGGGCAGTGTCTTTTGTTACCAGGTAGAAAAGGTAACGTGATGCATCTTGGAGTTTCAAGGTTTTACCGGGAGCTGGCACCTGGCATTGAAGTTCTGCAACTCGACCAAACTTCCTTCGAAAGACGGATGCCAACCCTGGTGCGTCTTTGATACTGGCCGGGATGGTAAGGGCCAGCGAGTAGTCATCGGGGAGCGCGAGTAGATCTTGCTTTTCTTCAGTGGTAACACCATGTCTTGCTTTACCGGTACCTCCATAGGCACCCATGAATTCCTCAAACGTGAGGTCAGACACGTCTTGGACTTGGTTTACTTCCACTTCTTCATCTACGTCGTGGTCACCTTCGAAAGACGCCAGCCGGTTATGGTGTACTATCATCGGCTTTCCCCTCGGAATCTTGCTTATTCGGTAGATGACATCGTTGATCTTCTCCATGATGAGGTATGGACCTTCCCAAAACTGCTGCAATTTGGGAGAACAACCTTTTCGCTTCTTGGGATTATACAGCCATACTTTGTCGTTCTTCTTAAAGCAACCCTTTTCGGCTTGTGTATCGTACCGTTTCTTCATTCGGTCGCTAGCGATCTGAAGGTGGGAACGGACCAACTCATGTACATCGTCCATTCTTCTTCGTAATTCGATCACATAATCTTCACCTGCTACATCTTCTCCAGGTCGACACCCAAATTCTAGATCACAAGGTAGTCGCATTTCGCGTCCGAATAGGACTCTGGCTGGTGTCTGGCCCGTTGATTCGTTAACAGCAGATCTGTAGGCCATTGTGAAGAACGGAAGGTATTGGTCCCAGTCTCGCTGATGATCGGACACCATCTTTGTCAAATACTTGCCAACTGTCCTATTCATTCGTTCTACCATACCATCCGATTGCGGATGATACGCGGTAGTTCTTGTTTTCTTCATGCCTAGTCTATCACATATTCCTTGGAATAGATCACTTTCAAAGTTCCTGCCTTGGTCACTATGGATCTCCAAAGGCACTCCAAATCGGCTGATATATTCTTGGATCAACTTATCTGCAACGGTGGCGGCCTTCTGGTCTGGAAGTGCATAAATCTCGACCCACTTAGTGAAGTAATCCATTACTACCAACATGTACTTGCCCCCATTTTCACTTTCTGGAAATGGCCCTGCAATGTCCAAAGCTATTCTTTCAAACGGGCTTCCAACATTATATTGTCTCATAGGAGCTCTCCTTTTCCGGTGAGGCCCGTTACTCGTAGCACAAATAGTACATTTCTTACACCAGTCTTTTACGTCGTCGGAACTGTTCATCCAATAAAACCGTTCCCGAATTCGCTGAAGGGTTTTCCTTACACCAAAATGCCCTCCCGATGGACTGTCGTGTAACTGACGAAGTACTTCGGCTATTCTGCTCTTTGGGATCACCAACTGTCTTCTTTTCTCTGAACCGTCATCATTTTCCAGGACTCGTTTGAGCAAGCCATCTTCGATGATAAATGAGTCCCACTGGGCCCAATACGTCTTAACTACTGAGCATAGGTTTGATATTTCCTGCCAAGGTGGTCGACGGTTTTCCTCTTTCCATTTTCGGATTTTCTGTATAACTGGATCTCTCTCTTGTTCTTCCCTTATCTTAGTAGGCGTCCAGTCGTCGTTGACAATCGTCGTTCTTAGCACTGCTGCTTCCTTGGATTCCGTTTTGTTGCAGTGAGGACACTCTGCTGGGCATGGCCTTCTGGAAAGAGAATCAGCGTTTCTGTGGCTAACTCCGGCTCGGTGCTCAATCTTAAAATCGTATTCTTGGAGTCGTTCGATCCACCTGGCTATCTGACCCTCTGGATTCTTAAACTGCATCAACCACTTAAGGGCGGCATGGTCGGTTCGGATTAAAAACTTCCTTCCATAGAGGTATTGATAGAAGTGCTCTACTGATTTCACTACTGCCAGAAGTTCTCTTCTCGTGACGCAATAATTCCGCTCAGGTTTTGAAAGGACTTTACTAAAATATCCGAGGACTCGTTCCTGTCCTCCTTGAATCTGAGACAGCACTCCTCCAATTCCCACGTTACTTGCATCCGTATCTAAGATGAACTCTCCTTCTGGCAGTGGATACCCCAAAATTGGTGCTGTTATTAAATGCTTTTTCAACGTTTCAAAGGCATTTTGGCAGTCTATATCCCAGCGGTATTCTCTTGCTTCCTCTGTAAGTCGCGTTAATGGCTTAGCGATATCTGAAAACTTCTTAATAAACCTCCGGTAGTAAGTACATAGTCCAAGAAAACTTCTCACTTGATGTTTGTCAGTTGGTTTTGGCCATTCCTTAATGGAATCGATTTTTCCCTTATCCACGGCCACTCCTTCTTTACTGACTATATGACCCAGATAATTGACTTTACCTTGAAATAGCTGGCACTTTTTGGGGTTTAGCATCAATTGGGCAGCTTTAAGTCGATTAAAAACGTTTTCTAAATTCCTCAAATGATCTTCGAATGTCTCCCCCAAGACGATTATGTCATCTAAATAAACCAGGCATGTTTTCCAAGATAACCCTCTCAACACATTTTCCATAAGCCTCTCAAATGTCGCAGGAGCATTACAAAGTCCAAATGGCATAACGTTGAATTGCCACAATCCAGATCCTGTGGTGAAGGCTGTCTTTTCTTTATCGACTGGGTCCATTTCTACCTGCCAGTATCCAGACTTCAAATCTAAAGTAGAAAACAATTTACTTCCAGCCAATGTGTCCAATGTGTCATCGATCCGAGGCAGAGGATAACTATCTTTCTTGGTAACGTTGTTCAGCAAACGGTAATCCACACAGAACCTCGTCGTTCCGTCTTTCTTCTTAACCAGGACCACCGGAGAGACCCATGGACTCGTAGAAGGTTCTATCACCCCGTCTTTCTTCATTTCCTGAACAATCGTTTCAGCTTCCTCTCTCTTCGCCTGTGGTAATCGTCGAGCTGTTTGACGAATTGGCTTAGCATTACCAGTATCAATTTTATGCTTAACAACGGTAGTTCTTCCCGTCTTTCCTCCTTTCGGTACGAAAATATCACGATACTGCCGAAGAAATTCCCTTAATTTCCTTTTCTCCATCTGATTTAGAGACTGTCCTGCAACTGCAACCATTTGGTCGAATTTGTCGTTGGAATTATCAGATGTTGTCGCCTGACGAATTATGGATGTCACAGGTACACAAGTTCCTACTTTTGTCTCTTTCTTTATGGTCACTGGGTAGTCGTTGACATTGATAAGTCTCACAGGAATTTCTTTAGCCGAAGTCACCAATTCCTTTCCAATTATGATTCCACGGCCAACCTCATCGTCGTGGTTCCAAGGCTCCATCATAACAGGTCTCCCTTCGTCTACAATTCCCTGTAGTCGCGCTACTATGATCGTTTCGCTTCTCGCAGGCACGACTGTATCTTCTGTAATGGCTGCTTGCACAGTGTTGTCATTATGTGGATGGAGAAATACCTCCTCGTTGCCAACTTTGATTACCTTATTCTTAAAATCCAATTGGAATCCATGCATATTCATTACGTCCATTCCTAATATAACATCCTCTTCGATGTCAGCAACTATAACAGTATGGACAAACTTTTCTGCCCCAATTCCCAATTGTACCTGGATTTCTCCATGAATGTTGGCATTTTCACCTGTAGCGGTCCGAAGTCGTAACCTCGTTGGTAACAGTTTCTTTCGGCTGTTTATAACTGTCGGGCGTATAATGGTTCTGGTCGCTCCGGTATCCACCAACAACGTATGCTTTTTACCATTTATGTCTCCATCTACATATACACTATCTTCACGACATTTCAAAGAAGCTATTAGTATGAGAGGGTCTTTGGAAAAGTTCTGGGTCGAAGCTGCCCCCCTAAGGCTGACCCGTTCTAGTTTTCCTGATGGTGAGTTTCTTGATTTGCGTCGTACCTAGGGTGCTTACAGGAGCTTCGTACGTGTCCTATTTCGCCACAATTCCAGCATCTGATGGTCTTCGTTTTCTTGTATGTCATGCTTTTCATCATATTAACGAGCTGGTCAAGTTTATCTTCATCTCCTTCCTCTTTTACAGTCCTAACTTTACTGTACCCGCCAGAGGCCTGCGTAGCTGACTCGTATTCGAGGGCGGCGGATAGGACATCAACCAGCGTCTTGTGACGAGCTAATCGTAGTGTTCTCTGCATTTCATGATCACGAAGACCATCAATAAACGTTTGAACGGCCAATTTTTCCATCATGTCTTCGGGAGCTGTTGGATAAGCATATCGTACTAATCTGGCAATATCTACCTCATATTCTTGAAGAGCCTCATCTTTCTTCTGTCTACGATTTTTAAGCTGTGACTGATATACATGCTCCAAATATTCGTGGCCATATCGCATATTTAACCTCTTCTTCAGTTGTTCGAAATCATCGGTCTCCTCTACGGCTATGGTCTGAAGCACATCTAAGGCATCTCCTCGAAGAGCGATAGTCAGGTTTACAGCCTTTTCTTTTTCAGACCATCCATTTGCTCTTGCGGCTGATTCGAACTGTTTCATGTAGTTGTTCCATGATGATTTTCCGTCGAAAGTTGGGACTTTAACATGAATAGAACCTCCACTTCCTTCAAATTTCGGCCGTGTCTCCAACTTAAATTTCGTCTCGTCTTCTTTTATCTCCACTGTAATCGGATTGTTACCTCTCTCTGCTGTCCCTGTTTCTTCCATCTTCCTTTCCATCTCTTTAATCTTTTCTTCGAAGGCCAACTTATCGGCAGCAACTTGGTTTTTTAGCGAAGACACTCTATCGTCAAGAGCAGATATTTCAGAAGTGACTTTAGAGATGTTAGCAGAAACTTTGCTTTCCAGAGAAGAAATCTCGTTAGAAACTTTGTTTTCTAAAGAAGCGATGTCGCCGGATACTTTGTTCTCCAATGATGCGATGTCGCCGGAAACTTTGGCTACATCAGAAGACACTTTCGAAATCGACGAGAGGACAGCATCTTCAAATATATAAGTCTCTGGATCTAGTCCTTCTTCTAGCAAAGCGTTCTTTAGTCGTTGGACTAACTCAGCCTTTTTTCCGGTAGAAGCTAATTCTCTGTCTTCAAGATGTCTTCTTAAATTAGTCACTGTCAGCTCATAAATCGTAGCCATTTTCACAATTTATTTTATATTCACTTGTATTATTATTATAAGTCTAATTTATGTTCGATCTCACTCTGACACCATTTTGTTGTGAATTTATTAAAAGGTTCAATATTTATAACACTTACGGATTTAATTTATTTCTTTATTTATATTAACTTATCTGACAATAATTTATATATTATATCCGTACGTAACAAATTCGCGAGCGCGGGTTCAGAATTAACTGTTCCTTCCAAATAAAATGTCCTTTATATATGCCATTGCCTTTACGCTAGAATCATCGAACAGCCTTCTCGATTAGTGACGAAATTATAACGGTAAGGCAAACGGGTATTTTTACATCGGCTCGACCGTTTCTGGAAGGTCCATTCAGGTAAATTTCTGCCGGCTAATAGAATACTCTCGTAAAATCTAAAAACAGAACACATTAGTCATAATATTTACGGTTATTTTAGGCCAGGATAATTATCGTAACAAAACACTCGTTTTGTTAATCTTTCATTCGACATTCTACACACGTGTCCGAACCATCTTAGTTGCCCCTCTACTATTTTTTCGTTTATTGGTTCTAGTTTTAGGTTTTGTCTGATTGTTTCGTTTCGTATTTTGTCTGTCCTCTTTCTGTTTGCTATTTTCCTCAGGAACCTCATTTCCATAGCATTGACTCGAGATTTTTGTCTCCCAGTCAATGTCCATGACTCGCTATTATACATGATTGTAGGTCTAACTACTGATTTAACGACTGCCGTTTTTACCTTCTCCGGTATTTCTTTTTTTCCCAAAAATGTTGTTTTCATAGTGTTAAATAAGCTTCCTGTTCGTCCCATTCTCTCATTTATTTCCATGTCTTGTTTACCGTTTGATTCAATTATTGCTCCTAGGTATTTAAAATGTTCCACTTGTTCTAGTTGTTTTCCGTTTAATTGTATTGCGTGTGTCTTTCTCTTATTTGAAATTATCATTGTTTTTGTTTTCTCTGTATTTATTTTCATATTTATGTTTGACAGTTCTTCTTCTAGGATTTCAAGGTTGTTCTGAAGGTCTTCTCTGTTTTCTGCTATCAAAACCATGTCGTCTGCGAATAGAAGCTCTGATAGTTGAGTCTGTTTCATTTGCCAGTATCCTAATATTAGTTTTCTCATTCTTCTCTTGGCTTTCTTTATTGCTGTATCCAGTACCACTGAGAACAGCAGTGGGCTCAACACGCATCTCTGTTTGAGGCCTTGACTTGTAGTAAATTCTTCGGATTCCTCGTTGTTGGTTCTCACCGTATTTGTATTATTATTGTACATATCCTTTATTACATCAATTGTTATCCTGTCAACTCCTCTTTCCTTTAATGTCCTCCATACGTCCTTTCTTTGTATTCTGTCAAACGCCTTTTCCAGATCAATAAAGCATATATGTATTTCTCTATTTTTATTGATTACTTTCTCACTTATTTGTCTTATTGTGAATATGTGGTCTTGCGTGCTTCTGTCCTTCCTGAATCCACATTGTGTATCTTCCATAGTTGGTTCTATTTGGGTTTTTATTCTTGTTTCTATTATTCTTGCGAATACCTTCCCAGGAATACTTGATATAGTAATACCTCGGTAATTATTACAGTTTCTCTTGTCGCCCTTTTTGTGTATTGGTAGTATAATGTCTTTCTTCCAGTCCTGTGGTATTTCTGCTCTTTTTATGATATCATTCATTAGTTCTTTCATGCTGTCCACTCCCTCTATTCCCATGAATTTTATCATTTCCGGGGTGATATCATCCTTGCCTGGTGCTTTGCCTAATTTAACTCTTTCAATTGCCTTTTCTAGTTCCTCTGTTGTTATGGGTTCTACTTTTTGTTCTTCATTAATTTCTTGTATCTCCACTATGTTGTCTACGTCTGTATGAGTTAGCTCTTTGAAATGTTCTCTCCATCTTTCCATTATTTGGTTTTCTTCTGTTATTACCTTTCCATTCTTGTCTTTTATATTCGGCATCATGTGTTCTTTCTTTTGTCTGAGCTGTTTTAATGCGCCATAGAAGAGTTTTTGGTTTTCTCTATAATTATTTGTCATTTTTAGTCCAAACTTTTCCCATGACCTTTCTTTTTCTGCTTTTACAGCTATTTTAACCTCTTTTCTTTTTTCTTTATATGCCTCATAATCTTCAGGGCGCTTTGTACTTAGATATCTCTTCCATTTTTCTTTTTTGTTCTTTACTTTCCTTCGTATTTCGTCCGTCCACCATTCAGTTCTCCTCATGCTATTATTTGCTATTTTTGTCTTCCCGCAAGTTTCCTCAGCAGCTATGATTAAGCTGGTCTTGAGATTTTCCCACTTTTCCTCTATACTAGCAGTTTTTGCCCTACCTTTCAAAATATTGTCTAATTTTTCTTGGAATATCTGCTTATATCTTTCTTCTTTTAATTTGTAGCTTTTTACTTTTTCATTTACTACCTTTCTCCTCTTTTCTTCATTTTCTTTTGCTGTTCTCATTCTCATTATTACTAGATGATGATCACTGCCAATCTCTGAGCCTCTTTTGACTTTCGTGTCTTGTACTCTTTTCCATTTGTTGCTACTTACCAAAAAGTAATCTATGATTGATTTTTCATTTCTACTTTCTTGTACTCTCGTGTATTTGTGTACTTTTTTATGTTTAAATTTTGTATTTGTTATAACAAGTTTATTCTCCATACATATTTCTATTATTCTTTCGCCATTTTTGTTTAGTATTTCTTCTCCTTCTTTTCCCATGCATTCCTCAATTCCATTGTTATTATTTCCGACTCTACCGTTTAGATCTCCCATTACAATTATATTTTCTTCCCCATTGTCAATTTGCATTTGGAGCTCCTCGAAAAATTTATCCTTCTCTTCCTTTTTTGCATCTTCATTTACTCCGTAGGCTGTTATTATTGTCCATATTTCCTCGTCTATCAGTTTCATTTTCAGCGATAATATTCTCTGGTTAACATATGTTTCTTCTATAACGTATTGTAGACTATTCGGTGCAATTATTATCCCTACGCCTTCTTTTGCTCTCTCCTTTGCATCAGCTCCTACCCAAAATAACCAATATCCTTTGTGTATCCTCTTAAAACCTCTTCCTTTCATTTTCGTTTCCGTTATTCCTAATATTTCTATTTTTTGTCTGATCATTTCTTCTACAAGTTCTACCTCTTTTCCATTGATGCTTCTTACGTTCCATGTTCCCATTTTTATCTCTCCTTTTTTCTGCGGTATATCTTTCATCTTCTTTCTATTCTCATCCTTGTTTACCTTTGCATCGTGCTTTTTCCTATCGTTATTCCTATTCGTCGCCCTGGTCGTCATTGTCAGATCCTTTCCATTGCTTTGGTCGTTATCAATGTTCCTCGTGTGGGTGTAGTTTTCTAGTTTTTTGGATGTTTTTCAAGTTCCTTTTTTATTTTGTTCCATCTCCATTCTTCTTGGTTTACTAACACCTTGTTGTAACCAATTTTGACGTCTTTGCCTTTCTCTTTTTCGTTTTTTGCAAAATTTCTTAGGTGTTTCTGCTTTCTTAGCGATTTCTTAGGTGATTTCTTAGTTTAGTTTATTAAGTCTAATTAAATATTGTTTGTATTTAACTAAGCTTAAAACAAGTAAGGCACGAATTTCACACTACCATGACGCTCAAAAGCAAACATTGTAATTTTGTACGAGGAAGGATATACACAAAAAAAGATATCTCACGACGTCTCAGGAGAAGTCAATTTACAGTTACGAATATCTTAAAAAAGTACCATGAGACAGGAAATTTTATACGAAAACATCATCAAGGACACTCAAGGTGCACAACCGAAATAATTGATGAACGTTTTTGGGTTCTTACTTCTAGACGAAATCGTTCATTGGCACCTCAGAAATCAACTACTAAATGTTACACAAGTTAATGTAAGTTCAAAAGCAGTAGACGGAGATTAAAAGAAACCAACCTAAAGCGTAAAAGCCCTGCCAAAGTCCTACGTCCCACGTCCCCATATTCAGTGAAATATCGACATATGGAAAAATTTTCTTTTCACTGATGAGACCACAATCATATTATGCAAGCCAGATCGTCGAAACCGCGTCAACAAAAGAGTTGGAGTACGATTCGCTACCTGAAATCTCGCTCAGACTGTAAGTTTTGGAGGTAGTGACTTATTGCTTTGGGTAGGTATTGGTTAAGAGGGACACATCACACTTATGGAAGTGATTGGACGGACGACTGGTGACTCTTACATTTAAAACATCCTGCAATATCATGTTTTTTGGTTATATACATAATACGCTGCCATACGTTGGTTACATTGGATATGATAGTAATTATCTTGATTCTACTATTGGATTCTACTATTGGATTCTACTATTGAATAAATTAAACTCTTCTTCACAATAAACGATTTGATTGACCATAATTAATTTTCATAAAATAATATTAGAAATAAAATAAGTTAGAAAATTTCAAAATAAGTATTCGATTTTTTTGACCATGACTGTAATATTTTTAAAGGATATTCTTAAACTATAAAGTAACATTTAAAACTGCACTTTTTATCTAATTTACACAGCCCCCAGTCTGCTTTTAAATTTTATTCAAAAGCTCTACTGCTTTGGCTTTTATTACTTGTCGGCTAAATATTGTGATCCAATTTGGCTAAACAGTTTGTAGATTAAAGTTTAATTGATCCTCAGCTTCATTGTAACAAGAAGATAGTTGCTGGTGTAATAAATACCTTTCCCATAATTCTCACTGGAAAATACTCCAGTCGTCAGAGACGAAAATGCCACTGAATCTCTAAAAATTATACCAAGAAGCTGAATTTTGCTAAGGATCTAAATTAAAGATTACAAATAAAAGATACAAAAAAATTTGCCACATCTACTGCCGAGATTGCGGGGATTACGAGGAAAAACCCCCTCGCAGGAAAAACCTTCAAAAGTTTAAATTCGGTGTTTTTTTATGCATATTTCAAATGCCTTATATATCTCGGAACAACAAAAAATCCAAATTTTTATGTTATCTGTTTTGACGATTGGGTTCTAAAAATGGAAATTCTATAGCGACCGGTTAAAGGAAGCGATACATTTTGCTATGAGAATCTACTACAACCAAATGAGAATTGTAAAAAAAGACAAAAATCGCTCAACGTTTATTTATTTTAGAGTTTTATAGAAACTGTATTATGAATATATCGAATATACTGAGTATACTGAATTCATGTATCATTCAAAAATTGCATACGATAGCTGTACTCTTCACCTTTGAAACGCATTTTTACTTTTGTCGGTAGAACACTCTGATCAAAATTTATCGAATTTTTACCGTATCGAGGAGACAAATTTTATTTAAAATTGATTTCGCTCGTAATTGACATTCAAAATCTCTGGTCGCTTCAAGCTTTATTTCTGAGAGAACGGTTTATTTAACAGAAAAAGTGTTAATCAAGATTTTTGTTTAAAATTATCTCAGCTACATTTCTTGTTACAGTATTTTTTTCTACAGCATACATATTATTAATAAATCAAACTTTTTCGTTTTCCCCCTACCAACGGGGGTTTTAAAGGAAAACCAAATAGAAGAGTGGCATATTTTTGTATCTTTTTGGGGATTTGGTAATCAATTTAGTGTCATAACAGGCTTTATTTGTAGAACACCAAGTGACTCAAAAATATACAGTACTAATGCACGTACCTGGTACAGAGTTTAACAATTAGGCGACAAAAAAACTTTAAATAGTTTAATAAATGACGAATTTTACAGAAAACCAGTTGAGTTTATTGAAAGAGTAACAGGAATGGCCACCAAAATAACGAACGAGAAAACTGTTTAACCACTTCAAAAAATAAGAAAGTTAATGTTAACGTAATTAGACCATATGATATCACTGAAGAAGTATGGACAATATAGACAGCTTATGGAAATCTCCCTCTTCAATCCTGAGCCCCCCCCCTCCCCGGAGGTAGTGTAGTGGGGTCAACGTGATGTCGTCTCTCTCTGGTCATTTCTTTTAACTAATGCGTAGGTCTTTTGCATATGCTTGGAATTTGATCGATCCATCTTGTTGGAGATATTCCTCGTGACCTTCGGCCTTCTACCTTTCCTAGGATAATAAGTCTCTCAGTGTTTTCTGTTTCTGCTCTAACATGTCCAATGTATTTTAATTGTTAGAGATGGATCCCCATAGGAAGGAGGAAAAGAGGACGACCCCGAAAATCCTGGAGGAACGAAGTAGACGACGCCATGAGTAAGAGAGGACTAAACGATGGAGAATGGAACAACAGAGAGAGATGGAAACGGTTGAGCGAGGGAAGGCAGTGAATACTGTAGAATCCCTAAATATATATATAGATGGATTTTGCTGAATGGCTGTTTGCTGACTTTTATCTCATTTAAAATTAAAATATTTGTCGTGTGGTCGGTTCACAGAATTCGTAACATTTTTCTCCTACAGAACATTTCAGTGGCATCTATCTTTCTTCTTTCTCTACTTCTCCTGCCTCTCTTCGTCGTATATCTGATGCTATGGCAGGTAATTTATAATGAGGATAGACCGAACTGGGAGTTCGGGAGGGTAATGGGAGAAGTCATTCACTGCTGGAGCGGAATAGATAAGAAAGAAAGGGCAAAAGCAGGAATTGCAATTATACTGAAAAAGAAATGGGAACACGCAATCGAAAACTGGGAACCAATAAACGAAAGAATTGCCAAGCTTAACTTAAAAGTATACGGAAGACAAATTATCTTACTAGCAGTATACGGTCCAACAGAAGACAGCTCAATTGCAGAAAAAGAACAATTCATAGAACAACTGCAAGAAGAAATCGAAAAGAGAAAGAAGAACCAAGAAATAATTATCGCCGGTGACCTAAATGGAAGAACAGGAAGAAAAGAAAACGACAGAACAGTTGGTAGATTTGGAGAAGATATAATGAACGATAACGGGGAGAGATTGATTGAGCTATGCGAAATAAACAACTTAAAGATCACAAACGGCTTCTACAAACATAAAGACATACACAAATACACTTGAACACAAGAAACAAGAAAATTGAGGTCTATTATTGATTATGTTATAGTAAACCACGAAAGCTCGATAAAAATAAAAGACGTAAGAGTAAAGCGAGGCGCAGAATGCGGCACAGATCACAAACTAGTAATCGCTTGGATGGAATTCCCCTTCATATGGACCCAACAGAAACCGACACAGGGAGAATCTGACCAAGTTACGGCTCCGGCTACACCTGTCAATACGTGCTCAACACAAGAAAAGAAATTCAAAATCAATTTATTAGAAGAAGACTCAATAAAAGACCTATATAAGCGAAGATTGGACCAAAAGCTAGAAGAGTTTCGGTATGAATCATTAGAACAAACATACGAACACATAAAAACCTGCATGAAGACAGCAGCCCTAGAAGCTCTTGGAGAAGTGGACCAAAAATACACCCAACAAACTACGAAATTAACCGAAGACACACTAACATGCATAAAAGAGAAAAAAGAACTTCATATAAAATACCTGAACACAAAAAACTATGAGGACTTGGAACTATACAGAAAAAAAAAATAAAGAAGTGAAAAGAAAAGTAGCAAATGAAAAAAATGAAAGATGGGAAAAAACATGCACAGAGATAGAACAGCACATAGGAGGAACGAGAAATTCTGAGTCATGGCGCATCTTAAAGTCGCTCCAAAGAAATAAGACAGAGAAAATCAAGATCGGTCAAATCAAAGAAAACGAATGGCAAGAATACTATAAAAAATTGCTAACCGAAGACCGCCCCGAATTCAAACAATCAGAAATAGACGGAATAGAAATCTACACACATGACGAAATCGAATTAAGCCTAGGTGAGGTAAAAAGAACGATCAAAACTTTAAAGAACAAAAAAGCAGAAGGTCCCGGCGGAATACCAAATGAATTGATAAAAAAAGGATCGGAAAAGTTATTCCGTATGATACATAAAATGTTTGAGAGAGCACTGAATGGAGAAGACTTACCGGCAGAATGGACCCAAGCATATATGACATCAATATACAAGAAAGGAAATAGAAAAAACTGCGAAAACTATCGGGGAATCAGCATTATATCGTCTATAGGCAGACTGTATGGAAAGACCATAAAGGAAAAATTAGAAATATATATACAAGATAAAATCGGAGAAGACCAGGCAGGTTTCACAGCGGGGAAAGCATGCTTAGACCACATTTACACGGTCGAACAACTAATAGAAAAAAGAATGGC
The DNA here is from genome assembly GCF_040954645.1 of Diabrotica undecimpunctata. NCBI lineage: Eukaryota > Metazoa > Arthropoda > Insecta > Coleoptera > Chrysomelidae > Diabrotica > Diabrotica undecimpunctata. Next base: position 137,983,575 of record NC_092805.1, read on the forward strand.
CAAAAATAGATCCGTCCATCTGGCTTTTGTTGATCTTAAGAAGGCATATGACTCAATACCTAGAACCAAGCTATGGGAAGCAATGGAAGACATCGAAGTTCCACGAAGATTTAAGACGACAAAGGGACTACTACAGGGTTGCTCCACATCCCCCACCCTGTTCAAAATATTCCTGGAAAAAACCCTGAAACCATGGAAAAGAAAGTGCGAAGGAATGGGTATACCAGTAAGGAACGAATATCTATATACGCTAAGTTTTGCCGACGACCAAATAGTGATCGCACAAGACGAGGATGACCTCAGTTTTATGATGAGAAAACTGGAGCAGGAATATACAAAGAATGGGATGGAAATAAACCTAAAGAAAACTGAATACCTAACAACGGAGAATACAGAAATAAAACAGCTGGAAATAGACGAAGGTAAACAAATCAAAGGAACAGACAAGTATAAGTATTTAGGTTTCATAATATCAAACAAAGGAACAACGGAGGAAGAGATAAAAAATAGACTAGGACAAACAAGAGACTGCATACGAAAATTGAACCCGGTACTATGGGATAAGAACATCAGCATGAAAACAAAGAAAAAAATATATAATACCATGACAAGAAGTATCCTCACTTATGGGTGTGAAAATTGGACAATAAATAAGAAAACCAAAAACAAATACTCTGTCAAACATTTTGTAGATATGGCATAATAGCAAGACCTGGCGGAAGTTTTATATTCTACTCCTGCTCATTCCTTAAACCCTTGTCAGGCGTGGTAACACTAAATATTATTGGCTTGTTGCCTCTGTTGGCTGCGATCCTATGCCTTATAGACGGCTTCATGTAGGGATTTTCCCAACAGTCGTCATTTGGACTGCCCATCGTGTTGAAGATCTTTCCCTTATAGCTATGTGGACGAAGTAAATTAGATGCTCCGTTTACTTTTTTTAATAGCCTGTCTTTTATATAAAGGTCTTCCAGAATTGACAGGTTGGTTCTATGTATCGTTCAGGATACGCGTAGAATTTTTCTATAGACCCAAATTTCGAAGGCTTGGACTCCCATCGATTTTTTTGAGAGTTCATCTTTCAGCTGCGTATGTAACAATGGGAAAAATAAAGGCATTAATAAACCTGAGCTTAGTATTTCTCGTTATTTTTCGGTCTCTCCATATTTTAATCAGTTTAGTATATATGTATATATATATATATATATATATATATATATATATATATATATATATATATATGAATATTTTGTGCTGTATATATATATATATATATATATATATATATATATATATATATATATATATATATATATGAAAGTAAAAAGATTGCATTTCATTTCAATCGGAACTCCACCATTGCTCTAAACGTGTTTCGAGTTATTTAACTCATCATCAGGAGCACTTGTGGAAGTTCAACTGAAATGAAATGCAGTCTAGTATTTGGTTATTATAACCAAAATAACAGGCAGGTACGCTAGCAGCGACATCTATTTATATATATATATATATATATATATATATATATATATATATATATATATATATATATATATAGAAAATGAGTACGACCGTCAATCCAAAATAAACTAAGGTACACTCGAAGAGTGGTGGGTTTTTCGGTCAAAGTAGAGAAATAAAAGACAAAGAAGGTGGCTACTTCATCTATTTATTGAAGACGTTATTTATTGAAGCAGAAAGCGAAACGTCTTCAATAAATAGATGAAGTAGCCACCTTCTTTGCATTTTATTTCTCCACTTTGACCGAAAAACTCACCACTCATCGAGTGTACCTTAGTTTATATATGTATATATATATATATATATATATATACAGCACAAAATGAGAAAAGACTTAGAAGCAAATATAGTTGCAGTGGCACTGCAATTTTTTACAAATGTTAAACAGTAATATCTATAATTTTCATGGCAACTATGATTTAAGTTAAAATATTAAGTTTTCAGGGTTCAGGGATGATTCAGCAGGTTGTTGTTTGGTAACTCGTAGCTTAATGAGTTTTAAAATTTTAACTTATTATAACTTAGTTATTAATAAATATATTTAAATACAGTTTTTGTGATAGCTATTTGTATCTACCTAGAAATCTTTTAATAAAAAAATCGCTAATGAAAACTCTCCATTTTCGATTAACTTAAAGTATCGTGGGAATTTGAATAAATATTTTAAATTATGTCCCAAAGTCGTCCTTTTATTACATGACATTAAAAAAAAATGATTAAAATCGGTTACCAGTTTTAAACATTATGGAGGTATCTCCAATCTAAATTGATCACAGTCTATATGTACAAATTTTCCAAAACTGATGGGTTGTTGTCATGTAGATGCAAAAAATAACTAATAGTAATGCATAAAATTACAAATAATAATAAAACTCCTAACAAGACAATAAACTTGACCAATTTATTTCATATAAATACTGGTTATACTGCCAAGGCTGTAGTATAAAATGCATGATCTCTAAAACACCGGTTAGTTTGCAATCATTCATCGTACTATTAGCAATTGATACACAGGTCCAATTAAAAATGACAAAGTTCTTTGTGGTACTGGTGTTAACATTATCAGCTTCTCTAAGCTATGCAACAAATATATGTAAGTTATTATAAGAAAGTTCTTTCTCTACAAACAAAACGTTTAAGTAAACAATTGTACCTCAAAATTTCAAAATTATAAATACATTTAATAAAATAAGGTGCTCTCTAAAATATATTTAAACATTACCTAAGGTTTCATAAACACCAAGCTTTCGAACCGTATTTTCAGTTTTTTATTTTGAACAAACTTTCTTTTACTGGGTACTGTATTAAAAGGTCTTCATGGTGCTTTTATTTTGATAGGGATATGCCTACTTTACTGTTGGTTTTAGCCTCAATTTGTGTTGACTGACCACCATTTTTTTAAAAGTTATATTGTTTTTTGCACTTGACAATCCTGTCTTACCATTCTTATGGATTTGTTATTGTTTCTATATGTTCCATTCTCTTTTTATTGGTTTGGATATTTCGTGTTTATTCCCCTAGTGCCGTTATAGTTCATTCCTTTTCCGGTTCTATATAATTTGATTCATAAATATTTTACATACAATCCATGTTCAGCTATTTTGTTATTAACAACAGTTTTAATTTTAAAATGAACATGTTATACGGGAATATCTTTATTCGTGTAATTAGGTGGTAGCTACACTGAGCCACGCCACAGTGGCAAGTATCAGTCTCCTGGTATTTTCATCTTCTCAGGTTACCAGCAAATAGTGAGACGCTAGTTCTTAGTATGTTTAGAGCTCTCCAGGCTGAGAAGAGCAATTTTTGAGCCACAGTAAATTTTTTTAACAGGAAAAATGTTTTGTGGCAGTTGCCGCTTGCCAATATTAGGATTATAAGGATCTTATTTTTTTTTTTAAGTTTTTCCAAGAACTTAATCTACTTGGCTGAGTTTGATGATCATACAAAGGGTGTCTTTGATCTGTCACCTGCTTCTTCCGCTGTACCTTTCATATGATCTGCCTTCTGATGGATGGTGGAGCGATCGCATTTATTTTCCCAGGAGGAATTTTTTTGGTTTAGTTACTAGGTTTTATTTACTAGGTTACTAGCTCCCACGCCGCACAGGATTAGCATGGGCAGAGTTTGGTAAATTAAACTATGTATTTAAATCGGACCTACCCAAATGCCTCAAAAGGAAAATCTTTGATCAATGTGTGTTAACTGTACTCATTTATGGAGCGGAAATTGGGTGTCTTTCTGAGAGACCATATCCCAAACGAAGAAATTGAAGCAATACAGAGCAGAGGACGTCCACCGACTGGATGGTCTGACGACCTAAAGCGTGTTAGCAATAACTGGATGCAAGCCGCACAAGACAGAGACAGATGGAGAGAGCTGAGAAAGACCTATGTCCAGCAGTGGACGCTTACAGGTTGATGATGATGATGACTAGGTTTTTTACTTCTTTGTTTAATTTTTTATATATTCGTCTATCATCTGGGACATTTGTTTGCTGTCACTTTTGATATCTATGTGTCTTGTATACTGCATTCTCATTCTCATTTGTCCACCACAATGAAGTATGCTTTTATATTTTTATTTTTTTACGTCTTCGTTTGTGTATTCCTTTCTTTTCATTTTTCCTGATTTTCCATAGTCCCGAATAGTGGTCCCTTTCTATATGAGGCAAAGTCAGACTACATAATTTGATATAAATTTTTGTCCTTAATTATTTTCTAATGTGTCCGAAAATTTAATCTAATGATTAAAGAACATATTGTTTATTTTTAGCTCGTGCATTGTACAAAAGCCCACAATTTTCCCATAATCGTTACTGTTACTCTCATTTTATCTTTGATCTATTTCAAGTATTACTTTTTCTGTTATTCTAGCATTGAAATACTTAAATAGAATAAGTAATTAATTTTTTAACATTTTTTTTATTAGTATTTTATAACTCTCTAAAAATTATTTATTCTTTACCAGTTTGCATTCTAATAATGCATAAATTCCTATTATGTGTATAGTTTTTCTACCTGATATCATCTTTAACATAATTGACTACAAGCCCATGGGACATTTTTAAGGGGTCACTTGACCCAGCATGAATAACATATAAATCAATACTACAATAGAAAGTTTCTAAAGTTGTAATAAGAACTTTAGAAACTATGCCATTAATTTTTATTGGTACAGGTACAGGCTACACACGTAAGGTAAAAAACTTACCATTCAAGGGGGCTTGGTGAGACGTGTTTGTACGGTATTTATAATTTAGGTCCACCTGTTTTACAAAAATAATAACCTGCGACCTACTGCCGTACAAAAATATTGGTACCAGTAGCAGGGACAATCTTTGATTTTCGGAAAATTTTGGCCCCATTTTTGGCAATTTAATAGAGTACTTAATTTCGGATCGTTATTTAGATTACTTTTTATGCAGTGCCGTACATATCGTTTGATACAGCTCACCCCTGTAAACGAATACGCACTCGAATATCCTTTTTACTCCTTGTTTATTTCCTGACTTGCCCACGTGAAAGTCCTCACTCTCAATATATTTGTAGTTTTCCATAAAAGATATAGTTTAAATGTTTTTAATCTAATTCTAATTTTTAGCGGAATTGTTCAAAATATGCCACCAGAGTGATAAAGATTTAGATACCTGTTTAAAAGGAGCCATTGAGGTAGCAATAAAAGCAATAGGATCCAAAGGTAAACGATTTACTTATACAAATATAACATAAAAGATATAAAAGCTTTTGAACGTCCAATCCTGGATAACGTTTCGCCGAGTTTTGGCCGTCAAAGTACCGGGTTAACTTTTTTGACTTAATCTTTAACATATAGTTGCTTACTGTTTCCTTATAGAAAAGAAATTTTTGAAAATCAAAAGCAAATATTTTAATAAACAAAAAATTGGAATGAAAAACAAAACGATGGGAAGTTATCGTTGGCTCGACATAATGCAACAAATCCATTTTTATTGCCAGTCATGGACGGTGCTTCATTTGTTGTAATGCACACGAGTTTGTAAATCGGTAACTATCCAGAGTTTATAAATATCATCCAGATAAAATACATAACTGTTAGGATTGCCAATATTTGCTCATGATGTCGATTAGTCTAACAGTGGGACGAGATAACTGGACCTCTTTAATAAGGTCACGTTGGTGACAGGTGGACATATATAATCTGTCTTAAGGTTAAGTCAACAAATAATACATTAACCGCTTTAATAAATGCTTTTTTTAAAATAGTTCCGTTTTCGAAACGTATCTTGTGTTGTGTTAGTACCTATGTACGAAATTTTAAATCACGAGATTGTTGCAGCTACCGATTGTTTGGCTGAATTAGAGAAGATGGATTGATCTCACTTCAAACTACTTTTCAAATCTTGCAATTTTCGTCTTCTTAACCAACTCTTTGGCGGATAATCATTTCCATACTGTTTATACAGAGTTTTATAATATCTTTCTAAGTTACCGCCTTTGAGCAATACCATTGAAGATCGACAAACGAGGCAACCGCACTTATCTTTGAACATAACAAAAAAAAATTATTCCTTACAATCACTGTTAAAATGGTACGTTTTACTCTTTTTCGTTGTACTCATTGTGCGTTTTAAATATTCTTATTTTACGTTAGTACTTCTACTCATCGTACTCATACGACACTCGAGAAGTATCTGTAACATTCGCACAACTTCGCGCGGTCATTGGACTGTACTACGGTATTTGTAAGATCTTTCTTCTAAAAGGAACAACACATAACTTAAGGACTGTGATGATTATTTACATCATACGCTGAGACTGCCTATCATAGTACAGTTTAACAAAACTTAGTAAATGTAATGATCATCTGCTAAAGTACTTTAGTTTAAATCTATCTATTTCTATTAATATGCCATGTAACATCCATAAAATATTTAATGGACAACACTAATGTGTAAATAAACGCTATTAAGAAGATTATCAGGGACAACAAAAAAGGGCACGGACTTAACTACGCAAGTAGTAAAACGAAATAAAGCAATGATTGAAACACGAAACAGCCTTTATTATAAAACACGATAGGTACTATTTTATCTTATAAAACAAAATTAGTTTGGTTTCTGGATACAATAAATTACGTCATTTTTATTTTATTAAATAATAAATTTAAAATTAGAAACTATCATTAATATATTATGTGCGATGTATGACAGTAATTTGTATAATCAAACAAAAGAGGTTAATTTTATGAAGTTAATAATGACTAGGACTTGTAATAGACTATGTACTCTACTACATTAGTTTGCTGCTACTTTACATATTACTTTATAATAACCTTACTTAATATTTTGAATATTTGCTGACAAATAATAAACATTCTTATATTTTTTGATATATAACTCATGAAATAAACTTCTTAACATTATTTGATCTCCACCCATTTTTTTTTATTAAACTCATAAGCTATTCAGTGAATGTCAGATTGACATTCACCGAGTTAACGGAGTTACAACCAAATAAGTGTCAGAAGTCATAACATTTTTCTATCTTAAAAATGTATGACTAATATCAAAAAACATAGTACAAGAACATTAGAAATGGAGATGGCACATAAAGAAAAATGTGTTGTGTTAAATATCGTTTATTAAAGCACAACTAAATTTTAACACGTCTTCTTTTTAGGGTGCCTGTCCGTTGCGAACGTTGGCGATCATTCTGGCTATGATGGCTTTGTTGGTTATGCATTGTAGCAGCTCATATTTGCCTTGATTTCTCAATTTATGTCCCAAGTACTGCAGCTTACAGCAGTTCACAATGTTGATCTAATCCACGGTTATGTTCATCCTCCGTAGTACTTCTTCATTGGTGACTTTGTTTATCCATGGTATCTTCAGGATCCTTCTGTACAACCATAGCTGAAAAGCCTGAAGTTTTGATAGAGTTTCCGCCTCCGATGTCCACGTTTCTACTCCGTACAGAAGCACTGAGTACACGTAACATTTTTAAGAAGCCTTATTTTTGTTTCTAGGGTGAGGTCATGGCTCTTTAACACAGAGATCATAGTCAAGAATGACCTTTTTGCCTTTCCGGTGCGACATTTAATCTCTTGGGTATTGTCCCACGACTCATTGATTATAGTTCCCAAGTAGTTGTACTGAGAGATACGTTCAATTCTCATTTGGTTCAAATACAGATTTGATCCAGTTATGTTTTCCTAGCTGATGATCATTAGCTTGGTTCTGCTGGTGTTTATATCAAGTCCACATGTTCTAGTTGTTTCCTTTATTTTTCCTTTGTTCATTAAGTTTTGCAGCCCTTCTATGGTATTGGAAAACACTATTCTATCATCTTCATACTGCAAGTTATCGAGCTTGACTTCATTTATTGAGATGCCTTTATTAATATCTTTTAGAGACTTTTCAAAATGTGCTCCGAGTACAGATTGAATATCAGTGGTGAAATTATGCATTAACATATGTAACTAACAGTTACTAAGAGCACTATTTTATTTTTTCAGGAATACCAGATTTGGGTGTTCCTCCGGTTGAACCAATTGCTGTTAAAGAGATTACATTCGGATCTGGAACTGATGCAGTTCAATTGGATCAAACGTACTATGATGTCAAACTACACGGATTTACAGATAATTTGAAGATAACCAAAGCTCAGTAAGTATTTTTATTTTTATTATTTTCCTAGATTTATTTTTACTGAGTCAACTATTTTTTTTTGCAAATTTTTATCCATGTATTTATCCACTATTTTTTTGCCACTATTTTCATTTGTGGCTTTATATTTCTTAATAGTGGTAGGATATTTCAAAGCACAAATCAGAGAAAAAGTCAATAAAGGAGACATGCTATAGAATTATTTAACCTTTTGTGGCCGGAGTTAATTTTTTCTTTTTATTACTGATTGTTTTGGTTGATTTATGAACCGGTACACATAATAAGAGATATTTTTATAGAAAAACAATTTAATTTTTTTTAGTTTTTTCAAAAACATGTGGTTCCATAAAGTGACCACTAGGAAACTAGACCAAAATCAGAATCAATTCTTTTGGTGAAATTTATAAAAACAATTGTTTTTTTCACTTAAACAGAGTCCAACACGACATGTAGAACAATGTCACCTAGAACGATGCGGTTGCGCACGCGTACTGCAATGGGCACAACGAACCTTATTTCCGTGGATTTCAAGATGGGCACATTTATCATATTTTATTTCAGGGGGAACTGTAGTCTTAAATTTATTTGGTACACCTTGAGAAGTCCTTCTGCCCTTTTTATCTGGATCTGGTTGTGCTCCAATTAATCCCAACGCTACAGCCAATATTAAGTCTTTCAGAAAAAAACTTGTTACGTTTTCTGCCCGGTCTCTATATAAAATATAACTATTTACTACAGATAGATCCAGAAAATGCCAAAACAACCTATGCCACCATTTCTTAGACTTGCGATTTATTTTATATAAAGAAATATACATATCTGACTGGTCGACATACCCGATATGCTTGTTATAGTCTTTGACTATTTGAAGACAAGCAATGTCTTGAGAGGTACCATATTTGTTTTTTCTGGAAACAGTTTGCATATCATTTAGGTTGTGGAAGTTACTGAGAAATAGAACTGGCTTGCTGTCCATCTACTTTAGATATACTAGACCTTCTTCAGTGATCTTTCATTCTGAAGTTCCCCTTGTCATTTTTGTTTTATCGTTGACTAAATTTGTTGGCTGATTCTTATGTTTCTTTCTCATAGTTCCACATGAGTAAATGCCATCTTTCAAAAGGTGACTGGCTAACTGGATGGAATTAAAAGAATTATCAAAATATATTTTATGATGCTTGCCTACAAGTAGACGGGTTAAATATTTTACTACTTTGGAACCAAAACCTTCTTTGCCAGAGCCAACTTTTCCAGTATAAAACTGCGATACAAACCCAGAACTATCTGCTCGTATCCAAATTTTATACCCCCTTTTTATTGGCATGAGAGGCATATATTGACGAAAACCTATTCTCCCTTTACATTTGACCATCGATTCATCGATACTTTGATTTTTACCAGATTTATAGCAGTTTGCAAAAGTATGTGTTAGCCAGTCAATGATTGGTCGTAACTTGTATAGTTTATCATAGCCCTCGTTGCCTTTCTGGGGTTCTGGGGTACTGTATTATCGTTCATATGCAAATTTACCAACATCCATGAAAATCGATCCATGGACATGACCGATGATATAAAGTGATCCCTTACTTGAAATTTAGATGACCAATAGTCTGTATAACTAGGCTTCTTCGTAAGTCCCATCATCAAATTTATTCCAAGGAAACACTTCATTTCGGCAACATTTGTGGGAATAATACGTTCACCAAATTGCTGCGTTGCATACAGATTTGTTTGAAAACCATGGTTTCAGCTAATTTATTCGAAAATAGACATAAAACGTATCTATACGACTTTCAATTTGCTCAGGTATGCTGGAACCAAAACTTTCGGTAAAGGGTACAGTTGTAGTAAAAAAAATTGCATTACTCGCTCATTTAAATTTTTGATTTGGAGCTGCCTCAACGTCAGCATCCTCGTCATTCTCACTGTCGCTATTATTTGATATGATTTGAAACTCGTCATCCTCAAACTCATATAATTCATCCTCAGATGGAGCCCATGAAGTGAAAGACTCTAAATCTGATGGTATTTCGTCAATCACAGCATATGCCTCATCTGACGCCAACTTCCTAATGTCCATGACCAATACCTGAAGTAAAACAAAAACAGAGATGTAGGCATATCCCACTGACCTAGTGGTTCCATAGGAGAACCACACATTTTATTTGCAAATAGTAAATTTATGCTAAGTTTTACAAACACCAAATTATCAAATATCACAGAAGAACCGCATAACAAACAGAAATAACAAAAACTTACCGAATAAATTGCTGATTTCAAATAAAATATATTATTTGTCGTTCTTCACTTCACAACACTCGTGACTTATACAAAACAACTGTCGATTAGTGTGTCTAAACAATAAAATATAATAAATGTACTCCGACAGTGTGGTTCCAAGCAATCACTTCTAGGCCGTTAACAAAAATTATTTTATTTGTGGTATCTTCATGGAATCACTAGGCCCCAAAGGGTTAAACAATGAACAAAACCTTTTTTATTCAAATAGGCATGTTCTTCAAAAATCAAAACACCGTAAATGGACCTCCCGACAAAATTATTGAAGTGACAGTTCTAAATAAATTTTATACGAACCGAATTTAATAAAATATTGAAGAATTTTTACCACACTAGAAAAATTCATTATTTGCTTTTAACTCTATTTTTTTTTAAACTAATTATTTGTTTAAACTTCTAGAATGTATTAATAATACATAAATAAAGCAGACTATAAGCAGAGGATATAGGGGGTTGCTTCCGCTCACTATCTCGCAGAAAAAAAAGGCACAGACTTTCTTTTCATCAAGTCACTCAAATTTTGTACTAGATACATTAAAAAAAAGATAATATTTTGGTATTTTCAAATACTTTAAATCACTTTCACTTACAAGTTATTTATTAGTTTTCTTATTATTATTATTGTTATTTTATTAGTAGTTTTCCCGTCATTTGACTTTGAAACTCAAAATTTAACATTGGACGAAGAAGAGCTAACCTACAATAAAGTGTGACTCGTTTAATGATAGTCTTAAAAAGAATTAAAAAAAAACTTTTTTTTTTTAATTTTTTTGTTTTTTTGTTTTGTTTATTTTTTCAAAAGGTACATTTTTGTTAATTACAGTTTTTTGATAAAACGAATAATTTTTGAGTTATTAGGAGAAAACTGATTTAAAACATTGATTTTTTCGATATAAAACTGACACTTTCGATAACGAATAAATCGAAAACTATTAATTTTATTAAAAAATTGTATAAAACATTTTTTGCTTAGAATTAATTTTTCTACAAATTTTTGCGGTCAAAATATAACAAAAAATTTCTCAACCCTGAGATAGGGTGGCAACTACTCCCATGGTAAAAGCGGCTTTCAGTATCATATAGATTTTCACCATTGACCATCCACTACTTATTCTCAAATTTTCAAATACATCTGAAAATTTTTTTTCCGAAAATATTACGAGGTGAAAACATTTGATTCCTGGACTATTATAAAAATATGCAAGAAACAATTTATATGAAATAAATTCCTCTATCCTCCAATTATTTAATGGCTACTCTAATTGACAATAATTTTTCGCTGTATCCAATAGGGTTCTTAGCTCTTTTCAACATTGTTTTAAAAGATAGCGATTTCGTATCGCCATCTATGTCAGAATGTTACAACAAAGTTGGATGGATTAACTTATTGCTGAAGGCAACTGTAAAGTTTTTAGAGTAGTTTTCAGAGTAGTTTCATGTTTTTATATTATGTGGCTCTATGTGGAATACATTTTATTAATTATTTTATTTTATTTTACCAAAATATCAAGCATTTTGAGGTATTTTTTCAATTATATAATCAAATTTCATGTATAAAAGCAATACTGTATAAAAATATAATTATCGTTGTATATATCTTACCACTTCTATCACATATACCTATGTTAGCACTTCTATACATTAAATGTAAATTACATACATATTATTGTACACATGTCTCGATAGTTACGATACTAGGATTCTTCATTGGCATAAAGGAAATCTAAACTTGAACCGTATACTTTAATACTGAATAATTTATAAGATGATAAATATACATTTACTCCTGTCCTTAGAGACGAAAATGTCACTGAACCTTTAAAAGTCATATGAACAAGCATTATGTTGTTGAGAATGCCAATTTTAACACCTCAAAAAGATGCAAAAAAGTTTACCACTTAAAAAAAATGTTTTATTTAAAAAATGTAGCTGGCTAAAAAATGAGGCCACGGTGGCCCATTCCACATATTGCAGGTGCTATATCGAAGCGGCTAAAATACGAATCATTTATTCTGTGCAAAAATGCATCTCCGGAGCACTGAGTCTTCTTTTTGCCCTAAATGTAATAAGGAGATATCTAAATGTTAATTATATTTCCCTTACGAGTTACCGGAGCTGTCGCGTTTTTGCACTAATCGATAGAATGTCTTTAAATTAACGTATATTGAATAAAAATAAAAAATTGTAAAAATATAGAGTTGTCTCCTTTTTGGACGGATGTCTTTAATTATTCAACGCGAAGTCATAAGCGAAAAATCAGAGAAATTACATATGGCTCCCGCCGAAACCTCAAATTGAATATGATATATTTCTAGATATATATGTATATTTTATATGTATTCTTTTAATTGTAGTTATGATGTTGGAAAGAAGGTCTTAACTTTTTCTACTCTCACTCCTGTTCTAAAACAACAGGGAAAATACGACTTAAAAGGAAAAATATTGGTTATACCGGTATACGGAAAGGGAGATTCTATTGTTACATTAAGTAAGTATTCTCAAAATAGTGTTCACTATTAGAACTCACATATTTTGGTCGAGTTCTGAAAATTTACGTGTCAGTTTTACCGGTGGATCTTTGTTGGTTCTCATTTTTATTACTTCTTTAATGTAATCGTTTACTTTTTTATCTTTACATTTATATCCAATATTTGCTATTTCTACTAATATTTTTAGGAAACTTTCCTCCATCCAAACTACCATTCAATCATTTTAGATCTAGTTTTAATAAAGACATTGAATACCTGTCGGAACGGCAACTCATGAATAAATAAAAAGCCTTTATTAATAATATGTAGTTTTAAATCATGGCAATATTCATTAAGTTTATTGAAAATGATTTAACAGGTCTATTTTTATTCCAAAGGGGACATCTTTGAATGATATAGATATTGATCATCTGACAGCCCCTTCCTTCTAGTACCTTCTTCTTCTTCAGGTGCCATCTCCGCCACGGAGGTTGGCAATCATCATAGCTATTTTAATTTTTGAGGCAGTAGCTCTAAATAGTTGTTTTGAGCTGCATCCAAACCATTCTCTCCAGATTGTAGCTAGATTTGGCGAAAATTCCACATAGCGATTGCCAGTATAAGCAATCCCCCGTTTACTGGCCAACAGCTTTGGGATGAGGAGCTAGTAAACGGTAGGGCAACCCTTTGTACTGGAGTTGGAAAACTGACTTTAAAAGCAGAAGAACTATGGAAGCGGTCAACGGCATAGAGATGAGAAAGAAATATTGGGACAAGACACCTTATTAAAGATCCGGATTAACTAAGTCCTAGTAGTATCAAATGGCTATGAGTGCAGCGAAATTAAATTTCGGAGTAAGCACCTCAATCGGATCTCCGGGAGGAGCAGTTACAAATATAACAAAAAGATTAAAATGCAAACAGTAAGGTAAAATCTATAATGCAATACAAGAAATGGCACACATGAAATTGAATATTGTGGGAATAAGCGAAATGCGTTAGCCAGGTTGAGGAACCGCAAATATCGGGGAACACGACGTTTACCATTCTGGAACAGATAACGACAAAAATGAATTAGGTATCGGCATTATATTGACAAGAGAAATGGCAAAAGTCTGTATACAACTTCATACCAATCTCAACAAGAGTGATGCTCATACAACTAAAATCAAGACCAATCGACATCAATATAATTCAAGTGTATGCACCTACAGCAAAAGGAACAGAAGAAGCGGTAGAAGAACTATACTATAGCATTAATTAAGCCGTGAAAAGGTTGAAAAGGCAAGACCTAACAATTGTAACGGGTGACTTCAAGACCAAAGTTGGGGCCAGCAAAACATCATCTGCATTTGGACCAATTGGGCTAGAAAACCAGAACAATCGGGGCATTTTGATGAAGGCATCTCAATAAATGGAGTCAAATTCAATAACCTATGGTATGCAGATGATATAATAGTGTTTTCCAAGCTGCAATACTTACTGAACAAAATAACGAAAACAAGTAGAACATATGGACTGGATATAAACACCAGCAACACCTTGCTGATGACTATCAGCAAGGAAAATATAAATGGAGCAAATCTGTATGTGAAACAAATGAGAATAGAACGTGTTTCACAGTATAACTACTTAAGAACTATAATCAAATCAAAAAGTGCATTCTTGACTCTGAGCTCTGTGTTTAAGACCATGACCTCACCCTACAAACAAAAATAAGGCTCCTTAAATGTAACGTGTACTCAGTGCTTCTGTATGGAGTAGAAACGTCGACATTGAAGGCGGAAACTCTATCAAAACTTCAGGCTTTTGAGCTATGGTTATACAAAAGGATCCTGAAGGTACCATGGATAGAAAAAGTTACCAATGAAGAAGTACTACGGAGGATAAATACAACCGTGGATTTGGTCAACATCGTGAAAGGCCGTAAGCTTATAAGGCTGAGAGTATGGTATCTAAAGACCTCAACACAGCTATTCCGTATAACAACCAACAAAGTCATCATAGCGAGAATGATCGATAACGTTCGGAACAGACAGGCACTCTAAAAAGAAGAACCCACAATTGCTTAAAATAAAAATTACCTCTTACTTTCGATGATCCCCTTTTGTTGAAATTGGCACTATTGTGTTACAAATTTTTCGATTGATTTTGTCTTTGGCCCAAGATTTACGTAAATTCGATGTAATTATTTGGATAGCTTCTTCCTTTAGGTATTTCAGCTATTTTGGTGTAATGTCGTAGTGACTAGCTGTTTCTTCCTATTAATATATTTTTATACAGTTGGTCTGTGTCGTTTTAACTGACAAGAACCACGTGTTAAAAACCGAGCAGGGAGACATGTAGCTCCTCAAGTATTAAATTTTATCCAATGTCATCGACCTAGAGTCACATTAGAATTTAATTTTGGAAAGATGTAAACCCATATATGGATGTCATAGCCACAAATTCATTGTTAGCTTCAAATACATAAGGCACTGAAGATGATCTGATTAGATCGAAAACGTTATGCTACTGTATAAATTTTGACGACACTTGTAAAAGTTTTAACTATATGTTTTTATATACCTAAATACAATGGTGTTTTAACTTCTGTATGATATTTTTATACCTTTTGTTTGAGATGAATATATTGACTTACTTCGTTATAAATGATCATGCAAAATCGTCTTTAGATCTGTACATTATTGCTACATGTATTTTGTATATATTTTCTAAGGATAAGAAATATTTATAAACATTTTTTTCAGAGGATGTAACAATGAACCATGTCATAACTTTCGAAGAAGAGAAGAAGCAGGGAAAAACATACCTTAAAGTTATCAATTACGAAGGCGAAATGTCTGTTAAGGGAGCAAACTTCGACTTTAAGAATTTATTTGACGGCAACAAACTACTTTCGGATAATATTTTGAAAGTCGTGAACGAGAACTGGAGTGTTATTATTGGCGAACT
This sequence comes from Diabrotica undecimpunctata, assembly GCF_040954645.1. NCBI lineage: Eukaryota > Metazoa > Arthropoda > Insecta > Coleoptera > Chrysomelidae > Diabrotica > Diabrotica undecimpunctata. The sequence goes on from NC_092805.1 coordinate 137,999,463, forward strand.
TCGTGAGGGTATAGTTAAATCTTACAGCAAAATATTCTCGTCGATTACACAGTCCCTTGTAAGTAAGGTTCCCGTCAACGATATTTTCCCGAGTTAACTACAACGTATATTACTAGGTGTGAAGTTACGATTAATTAGTAAAGTTTGTTACAGTTAAAATTGAGTTTTTTTTTAAGTTGTTTATTTGTGCTCCTTACATAATAATAAATAAAATAGATAAAACGATAGACACTTCAATACCGAACAATAAAAAATACCATAATTCATCAAATCGTATTCTTTTTCTGAAGCTATTTTCTTGTGGCATCTTAATGCAATTACTACTTTTAATGGGAATAAACCACAATTTAAGTTTACAGTAAATTTATTTTTTGACGTCGGAAATCATTCTCAAAATTAAACAAATTTTGTTTTTTGTTACTTGCTGAAAAATTTCTTCTAATAATTTAATTTTGTCTGACATATATTATACATTTTAAAGTAGACGAATTTAAAATGATATTGCCAATATTGCCGAATTACGTTCCTGGGATGACTTTATTGTAAGATAGTTCATTCGGTTACATGAAATCAACTTTAACTTAAGAATATCCGTTAGAAAAAATCATAGCATATGATTCGTCTTTAAAAAGACAACCACACGCAATGATGACAGTAAAATTCTCTTGTAGTGACTCCATAGTAAATCATGAGGAAAAATCCAGGAAAAATTCTCATAATACTATAATGTGGTACATCTCCACAAATAACCTACTTTTGTAATTTTCAGTCTGTGCCAAAATACGAGCATTGTTGTAGTCTAACAGATGACCGGTGTTTTTATAGTGCTCGACTACTGCACAAGTATTTTTTCCTAAGCGGCAATCACTTTTATGCTGTGTGATACGTTGTTTTAGCCACTGCGATGTATGGCCAATGTAGCTTTTTTCACATCCTAGACACGGTATTTCAAATACCACATTACTTCTATATAAGGTTGGTACTGGGTCTTTAATTTTAGAAAAAAGTTGTTTGCTATTTATGGTACTGTATTTAGCTATATTAATATTGGAAACATCTTTAAATATGAATATGACAGACTGAGTTAGACCGTTAATAAAGGGGAGTTTTTTTATACTTGATTGACTCATTGTTAGAGTCAAGGACACGACCATCATAGAAATTACTGCTGTAAATGAGTTTTTTTTTAAATATGTTTAGGATAGCCGTTTTTTCGAAAAATTTTGTATAATATGTGCAGATTTTTTTGTAACAAATTATCATTAACAATGGACATTATCCTGTTTTTCATACCCAATACTGTATTATATTTTTGACGAGTGGTGTGGTTTGAAAAGTAATTCATATACCTGCCCGATGCTGTTGGCTTTTGGTACCAATCCAATGTCAGAATATTGTCATTTGTTCTTATTACCTTTGTGTCTAAAAATGGTATACTAAGATCTGTCTCAGTTTCAATTGTGAACTGAAGATGTTCATTAAATGAATTAAAAATGTTTAATTTGGTATTGATGTGATAAGATGGAACTGCACATATGATGTCATCGACATATTTATATATAAATGGTAATTCGAAAGGTAATTGTGTGATTAAATTGTCTAAGAGATGATCAGTTACAATAGTAGCAAGGATGGGACTAATCGGGGAACCCATAGGTGTTCCAAAAATTTGGGAGTAAAATTTTTCATTGAAACTGAAATAAGTGTTATTAAAAATGAACCTGAGAATTAGTAAAAAATTACCTTTAGATAATGTCGTGTAGTCTTTTATAAGGTTCCAATTTGATTCTATAATGTCCGTGACCATATTTAGTGGAATGTTTGTTAATAAAGAAACCACATCCAAAGAAATCAAAACATAATCTTTTGGTAACTGCATTCCCCTAACAGCATTGACAAAGGTAAATGTGTCCTTAGAATTATAATTATTGCGATATTCAAAGGCATCATTTAATATATCAACAAGAAATTTAGAAATGTTGTACGTAGTGGACTTTAAGGAACTTACAATAGGCCTGAGAGGAACGTCCAATTTATGGATTTTAGGGAAACAATAAAGTTTAGGAGAACATGAGTCATAGATTGTTAACTTTTTTGCAACTTGTTCAGTAAGTTGGTGTTGGTTTTTTAATGTTTTTATTAAGTCATTATATTTTTTCTGTATCACTTTCTGTGTATGTATATGTATATATTTCTGTCTTTGTCCAAACTAATATATGTCGATCTGTCGTTTAACAACGTTAATGTTTTGTCGATATAATCCTGTTTGTTCATAGCTACCGTACATCCACCTTTGTCAGATTGTAAAATATATATGTCTGAATGTAACTTCAAATATTCTTGAACATGTTTAAACGTTTTGTTTAATGTTGTGGGGGGTTTAGATGTTGAATTGTGTAGATAATTAGTTACTACATTTGTTACTTGTGCCCTAAGTAGATCCTTAGATTCAACTGTTACCTCATCGATGATATTTTCTACATCTGCTAAAAAAATGACTAACTTAAAATCTTGGGGTGTACAACTTTAATGAAACAATGGGCGAAGAAACTCTAAGAAACTCAATATTTCCCTATTTATTTGATAGCTTCATCAGAAGTACACTGTAAAACAATTTGAACATTACAAAAGTGGCGTACAAATACATTTAAAAAACACTTACAGAAATTAAAAGATTTAACAAATAAAAACTGACATTGAAGTTTATAAAATATTGAATGAAAGATTAAATTGTCTTAAGCACGTTCGTTACAGCAATACGATAAAAAATTAAAAGTACTTGAAATGTAAAAATAAAAATAACAACAAAAGAAACGTTAGAAGAACGATATTTCTTTGATGAATTATTAAGGTTAGTTGTTATTAAGGTGAATGTTAGCTATTTTGAATATTTATAAATGTTGTTCAATTGCAATATATGTTACTTAACTGTCCAGTGTCCGTTTTATAATTTAAAGTGTTTTTATTTTGGTTATTGTGATACATCTCAAGAAATAATCTACTTTTGTAGTTATCAGTCTGTGCCAAAATGTGAGCTTTGTTATAGTCTAGCATATGACCGTTGTTTTCATAGTGATCAACTACTGCTCAAGTACTTTTTCCCAAGCGGGAATCACTTTTATGTTATGTGTTACGTTGTTTTAGCCATTGTGATGTTTAGCCAATGTAACTATTTTCACATTCTAGACACGGTATTTCATAAAAAACAGTACTTTTGTATAAGGTTGGTACTAGATCTTTGACCTAACTTATCTATGCAACCATAGATGCGCCTATGGCTGCCCTTTGTTTTGGCCGCATGCGTCCGGTACATGAACAGCACTCTTGAAAAGATCGGCACTAGGTATTCCTTAAATCTTAAAAATATTATAATGAAGAAAAAAAAAAATAAAAAAAACTTAATGAAACAAAGTTTTTATACCATGTTTAATTATGTAAAAGTAATTTTGTTACTTCACATATTTTAAAAACATACAAAAACTTAACTATACATTTTTCAAGATTTTTCCTTTAAATTTTTCTCACATTTCAACAGAAACTGTATAAAAGTTTGGAATGCTTTCAAATGGATTTGTATTTAGTAAAAATTTACTTTTTAATAATAAACATACATTTTTCAAAAGCATATCCGTATCGTTCGCCTTTATTGTTAATAAATTCTAAATTTAAATATTCCGTCGAGAAATGGAAATCAAACGGTTCATTTCAGAGACACTTTAATTTAATTGCTGTTCCTTTACGATTCCTTTTATTTAAATATAAAGCGTTTCACTATAGTCAAGTTCTAGTAGGTTGAGAAATAATTTCGTTATTTCCTCCCAATCTTGTATTCTATTAGATATTAAGATAAAAATCTTATACAGCGAAAATATATAGGTAGCCAACAAATAAAGTAATTTTTTTTTAAATAAAATATTTTTCCAAAAGCTCACCATTGAAATGAAATTATGTCTGAAAGTATCTGATCCACCAAATAAATATAAATATCGCAGATTTTAGCTACCTTAGTATATCGGGTGGGTCAAAATAATCGGGATGGTCGGAATATTTTTAGAAATATACATCGGGTCGCAAAACATAAGAGAACTTTTTTAATATTTTTCACAATTCTATCGAATCATATCAAACATAAACTCGGCACCCCCTGTGGGTGAGGTGAGAGGAAACTTTAAAATCTTAAACAAAAACCTCCATTTTTTTTATTGCGGATATAGATTCCTCATAAAAAATATATAACTTTAATTGGTAACATTTTTGACGAATTGCTGATAGATGGTGGATCTGAAAAATATATTTTATACTGATACCCTAGGAAAATTTACTAGGATTTATCTAGAATTTACTTAAATATTTTGTTTATAAGATTCTTTTTATTTTATTATAATATATGGTATATTAGAATACGACTTCTTTAATTACTTATTTTCATTACACATATATCTTCATAATCTTTTAAATTTTCATATTTAAATTGGCTGATTCATATTATGTTTGTCAAGTTTTGAACCACTTGTCTAAATCACCACACGTTTTCGGGAAAACCATTAATTTTAATTCCAAACACTTAAAATAAATCGTTTTGTAAAGAGCAACTTCTTGAGGTCTTATCTAATCTATCGCATCTTTCAATAAGGGGATGCATACACTATTGTGTTCTAATGTCCCGAGTTGCAGCGCTAAAATTTAATTTATTAAGTGCGACCGTTCGAAGGATCGCTGGTTGGACCATCTAGGTGAGGGGACTTGTCTTGATCACATGATGCTCACATCGAAACACAAACTTTTTGACCAGATGTTGCCTTTCATCTTTCTGCTACACACAGTATTCAAGATGTAAGTTACTTTTTTCTGAATTAATAACAATTGATAAATTATGTCAAGTGTTTTCCTTATTTTACAATTATACCTATTGTATTCCATTATTTATTATTTATATTGTTATGATTAAAATGTATTAAAATCTAATAAAAAATTAAATTCACCGACCGGTAAAGTCGTTTCACCCTATAAATCGAAATGTTATATTTTGTAAGATTCAAATATTTGAATCAGTAATGGCTTTTCTAAATTAGTAGAAAGTAGGCAGTTGGAAGATTTATACGGTAATATATGATAACAATAAAGTTATTTCTCAGAAACGATTAATGTTAATAGCCAAAAGATAGCTATTTTAGAATATACGTTTTAAGCCTTTTGTTTACAAAGAAATTGGCCAAATAATTAGAAAGTTTTGTGGTCAGGGATAAGTATACAATAACCGAAGTAGTATTAGCTGTATTGTCAAGAGAAACTAGGAAGTAAAGAAAATATCTTATTTACGTAAAATTTATAAATAAAAAGGTTATGTGATATCATAATAGCATTGAGCTTGTGTCTAACAAGTCACAGAAATTTAATTGTTTGAAAGGAATGGCATGGTATGTAGGATGTGTGTGTCTGATTGTGAGAAGGAAGTCATGTTTTGCTCGGGAAATGGAAGATAACTGTGATTTAAACGTCGAAAGAAGCAAGTTGTTTTTGTTCCATATCCTGCAGTGAAAGTTAGCAGAGCTCTTGTCAAATAATAATTGTGAAAGGTGTTTTGACTCTGCGGAACGACCTGTAAGGATTGATAGCAGTGGACAACGAGGATACTACGAGGATAACACTAAGGATAGCAAGTACATCCTATAATAAACAAACAGGTGTATAGTCTATTTAGTACTAGTCGATTAAGTGAAAATCCTTTCGAGTAGAAAGAAATTGGGTTTCTGTGAGATAAGAGTTTGATCCAGGAGAGACTGTTGCGGCGATAGTATGTGCGGGAGACGTTGACAAGCAGAGGAGATGGCAGGCGTGTTTAGAGCAACTGAGAATACGAGCAAAAGGTGGGCAGATCACAGTCGTCAGAAGAAAAGGAGCCAGTGTAGAATTCTTGGAAATAAAAGGTTAGTTTGCCTTTTAGCTAAAAGACTTTCAACCACGATCATTACTACATATATCATAATTAATTTGGTTTTTATTATTTTATTCAGTGATTTCATTTCACAATAAATATAATCTTTTAATTCAGATAGACAAGAACTTAAAGAAGTAATATTTCTTGAAAGAAAATTCTTTGTCTTGATTTAATTAAAAAAAAAAAAAAAAGAAAATCCATAAAAGAGATCTTCTATTTTAATACAAGTCTAAACAATTATTGATAATTTGTATAGGAATTTTAAAGAATTTGTAATTTTAATTATACAGATTAGCGCATACGATATACGATTTTAATTAATTGTAAAATTGTCTGACTTTAACATTTTTCTTTTGATTCTTTTTTAATAAATTCTTTTTTAGTTTAGTCTCACAAAATTATTTGGTTTAATTTATTTTGCTATTGTTCATCCTTTCCTCAAAGGCAACTGCTTAAAGAATACTTTGAATACCACTTATTATAATTAAGGATAAAAGATCAAATTTTAATTAAAATTAATTTATTAGTTTTTGCAAACTTAAGCCTAAGGCATATATATATATATATATTTATATATATATATATATATATATATATATATATATATATATATATATATGTATATATATATATATATATATATATATATATATATAATATATATATATATATATATATATATATATATATATATATATATATATATATAATTATTGATGTAAACTAAATTTCTTAAGTCAACATTATTGTGAAATATTTAATTTACCTGTCAACAATCCGGTACCAACAGCAACGGCAATAGTTATAGCCAACCCAAATAGTTGATATCCAGCTTGTTCTCCTGCATTACGTCCAGTTGTTCCGTCTCTAGCAGGATATACACTATACAATTCTGTACCATACAACTGCTCAGTTGCTATTCCTGCCATCAATACGCTAAGAAGACCAGATAATATACCCGGCATTCCGTGGAGGTTGTGAACTCCGCAAGTGTCTGGAATCCCCAAACGCTTCTCTATCAATGGCTATAAAATTTTAAAAATTTAAGCGAAAACTTAAAAATAATAAGCAAATAGTAATAATACAAAGATGTAGCTGCTTTTTACTAGTAACTATTAACGTTAATACCAATGAAATATATGTTTAATTATTTTAAAAGACAGCAACATTAGCTCAACCAAAATCAAGATATATTTTATTATGAATAGAAGCATATTTTGTTTTTTTTTGTTGCTTATAATTTAGGATTTTTAGTCAAATACCTTATTTTACAAAATGTTTCGCTTATCTTAGTTATTTAAAAATTATCTTAATTATAAATTATATTAATAATCTTAATATTATCTAAAACTTAGCACGCACTGGGTCGGGACGGCACGGTTGAACGGTACGCATGAAATTAAAAAAAAACAGTAGCATTGTTTTCGCATGTGATGCGCCTACTTGGACGTCACGGTCCTCAGAAAAAACTCAAGCAGTTATGTTTAAAAAGAGAAAAGAAACCCCAGACGAACAGCTTACAGTACAAAACCAACCCGTCAAATGGAAAAGAAAAGCAAAATACCTATAAGTCACAATGTTTAAATACTATTCTTACAGATTGCGCCCATTATTCTGCATAGCATCTTTCTTTCAAAGACAAGTGGACAGTTTGCGTCTATTTTCTAGATGGTCCATGTTTCTGACCCATATGTCAGCATTGGTAGGATTATTATATTGTTTGTTTGGTTTTTTTTATCTTAAATTTCTGCTCTTTGGATAGCATTATCCTTTATTTTACTTCTTTAGATGTGTCATTCTTACTTGGTATAAGGGAACCCAGATAAGGTAAGGTAAAATATTTACTACCTCAATAGTGGTAGTCTATGCCAAAGTTTTGTTTGGCATTTCTATCGTTATCTCCGTTAAGTGAAATGGAAGTCAACGTTTCGGTTTTTTTGTCGTTTATTTTAAGGCCCATATTTTGTACAGCCGTTAAGAAGATGGTGACCATCTCTCGTGCCCTCGTCTGGTGCATGCGTTCAAATTCAAATCGTCGGCGTAAGCAATAATCTGCGGTGTCTTGTGCAAAACACTGGTTGACTGCAAAAACAACATATACAAAGATAAGAAAAAGAATAAGTATTTCTATCTAAACGCAGTTATTTTGGCCTAGACACTCAACTAAGAGAAGGGAAATACATATGTCAAAAGCAACACAGTGAAAACTTTATAAAACAATAATACGCCTAGTGCTCACGTATTGGTCGAAAAGAAAAGTATTAAGGACCATACATGCCCGAGTTAACGAAACAGGATCTGTGGAGAAGATGAAATAATTTCGAACTGGTGACGCAGATATCGTGAAAATCATCAAAATAAACCGATTAAGATGGGTGGGCGACGTTATGCGGATGGACAAAAGAGATCCTATCTAAAATAACCATGCTAAATAGACCGGCCGGAAAAAAGAAGGGGCGACCTAAGCTCAGATATCTAAATGATGTGCAGGACGATTTAAAAAAGATTGGAGTAAGGGGATGGAGAAGACAGACACTTTACAGATAAAGACGCAAGAATGTTTTGAAGCAGACCAGGGCTCATAAGGGGCTGTAGCGTCATTTGATGATGATGATAAATTTATAGGGTATGTTAAGTTCATTCATGTTCTATTTAAAATTATTAGTTTTTTCTAGAATTTACCTGCCTACCTGACCTGCCCACGTAGTCTAAAACCAATTCAATATTCAAAAAGGAGTTTTTTCACGCACGTACTTAAACGGCTGTACAGAGTGTTACAGAATATTTTGTATATTGTATTCAGGGGAGTTATACCCCTATAATTTTTAATATAAGTAAATCGACAATTCATCAGATTGCAACCCTGAAACAAATTTTGAAAAAAACACTGGGATATGGCATTAATACTCATCACATATTTATAGACTACAAAGCAGCCGACGACTCTGTGAATAGAAGAGAAATGTTCAAAGCAATGAAAAAGCTAGGAATACCAAATCAATTGGTAAATTTAACAAAACTAACTCTTAAAAAAGTTGAATGTTAGTACGAATTTAGGGCGAACTGTTTGACCCTTTTAAAACAAATAACGGGCTGCATTAGGGATACTCTCTCTCTCCAGTATACTGTTTAATCTAGCTCTGTAAAAATTAATATGTATGTCACAAATCACGACCACTGGTTCAATATATAATAAGTCACTGCAAATCCTGGCCTATGCTGATGATATCAATATTCTTGGGAGAACGGAAAACGCTGTACGAGTGGCGTATGTAGCATTGAAAGAATCAGCTACAAAAATGGCTTTAATAATAAACACCAACAAAACGATGTATATAACAATAGGCACGCAACCACAAATCCTACGACCACTTGTTATAGAAAACGACGTCATCGAAGCAGTGAACGAATTTCTGGGAGCGCTCCTTAACACTGAAAATAATATTACCGCAAAGATAAACTTCAGAATTTGCATGGCCAACAGATGCTATTTTGGGATCAATCTCCTCCTTAAATCCACAATTATATCGAGAAATATAAAAATAAAAATAATAATATGCCCAGTCCTAACATATGGTTTAGAGACTTGAACTCTAACAAAAAATAATGAAAACAGGTTAGGATGTTTTGAAAGAAAAGTACTAAAGTGAATCTATGGAGCAGTAAATGACAATGTGAGTGTGGAGAAGATGATAAAACTTCGAACTTTATAGAATATACTAGAAACCTGTTATAGTAAAATATATTAAGATAGGACGTCTGCGGTGGATAGGGCATGTAATGCGGATGGAACAAAATGACCCCAGGGCCCACGCAGGATTGTAAAGCCAGAATGATGATGATGATGTTAAGTTCATTTATGGCTTCATATAATGTACATCTTGGGATGCTATTATACGCTGAATTAAAGCCCACAAAGAGATGAACCGTAGCAATATTAAAATTATACTTATTTTCTAGAATTCACCTGCCTAACTGACCTACCTACGTAGTCTAAAACTACTTCAACATTCACCAAGGAGTTTTTCCACGCACGTACTTAAGCAGCTGTACAGGGTATTACAGAATATTTTGTATATTGTATTATTATTGTATTATACCCCTATAATTTTTACATTTTAACAGATTTCCCTTTTTGTGAAATGGACATATGATTACTCTAGCAGTAGTTCTTCTTCCCAGTCTTTGACTATCATGTTGTGAATTTGACGTTTAATCCTTTTACTTCCATGTTTGTTGAGCTTTGCGTGGGGATGCAGTTGAATCCTGGGGATGTCACTCTCCCTTCCAATATAATATTGGAGTTCTCTCAACAGTCAGAAATATATTCATCTAAAAGTTTATCTGCTTTTGCAAAGTGTTAAAATCATATAAATAGCTTTAAAAAAAGTTACCTGCTTTGATAAGTTATGATACTTATGCTGGTTAAAGAATACTCGTAACAAAAAGCGAGTAAAATTAGCTTGTCATGTTTGAACCTCTGTTTCTGCTCATCAACATATATTTCAGGTATATTATCAAGTTCAAATGTAGCTTGGTAATCAACTTGACCCAAAAGACTACGGTTGCAAGTCGACATCGACAACTTATTGGAAGCAATTCAGACTTGCACCGAAAAAACTCCTCTACATATTTTTTTTGCAATAATTGTAAAGAGGGATGTAATGCAAAATGCGGCTGCAAAAAAGTTAAATTGTTTTGCCCATTAACATGTACCAGTTATCAAGGTCAGTCTTGCTGCAAAAATGAATCGTCATCAGACAAGGGGTCGTAAAATATCAGCGGAGATACATCTAATGGATTGTTATTAGAACAATTTACTTGCATTCAGTAGAAAGTAGTAGTATGTAGTAGTAATGTTTTTTTTATTGAATAGTATTGAATTAAACACAATCACAATGGATCGTGGAATAGACCGACCTTTTAGTATACAATTTAGTGGAGTAGGTAGATCAATAAAAGGCTGTCAAAAAAATTGGACGTTTCTTTATACTTACTGATAAACGACTATATCCATAAACGGAAATCACTCCGGCAAGTATGCCTATGGCTACAGCTCCTAAAGGCTGAATCATAAGATTCGCTGCAGCTCCCACCGCGACACCACCCGCTAGAGTTGAATTTTGAACATGAACCATGTCGAACTTTTTCTCATGTGTTAGTAACATGGAAGCTGCGAAAGCTGTGACCGTGCAAGCAGCTAAAGAAAGATACGTATTGACGATAGCCATGTTCTTTTGGCTACCTTCTAATTCTATGGCGTTAAAACTAGGCCAATAAATATACAGGAACACAGTACCTGTAACAATTAAAAAATAATTATTGCATTTGATTACAATAAAACTTTAATGTAATACAAAAACATAATTTAATAAAGCAAAATCACAAATTTTACTTTTGGAGAACAACAAAACCATTAAGCCTTAATATATTGATTGTTTATGAGCCACCACACAATATTGACTGCTCTTTTTGGAGTTGATTTAAGTTTGCAAATGCACATACACAGTTAATTGTATCCCAAAATAAATCCAATCAGTATAACGTAACACTCAACGAAACAAACGAGACAAAATCAAAACTAGTTGCATAAGTTTCTAAGCTTTCTATGCAATTTGTTTGTCTTCTATTTTAGTTCTCTTAACTAGATTCAATCACTCTATGCTCAAATAGTAACTACGTCGAATACGTAAGGTTGGACACAAATAAGAAAAAATATAAAAAACTCATGATTTGCAACTAAAATGTCATGTGGGCTTTATTGCGAAATTAACATTTTTGTGAAACACAATAAAACTAAAGTACATCTATTCGCAATATGTAAATTAAGTTTTTCTTATGTTTTTTGTAATAACTTTTCGTTTTAGATAAATGTTATTTTGGAATATACGGTTACTATTTGCTAACCAAAACTTTAGTTGTTCTTTATTATTGAGCAACGATTATTGTTCTTTATTGCTTGTTATTATTGAACAATGAAATCGAATCATTACAGTATCATTACTACGTTTTTATTGCCATGGAAAAGTCGCGAAAAGAATGAATAAGAAATGTTATTCAAAATCCCTTTGAGACTAGACAAAGACCTCTAATTCTGAGAAAATTATCAAAATATAATTTAACTGGTAACATTTATTTATTTCTAAAAAAATTTCTAACAAATCGATATTTTAGAGAAATAAGAAAAGGAAAAATATTAAAACCACATGCTTTGGATGTGGTTCGATATCTGGTTCATTAAAGAGTTGGTATAATTCGAAATTAAATCTTTTGCGACACTGCCTTTGATCGTTTATAGCTCCAAATATGTTGTACTTGTACCCAGTAGAATAAGGTCAACCCCAAAGTAGTGTTCTTGGACCTGTGATTTACCTACTATACAGCATGGATTTCCCAGCCACGAACTCAATAACGGTACGACGTTCGCGGATGATACTGTAATATTAGCATCGCATAAAAATGCTACAAAAAACCTACAAAAACAAGATCAAATTTTGACTGGACAAAAAATGAAAAATAAAAGCAAATGAGGCCAAATCCAAACAAGCAACCTGCACAATAAACAAGGATACCTTCCCTCAAGTCACAATGAATGGTATCTAGCTGTAACAAACCAATAAGTTTAAGTACCCTGGTATGCATTTAGATCAACGTAGGACGTGTAGAACACATATCTTTACAAAACGTATACAATTCTGATTAAAACTGCACCAAATGTACTGGCTCATTGGTAGGAAATCCAGACTAAAAATAGATAAGAAGCTCCTAATCTACGAATCAATCCTAAAGCCGGTATAAACATACGGAATAGAACTCTGGGGTACTGCTAGTAACTCAAACCTTGAAATCCCCCAATGATTTTACTGCGCATAATATCAGATGCTTCGTGGTACGTGCCCAATCATCTAATCAAAACTAACTTGAAAATATCCATAAAAACAGAAATAACACGTTACAGTGATAAACACAAACATAAAGTCAGCTACACGAAACCACCAGAGAGGGAGAGAGAAAAATTTATTGTTTCTAAAATGAGTTACATTTATAAAACACAATATGACACGGTACAAACAAAGTACAAGATACATTAAAATAAAATATAAAATTTCCATAATAATAAAGTTATCAATTAGCGCAAATGTATTCAAAAATTCCATACCTACCATAGTAACACTTAGATAATACAAACTTCTTGATTGTTCTACAGAATATAAAGATATTGCTTGAGGATCTTATATCGAGTGATAGATGATTAAACACTTCCTTTCCAGTGCAAATAAATGATTTTTTAATTAATAAAGAAGAGGGAATTGGAGGTAGAAGACCATAAGTTAGACAAGTGTTATAAAAGCAATCTGTCAGAATATCCTCTTTTTATTTTTTAAAAACTAAGGACACTATTTCAAGGGTATAATATATACTCAATGGCATTAGAAGTGTTACACCTAGAAGGAATAAATTCTTGAACTTAATTTTTTGGCAACAGAATGACAACATTTAAAACATGCTATGATAACAATATGAATGTTTTATCTTTTCTACTTTTTGTAAAAATAAAGTTTTACCTTTAATTTTTTTTGTGAAGATACCGATTTGTAAAAACCGGTTTGTATAGAAATTTTTAGTTATTATTCCTCAGTCTAATTGTATTCAGTGTAAGAAAATGCCTCGAGTTCGAAGACATCAAAATTACCACCATGTAAGCGATTTTGACAGGGGCAGAATTATAGGGTATAGAGATATGGGTTTGTCGTATCGCGAAATAGGCCGTCGCGTTAATTGTACGGCAATAACGGTTATGCGTGTCTGTCGTGTGTGGACAAACGAAGGTAGGGGAACACGGTCTGCGATACCATTTTGCTACTACGCGTCAAATTGCTGACCAATGGTTTGGAGTAGTAGGTAGACCTGTTAGTATGCGTATACTATATCGTCGCATTCGAGCCTTTGGACTGGTTTCATTCCGCCCAAGACTAGTACTTCCTTTGACTGCGGATTACTGTCATCAACGTTTGAATTAGTGCAGAGAACGGCAGCATTGGATGGCATAATGGCATAATGTAGCATTCAGCGATGAATCAAGATTCTGTTTAGGAATGCATGATGATCGTAGGATGGTAAGACACCGCCGTGGAGAGCGACGAGATATCGGGTTTGCTGTTGAGAGACATGTACACAGGACAGTTGTAGTAATGGTTTGGGGGGCTATTGCCTATGGTAGCCGATCACCACTTGTGTTTATTCGAGGCAATATGACAGCTGCGCGTTATGTTGATGACATATTACAAACCACTTTACTGCCTAATCTCGACGCCCGTCGAGACGTCCTTTTTCAGCAAGACAACGCGCGTCCCCATATTGCTCATCAAACTATGGACTTTCTCCAAGAAGCTGGCGTTAATGTTTTGCCGTGGCCACCCCGTGCTCCGGATTTAAATCCTATCGAACATGTATGGGACATGATGGGAAGGAGACTGTCCACTCTGCACCATCCTCCATAGACTTTGGCACAGTTAATACATGAAGTTCAAGTTGCTTGGAACGAGGTGCTACAAGCAGACATCGATCATCTCATTTTGTCAATGCCTAGACGTACACAGGAGTGTATAAAATTAATGTAAATACATTAATTTTATTTTTAAACTTGTTAATAAAAATTCTTGACAACGTTATCGTTTCATTCTTGATGTAAATCTACCATGTTGCCAAAAACTTAATGCCGATATGGATGTCAAGCCCAAGAAACTATCCAACATCTTACCGGGAGCTGTCAGGCATTTGCTGCAACTGAATATAAGGAACGGCATGACTCAGTAGGTAAGATCCTCCATTAAGAGATAGCTTTTAAACTGGGACTTCTACAAACAAACCATCTCCCATATTATCAATACATTTTTGAGAGTATGCTTGAGAATGACAACTACAAGCTGTACTGGGATCGCACTGTGCTCACAGACCAAACAGTAGCACATAATAGACCAGATCTCGTGCTAGTTAATAAACTAATAAGACAAACAACACTAATCGATGTGGCGAACCTAACAACAATAATCTGCGTGTTAAGTATAACGAAAAGATCGCCAATTACAGAGATCTGGAAATACAAATAAGGAGACAATGGAGAATGGAAAGTACCCAAACGATACCTATTATACTTTCTACCACTGGAGTCATCCCGAAGAACCTCCTAGAAAACATAAAAAAGCTGGGTCTAAATGAACATCTTTATAAGATTATGCAGAAAGCTGTGCTACTTTCGACGTCCAGATGCGTGCGAAAATTTTTGGGAGATACACCGACGTACCAAGTCACCTAGGACTCGATAACATGAAAAGAGTCCCACCAGAGCTCAATCCTTTTGATACCGTAGGTATTTGGGATGAGCGAATGTTCCCTTATAGGGAGTGTGAGCCGTATGGCTAAATCTGGGTATAGTAAACTACTGTCATCCTCTTTATTTACACCATATAACATAAAAATGTTGGTTCGACTTACTCACTGTGAAATGATGTTGTTCTGCTAGCTAACTTAGGATGTTTGTGTAAATTGTTTTTAAATTTAAGTATGCCGATCTTTCTCGCTGGAGAAAATTCCCAAATGTCTTTAACAATATTCGTCAAACTATTCCACTTATTGTTTTTATGCTAATTTTAATTATTTGATTTGAAATTTTAATTTTGTATCAAATTTAAGTAATGTTATTTGAATAATACGTGGTAGGTTGTGTATTAATATGGGCTACTATGAAGCTTTAAATATGGGTCAGCTTCATTTGTATCATTTTGGTCTACAGGTTCTTTTTATTTTCTGAATCCTTCCTAAAAAGTATTGTAGGATCAAACAAACGTAAATTCTGAGACCCGAGCAGTATGACAAAGCTACTCAAGCAATGAGAGATAAGATACATTAAAAACCGCAAGAATCTTTTAGTAAAAGCGAAACGTGTTTAGTTACAGATCAATTAGTACTTATAAACCTTGGAAGAGGGACTGTTCCTGGCTTTAAATTAAAAAAATCTTTGGTAAATTACAATCTTCAAATGTAAGCCAAATGTTATGGAACTAGTTTAAATATAATTTGGCTGAAACAAAATGGGCTAAACTATATTTTTTGCGTTAATAAGGTCGTTAGATGTAGGCTAGATCAGTTCTTAGAACATCATAGAAACATTTTCTCAAAGAAGATCCACTGGAACAGGTTTATACAGAAAAACAGACTAGAAAATAGTGAATAAACAATAATAATAGGTCAATTAAATAATTCAAATATTTTTTTAACAAGTTGTTCAGATAGCCAAGATAAACAAAATTGTAGCCCACATTTGTACCTTCTCCTCTATTATCATAAGAGATTCTAAAATTGGGGCGTCATAAACATATTTAAGCAAAAATCCTTATTAAAATATAGACTCATAAAAATATTCAAAAAGTAATAAATATTTAGAAAACTTTACTGGAAACAATCCTTTTTATTAACACACAATACACGTTTCTTGCCAAATAAAAAAATGAATTAATAAAAAATATATTCCTGTCAAATCCACCAATTTCCTTACAAAAACCTTCAGATTTTTTTCAATTTCCGCTACATCAAAAATCCTGCGGGGAGGTTTTTCGTTAACGACATTTAAATGCGCGACAGAATATTCAGTGGCTGAAAATTTCAAAGTGGATGTGATTTTTCAAAAGCATTTGAGTATAATGACCGGAACCATGTCGAAGATGAAATCGGAATAAAATGAGGGTTAAGTTTACTCGATCTGTTTGTAAAACGATTTGAAATGTGTAATAGAATATGCAAATGGATTTTACGACTGAATATTTCACTGATGACGTGACCTTATCACTTCTCTATAGACAGTTTCTAGAGCTTGATTTTCAGGAAATATAATAGCATCAAGTCGAAGAAACAGTGCTATTTTTCTTTCCATAAAAAGTTTTACCCCTTTTGTAATATTTTTTTTTAAAAAGGCCAATAACGCCAATATACGAGACAATATACATACTATATATTTTTTATTTATAGACTTATAGTTTCATTTACAAATTTACAAATGAATAAAGAAGGTTTGTGTAGAATACAATTTATTTTCAAAATATTATATATATATATATATATATATATATATATATATATATATATATATATATATATATGTATATATATATATATACATATATATAATATATATATATATATATATATATATATATATATATATATACATATATATATATATATATGTATATATATATATATATATATATATATATATATATATATATATATATATATATATATTTCTAAAGTATTCAACTAGTGAATTCAGAGGTTTAATCGGTCATTCAGGTTGGCAAATAAAAAAAGAAGAAGTGTACAGTAGATATGATAACATCGATAACATACTACATATTGAGTTAGAACTGATGAAGCTTTAGAAATATAAAGCGAAACGTCTTCAATAAACTTATGAAGTAGTTGACTTCTTTTTTATTTGCCAACCTGAATGACCGATTAAACCTCTGAATTCACTAGTTGAATACTTTAGAAATATAAATTGACGGTCGTAGTCTTTACAATATATATATATATATATATATATATATATATATATATATATATATATATATTATTGTGATTTTTAAAGTCTTGGTGCGCCAAGCAATAATTAGCTAATTAATTTTTTTTTGATTAATTAAAATTATCTAGATGATATGATTATGACTCTATCACAATTTTTAATTCTTTTATCTCAGGGTTAAATTCGTGCTTCAATATCTATGCTATTACATGTGAAAGGTAAGGTCCAGAGAATACCGGAATAATAAAAAACACATATGATCTAACACTATATATTGAAATAAAATAATGAAATAATTCACACTCAAACGTTTTCAATAAACAAACCTCATATAAGGATTCTCAAAATTTTGTTCTCCGTACGTGAACAATCAAAATTTATGGTACAAACAATATTAATTGAAATCTCAAAATCCCAAACTATTCTAACTCTCCTAATCAAAATATTTATATCCTTTCTAAATTACGTGTAGAAATTGTGTTATCAATAAAAGAAAAAAACTGCAGAAAACAAAAATATCTCTCTCTGATGATGAGTGGTCCAAATCCTTGTTCCTTGTAGACTGTATTATCTCCTCTCAACCGCTCCCTATGTAATCAGCAATCTTACACAGATTGTTGCAAGTATATCGTCCTTAATGATCTCCTTCAAAAGCACAAATCATTCAAATTATGATAGCCTTTCTCCTCTCGATAAACTGAATCTCTCGTTGGCCCGAGTGAAAAATGACTCTTGGAATATCTTCTCTTTACGATAAACTGAATCTCTCGTTGGCCTGAACAGTGACTCTTGGAATATAAGTAGAGAAATATGACTTACAATATTTTGCTGCTTCAGCTTCTGTCAGATACACTAACTCCACAAAAACTCACTAACATTCAACACTACTGCTTGCTACATTTCAGGAACCGCCAGAGAACAATCACTGTTCCTCTTACAGACTTGGAAACCAACTGTCTAAACTTTTCTCTCTCCTCAATCTCGCTAAACTTTCTCCCACACACTTATCCCACCTTTTTCAATCTCCGCCAAACACAACTCGTCACAATTCCCCCATTTCTTCATTTCGATAACAAACAAATTTTTACCTATACTTATAAATTTCCTAAAACTTATTTACAAATAATATTTTTCTATAATTCTTAAAAACTAACAAAAACCACTTTCTATAATCCCTTCTATTGTCTTTAATCACTGCACTAATGTATTTTGAAAAACCCCGTTCAATTGTCTGTGGCTTTCACTTAAACTTATGCGGGTCACTCAAGTATAACAAAGAAATAAATGCAAAGCTTACACTTTGTTTAGTACAGGAAATCCAAGGATTTAATAACTTTCCTTCTCCGAAATGTTTGTTGGATATTATCCTACTTATCTGAATTATTTTAATGTTTTTTTGAACTTTGAAATATTTTAAAACAAACCAATATTTTTCTTGATTTTACATATCATAACAAATCCCCGCCATTTGATCTGCCGAAAACTCTTTGTTAAATTTTAAAAATGACAAAAGTTTTCTAGGATCAAATTATTTCACTATGTTATTAAAATCTACTTATGATACTGACAAATGTCGTGAATGTTAAAATACCCCGTATATTGCCTGTCTTTATACGGGATTGGATATATTTTCGTTTTAAATTTTTCCAAGTATTTTCCCTTAGAAGAAAGTTCATAATTTTTAACCACTTGATTTACTTTATTAACAAAATCTCCATGGTTTCCTAAAATCTTTTCTATTTCCTTCTTCATGTTTTTTCCACAATTTATTTTTCTTTCATCCACCTTTTGTTCACATGTGTTCACTGTCCATAATACTTCTTCACAAAATTCTGGATTCTCGTCCATCAGTGCCATTTTTTCTTCTGTTTTCTTTTTATCCTCTAATTCCCTTTGGTATTCCGAGCACCATGTTTCTATTCCTTTCATTTCTCTGATGATACCTTCTTTTTCTTCCTGCTTCCATTCTGTTTTATCGTCGGTTGCCAACAATTCTTCTGTACCTTCTATTTCCTGTTTTTCTCTGGTCTCCATCTTATTTTCCTGCTTTCTTTTCGAACTCTTCTTCTTTTTCTTCCTTCTCTTTTTCTTTTCTGTTAGATCTTGTTCTTGTACTTTCGGTTTATCCTCTACAGTCATATCGATTTCTTTGCGTTTTTCCTGTGCATTGATCCTTCCAGAATTTGTTTTCCTATCTGTTTGCTTTTCTTCTCCTGTGTTGTCTGGTTCTGCTCTGATTTCCAGTTTATTTTCCGAAAAATTTATGGTGATATCTTTTTTCCTCAATTCATCAATTCCCGCTATCATATCATGATTTAAATCTTCAATCACCACACATTTCATAATATGGAATTTGTTTCCCACTCTTATCTGTACTCCCAAGCCTTCGTTTACTGTCGTCAAATTTTTATTGTTTGCACCCACTAAATCAACCCTAGGAATCTTATACACAAATCTGTCCAAATTTAATTCTTTTACTAGTTTTTTATTGATTAGCGATATCTCCGATCCAGAATCAATCACAATTTTAATCGCTTTATGTTTTATAAATGCATCTAAAAATATTAGATTAGAATTAGAAATTTGTCTGTCGTTTCCTATTGCTACATGATTCATCTCCCTTCTATTTTGTTGTTGGAAGCTTTGGTTATTTCTATCGTCCCTTTGTTCGTTAGTATTCCTATTCGGAGGATTTTGTGCATCTCTATTCCTGTTGTGATTTTCATATGTTCTCTGTTGTGTGTCATTCCTGTTATCGTAATTTTGTTGTCTATTGTAATTATTGTAATTTCTCGGCCTATATTCGTTTGTTGATCTGGGATGTCGGTTTCTCTGGTCATAATTTGATGAATACCTTCTTTCCGCTCCATTATATTGGTCATGTTGTCTTCTATTTCTCATTTCTTTTCTTTTCGCTTCTTTTAATTGAAGGAATTGGCACAAACTATCAATATCTTGATAGTTTCTCAAAATCACGTGATCTTCCAACGTTTCCTCAAAATGTCTGCTGATCATTTCTACCAGCTGTTCGGTAGAATATTTGTATTCTAGATATTTTGAATTGTTATATATCTGCAAAGCATATCTTTCTTCAGATATTCCCATTTTTTCGTGATATTTTCCATTCTGTAGCTCTTGGTTGATTTCTCTCTGTTTATTTTTCCCCCAGAAATAGTTGAGAAATTTATTTTCAAAATCTGTCCAATTTTCAAACTCATCTTCCTTGCTTTCATACCATAACGCTGCTCCTTCTTTCAAATGGTTTCTAATTGTTTCTTTGCAATCGTCAAAATATCTAATATGTTGTAATTTGGTTTTCAAATTTTTAACAAACGGTACTGGGTGTGTTTTCCGAATATCCCCGCCAAATTGTATTTTCGCCTCGCTTGTTCCATGGATGATAACTTCTTTTCTCTCTACCCCTCTTAGTTCAATTTCTGCCATTTGTTTTTCATTTTGCTTTAATCTTCTTTCTACTTTCTTCCTGTCTTCTTGTAGCGCCATTTCAAATTTTTCTTCTAACTGTTCTAATTCCTTTTTCTGGACCGTCTTACTATCTTTCATTACATTTTCAAGTTTGCTTTCTAATTCCTCCAAATTATCTTTAATTCTCATTTCTTGTTCTTTCATATCATTTTTAATTTCAGTAATCTCTTCTATTTGTTGTATCAGTTCTTTCTTTATCCCCTCAACACATCCTCTAATTTCCTGTTCATAGTTTTCCAGACGCTGCTCTATATTGCTCATTGTTTGTTTTGTTTCCCGTTGGTTTTCTTCCATTTTATCCATTTTCTTTGATGTTTCATTTTGGTTTTTCTCTATTGTTTGTTTTGTTTCATCCATTTTTTGTGACTGGAGTTGCATTAGTTGTAATATTTTATCTATTCCTGATAGTTCTTTTCTCTCCTCAACTATTGTCACATTTCCTTCATTATCCGATACTTCTTCCAAAATTGTTTCATCTTCTCTGTTATCCTCCTTCCTTTCCTGCATTTTACTTTGTCTCCTTGTGACAGACATGTTGTTACTTTTTGTTATTGTTTTTGTCCCCGCCAAATGTGAAATTTTACAACACTCTATATGTTTCAGAACACGACAATATTTCTCCCCAAATGTATTAAATTTTCACGACAAATATCAAATATGCAATCAGTAAAATTCAAATAATTCAAAATAAATATCAAATGTACGATTGGTAAAGAAAATAAAATCAAATAATTCAATAGCAGTAAATATCCACTAACTACGATCAATCAATAAATCAAATTTATATTCCCTGGAAAAATTGTCAAAATACTTTCAAATTCAAATTCCCTCAATGTTATATGTTTTTATCTCTGGATCACCTGTACTTATTCCAGATCTCTTTCCCTTCCTTCAAATGTAAAGCTGCGATATTTTCAAGCCCCACGTTTTGGAAGCCAGTTATTGTGATATTTACAGTCTTGGTGCGCCAAGCAATAATTAGCTAATTAATTTTTTTTATTAATTAAAATTATTTAAATGATATGATTATGACTCTATCACAATTTTTAATTCTTTTATCTCAGGGTTAAATTCGTGCTTCAATATCTATGCTATTACATGTGAAAGGTAAGGTCCAGAGAATACCGGAATAATAAAAAACACATATGATCTAACATTATATATTGAAATAAAATAATGAAATAATTCACACTCAAACGTTTTCAATAAACAAACCTCATATAAGGATTCTCAAAATTTTGTTCTCCGTACGTGAACAATCAAAATTTATGGTACAAACAATATTAATTGAAATCTCAAAATCCCAAACTATTCTAACTCTCCTAATCAAAATATTTATATCCTTTCTAAATTACGTGTAGAAATTGTGTTATCAATAAAAGAAAAAAACTGCAGAAAACAAAAATATCTCTCTCTGATGATGAGTGGTCCAAATCCTTGTTCCTTGTAGACTGTATTATCTCCTCTCAACCGCTCCCTATGTAATCAGCAATCTTACACAGATTGTTGCAAGTATATCGTCCTTAATGATCTCCTTCAAAAGCACAAATCATTCAAATTATGATAGCCTTTCTCCTCTCGATAAACTGAATCTCTCGTTGGCCCGAGTGAAAAATGACTCTTGGAATATCTTCTCTTTACGATAAACTGAATCTCTCGTTGGCCTGAACAGTGACTCTTGGAATATAAGTAGAGAAATATGACTTACAATATTTTGCTGCTTCAGCCTCTGTCAGATACACTAACTCCACAAAAACTCACTAACATTCAACACTACTGCTTGCTACATTTCAGGAACCGCCAGAGAACAATCACTGTTCCTCTTACAGACTTGGAAACCAACTGTCTAAACTTTTCTCTCTCCTCAATCTCGCTAAACTTTCTCCCACACACTTATCCCACCTTTTTCAATCTCCGCCAATCACAACTCGTCACAATTCCCCCATTTCTTCATTTCGATAACAAACAAATTTTTACCTATACTTATAAATTTCCTAAAACTTATTTACAAATAATATTTTTCTATAATTCTTAAAAACTAACAAAAACCACTTTCTATAATCCCTTCTATTGTCTTTAATCACTGCACTAATGTATTTTGAAAAACCCCGTTCAATTGTCTGTGGCTTTCACTTAAACTTATGCGGGTCACTCAAGTATAACAAAGAAATAAATGCAAAGCTTACACTTTGTTTAGTACAGGAAATCCAAGGATTTAATAACTTTCCTTCTCCGAAATGTTTGTTGGATATTATCCTACTTATCTGAATTATTTTAATGTTTTTTTGAACTTTGAAATATTTTAAAACAAACCAATATTTTTCTTGATTTTACATATCATAACAATATATATATATATATATATATATATATATATATATATATATATATATATATATATATATATATATATATATATATATATATACGAGTCAAAAATTTATTGAAAACGTTCATCTTCACGATCATTCTTATTGAACCAAAAAACGGAATCAATAGAACATTAAACTCTATCATTAATAACAAAATATTGAAATGGCTATATCTCTATAAACTTTAAATTGCAGTGTTGGCGGCAAATAAACAAAATGTTACATAACATCGTGACAACTGAATCTTTGGAAAATTAAAAAAAGGTTACTATTTTAATAGTTCAACTCAATATTTCAACATAACTATATCTGATATTTATTTACAATTGAAGAGCTTAATGTGAAACAATGACAAGCCTCAAAAAGGCAAAAGTGAGATATTTGACTTATATTCATACTCAACTCAATATTTCAACATAACTATATCTGATATTTATTTACAATTGAAGAGCTTAATGTGAAACAATGACAAGCCTCAAAAAGGCAAAAGTGAGATATTTGACTTTGAATGTTAAAAATAATATTATAAAATCCAGTAACAACTTTTGTTGTTTTAATTTAGATATGTGGGTGCATGTTGCGCTATGGAACTATATTTATAACAATATTAATAAAATTATTCCAAAGTTGAGATAAAAACAGTCTTTATTTAAAAAAATGTGGCTTGTTACATTATTACATTAATGATAAGTACCCAAAATCTTATTTAATCAACCAACTCGGCAACCTCATCAGCAACATCAGGGCTGACATCCTCTTGTAAACTCTTGTAGAATGGATGATACACTGAAGGTATGTGGGGTAATATTGATCTTACATTTTCGAGTTTCTTTTTTGCAATCCGAATGGGCTCAATATACTTCTGTTTTAAAGCAGGTACAGTAAGCACATTAGGACGTCCCTTCTTGACAACACTAACGGGGTTGTAGGTACCATTCACAGAATGTTTAACGTAAAATGCTTGTCTGTTATCACTCCTGAACAAAAAGGAAAAAACATTGGAAAAATCCAAAGATTGCTGGTCATCAGTGCGAGTACTCTTTTTAATGTTCTCTAAGAGTGGTTGTACATTGAGGAAATCTTCCTGCTTCATAACAGTTAAGTTGAAGGGCTTCTTTTTATTAGATTCTTTTATAATTTTTTGCCATTCCTCAGGAGAGTACACAAGCGGAGCATACTTTCTATGTCGTTTTTCTATAAGAGCAAAATCCCTGTCGGAGGGAATGTGAGTGTGTCCGCTGACTAAAAAATGGTGTGTAATAGACTTAAACTTTTGTTCCTTCACTAGCTGGAACCATAAAGACATTAAAAGCCAGTTTTTGTTTTGCCCGGGACAATTATCCGTGAAGAAAATGAGATGCTCTACTTCACCTATATTTGAGCTTAGAAATTTTATGAGTATTGATGCAATTTTATCACTTCCTCTTTTTGCAATGTTTTCCGTCCAGACAAACATATGACCAGCGTCTTCCGTACAATCATGGATTCCTAGATTATACATCCAGATTTTCCTGCAATAAAATGCAGGACTAGTGGTTAATTTGGGAATCGTTAACGCTTGCTGCAAGTCAAACGATATAACACATGTCCTGTTATCAATTTTGGACTGGGCTGTTTCGCTCTTCAGTAGTTGTTGCATTGCCTGAGCCTTACACTTGTGCAAGTTAAGTCTTGTTGTTAATTCGCTATAATCATTTTTTTCTGATTTTGCTGACTCTATTTGGATATTAATTTCGTCACATGTCTTGCAAGTATCTGATTTTGGCAGCTTGAATCCAATATTATACTCGGTACAAAATATTTTACGGTAAGTATGCTCCTTGACTGGTTCAATTCCCATTTCTGTACACCAAGGGACATATCGATCCAAATAGAGACTGGCTATACTCATGTTATGATCCAGATAAACTTTATTCATGTTCTTGTGTCGACTGTAGTGACTTTGATAGTTTGGAATCGAATGTATGTGGTTTTTAACACTTAGTATTTCAGAATCAGATATTTTGTTCACACGGTTTGTATGCTTTCCTCTGTTGTCTCTTTCTGGCACTAGATTTCCTTCTATCTTCTTGTAAACAATGATATTTACTCTGCCCTTAGAAGCTTGAAGTCCGTGGATATTTAAAAATTCTGTTTTACTGACACGTGTAGTTTCACCATTAACATTAATGGAGTAGACTTCTTCTTCTTCTACGGCACTACAGCCCAAAATGAGCCTTGGCCTCCTTTATTTTTTGCCTCCACCCTTGTCTGTCTGTGGCTGCTCTTCTCCATACACGGACTCCTAAAAGTGCTTGTGCGTCGCTGCTTACTGTGTCTTCCCAGCGCTTTCTTGGCTTTCCAACTGGTCTCTTTCCCTGCATTCTGGCGTTCAGTGCTCGTTTTGGTAGCCTATCGTCTCCCATTCGTATCACATGTCCGTCCGGAGTAGACTGCATTGCTCTTTCTATGCGATTCTTGATGTTTTTTCTTCTTTCGGTAGGACCTTTTCTTCTTAACAATATCTATACATCCGAATAAGTAGCTATTTTGTAACTCCCATGAACCAAGGTTCCAGAATTCGTTAAAAATATTGCTCTCGTGGCCCTGAAGCTTTTCCCTACACTTCTTAGTGCAACTGCAAGGCCGTCCCAATTCTCGACCAGGCACATTTTTTTTTCGTTTTGTCGCTTACATATGGTTGCCCTAAATTTCGTCGAATTTTTCTTTTTGATCTTGAATAACAGTGTTCATTGCTTTGTCTCCATCGACTTGTTGGAGTTTTGTCGGGTGTGTTTGGTTTTGTCCTTTTTCTTGACGGACCTTGTTCATTATCCTACAACAAAATGCAATAATATAACAAGCCATGTCACAAGCCACAACAATCATACTTTAATCTTTAATGGTAATAATGTGACAAGCCACATTTAACAAAAAAATTACGTACCGCTGTATTTTCATCACTTGAGTCACTTCTAGATTGTACATAGTCAGGATCACGGTCACTGTCATCGAATGTCGACTGAACTTCAGTATTTGTCTTACTAGAATCGTCAGAACTCACAGAAATATCTGAATCGCTTTCGCCCATGTTCGCCATTTTGATGTGGCTTGTCATTATGTCGAGTAGATACTAAGACAAACTAGATCTATGCAACACTGTTACCATAGGTTTGTCGCGTCATCTATTAACGACGGGCTGAAATAAATTTTTAGTGGCTTGTTATACTATTACTTTAACCGATCATAGCACTAACTTTTTTTGAACTCATGTGTGGCTTGTCATTGTTTCACATTAAGCTCTTCAATTATCAAAACTGAATGTGAATAATGGTCCTGGTCCTGGTGGTTGGCCACCCAGCTTTCTCCAGAATTGTTGTTTTATATTATCCAGACCTGTTTTTCACATTTTTAATCTATCCTTACACAAGGGTGAATTTTCAGAATGCTGGAAAATAGTTTTTTAACACCTATTTTTAAAGCGGAAGATAATTCATTGGTGAACAATTACAGGCCCATTAGTATAATTAGTGTAATACCAAAGATATTTGAAGGTTTTTGTATGTGACTATCTTAAAGCTCCACTTGAAAAAGAGCTAGTAGACCAACAATTTGGATTTCGGAATAGCAGATCAACTGAATGTAACATACTAGCGTTTGTGGACTTCCTAAGGAAGGCAACTGGAACAAGATATGTCGTAGACACCATGATCGTCATTGGGGATTTGGTCTTTTACGGATCTGACAAGATTGGACAGCTTGGAGTGAGTAGTGAAGATGGTTTTGATGCTTAGATGATTAAGAGTTCTAGTGATATTGTCAGTGACACCTTTAATAAAAGGTAGAAATATTTTGGGTGACCAGGCGGCAAGGTCTCTTTTTTAGATGAAATGGGGTGTAGATGTTTTTGATAGATGCGCCTATTGATTTGGGTTTTGTGGTAGCCATTTTGTAAGAGTGTATGCCTTATTGAGTTGATTTCTGATGATCTGTGATTGTTGTCGCTAAGTCTTATGGAACGGGAAACATGAGTGTTGATAACTGAATTGAGTTGGGCGGGGTGATGATGTGACTGGGCATTGAGATACCGGTAGGTATGGGTGGGTTACCGGTACATGGTATAGGAAAAACTGTGAGGTGGGCGTTTCTGAATAAAAACATCAATAAATAGCAAAAACGCCTCAGACTCAACTTCCATTGTGAATTAAATACCGGGATGTATTCAATTTAGATGGGAGAGGACCTATTGCGTCTTTACCATAGGGCCAAATGACAAAGGTGTCATCAACGTACCGTAACCAGCAGGTAACGACAGGGCTGTTGTTTAGAAATGTTCCATGTAGCTATCAGCTATTACGAGAGAGAGAGGGGGATCCCATTGAGTCACCTTTGATTTGACGATAGAAATGATTTTGGAATGAAAATTATGTATTAGACATGCAGTGTTTTATAAGAGATATTGTATCTTGGGGGATTTGATGTTTAGAGTCCAAAATGGAAATAATTTCATCGATAGAAATGTTGGTCAATAAAAAAACAATGTCAAAACTAACTAGTATATCTGATATCTATACCCTCAGATCCCCAGCCCCAACCTATCTCGCTTATCTTTAGAGCAATTTCCTTATTTCGTTACGCCAGTTCACATCAATTTGAGTGTCAATTGTCCATTCTCCGGCATAGCCTTCTAGCCTAAATGCATTAAGTCTCCTACAATTACTATTTAAATGGAAATAAGCCACAATTAAAGGTTAAAATACGTTTATTGGCGTTTCAATTTCAACTTCGGAAATCGTTCTCAAAATACATTAGTAAATTAAACAAATTTTGTTTTTTGTTACTACAAACTTTACTGAAATGACAATTCAGACATACCTTATACATTTTAAAGTAGACGACTTTAAAATGATATTGCCAATATTGTTGAGTTGCGTTCCTGGGACGACTTTACTTATAAGATAGTTCATTCGATTACATGAAATCAACTTTAACTTGAGAATATCCGTCGGAAAAGATCATAACATGTAATTCGTCTTTAAAAAGACAAATACATGCCATGATGACAGTAAAATTCTCCTGTTAGTGATACCATAGTAAATTATCAGGGAAAAACCAGAAAAAAACCTCATAATACTATCCCGACATGGTAAGTATTTGATTGTGCATTTAGTTTACCTTCAATAAACACCAAATTCCGATTTTATATGTTTGTTATTTAAAAAAAAAAAAAAATGAAAATATCGGAAAAGCTTAAAAGGATAGGAAATAAATTCAACATTTCAACAACATTCAAAACAACAAACACTTTGAGATCTATTTTGTCCAAAACCAAACCTAACAATGAACAAGAAAGGACAAAGAATTGCATTTATAAAATACCTTGTGAATGCGACCAGTTTTATTTAGGTGAAACATCAAGACCATTAAATGTTAGAATAAGTGAACATCAATCCTATATTAAAAATAGAGAATTTGATAGATCTCAAATATGTAAAGACGCATGGGATAATGAACATAGGGTTCAATGGAATGATTCAAATATAGTACTAAAAGAAACGGATGGTAAAAAGAGAAAAATCAAAGAAGCGGCTCTAATTATGCTAAATGAGACCAATTGTGTCGCGAATTCCTCGGCAGAATGTAGTAGGATCTGGTTACCCATTTTGAAAGAGGAAGTTATTAAAAGGAAAATACCAGTATTGGTAAGTCAGTAACATATAGAGAATACATCATCTATGTTTTTTAAATAACAAACATATAAAATCGGAATTTGGTGTTTAATGAAGGTAAACTAAATGCACAATCAAATACTTACCATGTCGAGATAGTATTATGAGGTTTTTTCCTGGTTTTTCCCTCATAATTTACTATGGAATCACTAACAGGAGAATTTTACTGTCATCATGGCATGTATTTGTCTTTTTAAAGACGAATTACATGTTATGATCTTTTCTGACGGATATTCTCAAGTTAAAGTTGATTTCATGTAATCGAATGAACTATCTTATAAGTAAAGTTGTCCCAGGAACGCAACTCAACAATATTGGCAATATCATTTTAAAGTCGCCTACTTTAAAATGTATAAGGTATGTCTGAATTGTCAATATAGATAAGTCAGATAAAATTAAATTATTAGAAGAATTTTTCACTAAGTAACAAAAAACAAAATTTGTTTAATTTACTAATGTTTGTATTTTGAGAACGATTTCCGAAGTGGAAATTGAAACGTCAATAAATGTATTTTAACCTTTAATTGTGGCTTATTCCCATTTAAATAGTAATTAATTTAAAATGCCACAAGACAATAGCTTCAGAACAACACATTTTGTATAGTGAACATACTCCTACTTCTTGTTACATTTCATTTTATTCTTGTTATATTTTGTCACATATTTTTACTACATTGGCGCTTACAATTAGATTGTCAATATAAATTCTCTTTCAGCTAAATTTTCTTTCTTGCTACTATTAACTAAAACTTGTACATAATTTTAATTAAGTCAATATTCCCACTAAAGTCTTGTTATTATCGGTCGCGTTTATAAAATCATCTAAGAATAATTAGGGATCATAAATAAGGAGAAAATCACTTTACAGATTGACAAAAATCTCGTAGTAAGAAAAGTTTCTGTTTTTAATATATAAATTTTTAAAGAGGATGCCTTGATATAAAACAGAATTACAAAAGGCAGCTTTTAATTTTTATCTCTTTTTGAATAGCACGAATTATACGTTTCATTTCTTTTTAAAAAACCAACGAAGTGAGCTTGTCTCTGTTTTGAACATTTTCGATTCCTTCCAGTAATTTCTGAACGTTTTACATTTCAATTATCTCGTTGGGCTGAATATACGCAATAAAAATAATTTTTTTGTATTTCGCTGTCATTAAATCGTTATAAGTCTTCATTTTGGAGCAAGCGTTGAATAAAAAGGGATATTACATTTTGGCTGTAAAATGTACTTTTTTAGAAATTATCCAGTTGTCAGGTTATTTTTTCAACAGAAACGTTAATTAATACTTTATATAGGTTAATGATATTTTATGAAAATATAAATCACGATGTAATAAAAATTTTTATTTTAAAGGAAAAAAATTAATAAGTCAATAGACAGGACCGGGATGTTACATTATTGAATTATTTTATAATTCATTTTTCAAAAATAATCTGTAAAAATCTGAACATGGAAGCTAAGATGGAAACCATAGATTACAAATATTACATACCTTCTATTAAAAGTCCATTATAACAAGAAGCCTTACATACCAAAAACCGGTCTTAAGGAGTCAAGAGCAGATTGTAACGGTAAGTGTTACTTTTTATCTTTTTCTAATTTTATATCCTTAAAGGGGTTACGTGAAGTTGTTGTCAAGAAGTAGTGGACTACTAAGGAGCAGTGGGAAAGCTAAAAGTGGCTATATTGTGTGGACGATCTGAGAAGATTTAGGAACGCACAAGAGGAAGTGGGAACTCCCTAGCATGCCAGTTTAGGTACTTCAGGGGTTACCAGCCAAGTGGTTGGAACGGCTTTTTATCAGCAATATTGGCGTGCAGTCTTTACCTGCGATATTGGATAGGGAATGATTCTAAAATGTCAAACTACTCATCAGGAAGTTCGTGTCTAGTGTTGTGGAGAAGTTTAGCTGGGGGAAACGGAACTTTTCTAATGGGAAGGCTGGTGAGTATTTGCCCTCTATGGTTGCAAGGTGTCTTTAGTGTTCGTTTGGCTCTGTTGTTCGAGCCAGCTATGGTTCTTAGGATATACTTCCTGCTGACGGTTAGGATTCTGTCTTTGATTGGTGTTATATTAGCTAATATGATTATGTGGGCTGATGAATACGACCAGTCCTTTCTCAATCAGTATCTTAATTAACGGCGTTCGGTGGCCATGATGGCATTAAGTTGGTGTTTTGAGGGAGACATGGACGCATGCCTTGTATTCGACTATCGGACCTGGACATCGCGACAATAGGGAGATTTAATTAGTATAGCTTGAGTTTTGGATGGATTTATGATCACTCTCCATTTGTTGCACCATTTTATTACTCTGTCGAGATAGTTTTGCGACCGTTCGAATAAAGACCGTTGCTGCCCACGCTCCCTGTGAGAGCCCGAGGTAAGGATGGCCGTATCATTAGCGAATAGTAGGAGAGACTCCGATCCTTGCTGTGGGCGGGGGTTTTATTCAATAGTAAAACTCACAATAGTGATTGGAGCAAAATTGATGGAGTTATAAGCATTTATGAGTGAGTGAGTTAGGTGAGTGAAAATGAGGTAGGTGAGTTAGGTGAGTGAGTGTAGTAAGTGATTGAGGTGAGTGAGTAAGTTAGGTGAGTGAGTGGGGTGAATGATGTGAGTGATTGAGGTGAGTGAGTTCGTGAGGTAATTAAGTGAGTGAAGTAAGTAAGTGAGATGATTAAGTGAGTGAAGTGAGTGAGTGAGATAAGTGAGTGAACAAAAAAGAGACAAAGTACGTCGAAAGCATGTGCAATAAGATGCTCTAGATATTTAAGCGGAAATCACTTCGCTATATGGGCCTAGAATAGACGATACTGTGTGAGTATAAAAAAAATAAGTGATGGATTCGACCGGTACTTGATGGAAATTCATTTTATATAACAATAAAACACTGAAAACGTTTGTTTTTAAAACTTCCACATAATTTATTATAATATCTTATTACTACACCTGTTCCGGCAGAGTGCCTTTCTCAAGTGATTTATTTTGGTATGTGTTTACATTTTATAGTCTTTAACTGCATAGGATGAGGAGGGACAAACTGTTTGTTAATTTCCAAAGATTCTAATAAAGATAGCTTGAAGCCTTTATTTTGGATGCGAAGAATTTGAAATTCATCATTAAATAAATGATTATGCTTTAGAAGGTAAAGTGCTTACGTAGAATCTTTTTTACTATTAACGAAAGCCCTTTTTTGTTCTACTATACGTTTATTAAAAGTTCTACGAGTTTGACCGATGTAAGTTTTTGCGCAATTGCCACATTTAAGTTTGAATCACCGAAAAAGCACTTACACCACTGTATAAATGCTTGTTCTTTTGGTTCTTGTTATTTTTAATATATTTGCTTAATATCTTATTTGTTGTAAAATCTGGTTTTATTCCTTTCTTTTTTATGTATGTGGCTATTTTTGTTTTGTTTTTGAGTTTATGGTGTTAAATAAGTTTTATGTTGCTAACAGAAATATTTAAGTTGAAGAAAGCATTTTAAGTTACGCTTTTGCTTTAGTTACTTTTATTTTTATTTTTGTTAATCCAAATAACTTTCCATAAAGACCTTGTTTTTGTTTTTCTAACAATTTATTTCTCTCGAAGCAGCGAAAAACTTGTTTAAGATCTTTAAAAAGGAATTGCAGTTAATGATATATTAGACATACATAGATTCAGGTAGATAGATTATGTTCACGGCCTTTCTATTTCGATTATGTAATTATATTTACTGCATCCATTTTATAATCTCCAGATTTATTTTTCTGTGTGAAACCAGGTTGTTGTTTATATGCTGAGGAATTGTAAGATCTTATTTTTCGTACATAATATTGTTAATTCTCCACAGTTATTGCAGATTATTGGTTCTCCCCTAATTAAATATCGGTATTATTTTTTAAGCAGCTTCTCAAAACAAAACTCAAGATGAAAAATGATAATTAGATGACTTCCAGCGCTAAGTAGGTAGATATGACCTGACTGAAGTAGGTTAGATACATGGTAAGAATAGAACACGTTTATAACCGAAAAATATCTTTTCATAAAATTTATGTTGGAAATAAATCCTCGTAATGGAAATAATGTAGACTATATTAGTAAAAAAATCAAAAAGAGGATTTTGGTATTTGCCTTAAACAAAAAACTAGACGTTCCTTATATTCTACTTGTGGTCAAAATTACAAAGAAAATAATAATTCTGTAGTTGGTGTTAGTTAAATTTGTCGCTATAATTGAGAAATATGCACTAATAATTTACAAAATAATTTAGATACTACCAGCTGAGCTCTAAATAGTGGTACTTATTACAACCGTACAATCAATAATTTCACTTTTGTTAAAATAAAAAATAAATTTTACCAACCATATAATATTTACTTCTACAACCAGAAAATTTTAAATGCCATAAAAATATTGACGTTATTATAAAACGTGTGTAAGCTCAAAATATATAATTTTGTGAAATTTGTGTAGTTTCTTCCTTCTCCAATAATGTTGCCGAAAAAAATTAAACTGTACAATTTGAGTGAGCTTTCGGTCGATTGAGCACTCAGCCTGCAACGGTTATGTTCAAATTCAACTCAATTTACTATTAATATGATGTATAATTCTCTACTTAGTCTAATTGGATAATAGAATATCCAGGTTAAGGTAATAGGCTAGGGTCGATAATTTTTGAGACCAAAAAAATAGTAACAGGTAGAACACATTGGAAATAGAAGAAAATATAACAAAAATAACAGAAAAAATAATTTAAAGGCGGTATGAAGTCGAGAAATAAAAGGGAGGTGAGATTTTAAGGGTAAAAACCGGTTCATCACGATTTTTGACAAAACTACAAGTCGCATGGAAAATGTTAAATGGCAAAATAAAAAACTCTACAAATTTTGTATTAAAACTTTTTTATATAACCTCAAAATTTAATATACAGTGCGGGAGTAGAGTGTGGAAAGATATCTGTGACCCAGTATGATATAGCAACAAAATGTTGATTTTGAATATAAGATGGACTAGCGATTTAAAATTTTATATTTTCGACGTTGCCAAATGTGCACTTTCTAAGATATACGGATAATTTGCGTATTTTTAAATGGGACCACCCGTATATTTTACAATCTTTTGTTACAGATTTTTATTGCAGATGCAACATATAATCTGTTAATGTGGCGTATTAACATAAACTTTGCTTTTTAAATAACCCCATACAAATAATCGGGAGGTGTAAAATCCGGTAATTTTGCTGGCCATTCGATAACTCTTCTTCTTCCAAACCAACAATTTGAGAAGACTTAGCTGATGTGCTTGCGGATTCATCAACTTCTGACGACGATTAAAAGTTTGAAATATCCTTTAGCTAGATTTAGCTTTTATCATACTTATTTGTATGCATATGTATTTATTGTTTAATGTTTTTAGTACTTTAATATACGTTGCACTTAAATAACCTTGTATTAACGTAATAAAATTTTCGATTATCCTCTGTGTTGTAGCTGTGCCTACTACAATGATATATGCAAGGCCAGAATCGCTCGTTGTCGAAGAGTGTTGGGCGGGGTTTTTTTTTAAACATATAGAAACTATATCGTATCTTAAATCCAAGCACAATTAGATAATATGAAATTATAATTTATTATTGGACGCCACCCCTGGTTTGTCCTCGAAGGGGACGAGCAAAAAAAATTAAGGTTTATCGAAGGTTTACAAGAAAACTATACTTTATTATTTCTTAGTAATGAACAAAAAGAAAACATTAAAAGTTATGTCATCCCAAAAGGATACCAAAATACCATTTTATGTTTACATTATCATAAACAAAAAAGCTTTGTATCGTATTAAATTAAGAATTAGTTATAAAGTAATTGAATTTATATATTAACCCCAAATTTCGAAATTTTTTTACATTGAAAATAATATAGTTATTTATCAACTAGGAATAATAGAGAAAATAAACCTTTAAATAAAATTAAAACACTTCACTACATTTTCATTCTTTGAGTTCATAATCATTTCTCGTTTTCTTGAAAGAAGATATAATAAAAATTGGTACAACCTAAATCTGCTCTGTTTCTTTTCTTATTTAATCAGTCAACGAAATAAACCATTGATTCGGCTCCATCCTATATCAATCCACCACCATCCTAGATAAGAGGGGTTAGGTATTCCATAAAAAAAATATGGCTATTGGACCAGGATTTGGAATAACTCCATACCAATATTATCTTGAGACATATATCAGAAATATATCAGCATTATAGCCTCTCCAATAAGGGTCTAAAAATAAATATCTATCTGAAATATGGACAAGAAAAGGATTTCTTAGCTCACCTCTAAATGAGACCCACTTCGGAAACACG
This sequence comes from Diabrotica undecimpunctata, assembly GCF_040954645.1. NCBI lineage: Eukaryota > Metazoa > Arthropoda > Insecta > Coleoptera > Chrysomelidae > Diabrotica > Diabrotica undecimpunctata. The sequence goes on from NC_092805.1 coordinate 138,034,894, forward strand.
TCTTAACGGTTGGACGTTCTTAACAGAAAAGAGGGAGACGGTATTCTTACGCTCTCTGAAATTGGGCGTGAGTGACAAGTTGATGAATAGGCTCATCTACCGAATATATTTGGGAATTACAAAAGAATCCTTGAGTCGGCTACAGGTACTTGACAGATAGATGGGGTTAGTAGTTTTATTTAAAAAAATAATCGAAATTTAAAATGATTTTCTTTTAAATCTTTTGAAACGGTTACAGTGTTATCATTATTATGTTCAATTGCAAATGGGATAAGTCATAATGATTATTTGTGAAAAACGAGGTAAGTCACAATTATCTCTTTAAACATATTTTGTTCTCATAATACTCAGCAAAAAAATGTTAATCCATTTGAGAAAAGTACATGTAAACAAATTTCAAGAAGATTATCATTCTAAAAAACTGTAAAAAAATAATTTTTTTATACAATTTTAAATAGTATTTTTCTCGTTTACAATTGTATGACTTGTTCCCCTTTTTAAGCGCAACAGCGAAATGTAAAATATAAAACGAAAAAAACGCACTGACTTTAACAAAAAAAAAACAGATGTTTTAACGTTAGAATTTTCGGTTTTACCGAAAGTTCCGAATGTTCGAATGGGTTCCATCATGTTACTATTTTTTTTTCCTTTTTACCATTTTAAAAGGCTTTGTAGCTGGTCTATAATACCTAGTTTAACAGGAAAATTTATTATTCGGAGGAAGTGGAATCCACTGTATTGATAGTTTGGTTAAATAATATTTTTATCGATATTATTTTCATAAATATTTGAAATATTTGAACTTTATGATTTTTGCCAGCAATGCATATTATTCTTTACAGTTTTTATTAAAATATTACATATTGATTTTAATACCGTAATCCGATCATAAATGTTCGATGGTTGCACTCTACTACAAAATATAAATCTACTTATTTTCAAAATCGATTTCGTGAACATTCAAAAAATAAACAGCATAACGACATATCTATTTCCATCAGCGTTTTATTTACTTCCAATATTACAACCAAAACGTAAACTCTGAACCACGTTTATTGAATTCAATCGCTTTCTAAGGAAACTAATACCGAACACAAACAAAAAAGTATCTTACCTATCATGGCAAACAAGTCTGATGTGTAGTTAGCTTCTGCTAAGGAAGCGGCTGTTTCCGAGCTTCCTTCCTTATTCTTCTTTTTCCTGTTCAGCACGTAACTAACGGCTAGACCGAAGTAAGCGCCGAAAGCGTGAACGAATATCGAACCACCTGCATCTGCGACCTAACAACATATTTTTCAATTAGAAAATTTGTGTCAGTTGGGGTCGCGAACGGATCGTACGGCGGCGGTCGGTTTCCCAGATTTTTATATTATTGGGAAAGAAAATAAATATTATTTGTGAGAAAGGTCAAATTTGATTTAATTTGTAAGGGATGACGGTGTTATGTGAGAGGAATAATTTTTTTATAAAATACCCCAAAATGTTCGTCGAATTTAAAGGCTTAAGATAATAATAATTCCATTTATTTCTCATAGAAATTTTTAGAAATTGTCCAGTTAGGTAATTGTAAACTGTTGGAAACTGTTAAAAATAAAAAAAAATAATTTCTTATTTGCTTTAATTTATTTAAAAGAGATATGCTTAATTAGTATATGTAGTTATAACGAGGAAAGTATGCAAAATAATATAAAGAGCTATATCTCCGAAATATCATTTAGGTGTAGAGTATATTACATTCAATAATTTCAGTATATTTTTTTAAAATAAAAAATATGTATGATAATAAATTCAAAATAACAACGTTTACTATATTTCAAGAAAACCGAAATCTTGCGAGCAAAAAAATCGACTCAACAGTAAAATAAGTTATATTTTTTAAATACGCTGTTTGGCCAGTGTATGTCCCCATATACGAAAAATTAAAAGTAAAATAATGTGGAGGAGTAGCTCTATATATAAAGTCTGTACCTGTCTATAACTGTCCCTCATAACTAACATCGAAGCAGTAGCCGTAACAGTACTGGCCCCACTAAAGTTCAATATTTGTAGCATCTATATTTCATCAGATCAAACTCCGACTAAATCCGAATTACTTAATCTTCTCCAACAAATTCCATCACCTCGAATCATCACGGGAAATTTTAATAGCCATAACATTACATGAGGATCAAATAAAACAACACCGAGGGGAAATATGTTAGAAAACGTTTTTATCACTATGAACCTATGTCTACTCAACGACGGTTCTCCAACAAGATTAAATATGGCTCCGGGAACATTTTACGCCATTGATCTCAGCATATGTGAATCTTCGTTGCTTACTTAATTCGATTGGGTAGCACTAAAACATGTATATAGTAGTGATCACTTCTTAATCTTAATAAAATATACCGCTAATTTAAACACAAACACAATACCAACTCAAAAATGGAAACTGAAAAAGGCAAATTGGATTGAATTTGAGAAAATTGTATCAGACAGAATGAATCAGATTGAAATTTCAGACTCTATTGATGACACACTCACGTGCTTCAATCATCTTATACTTGATCCTGCTAATATAGGCAGAGGAAAATCTCAACTTAAAAAAAAACACAAACCTGTTCCCTGGTGGAATACATAATGTAAGGTAGCTCTTAAATTACGTAAGACAATTTGAAATCGATACAAAAAGTACAAAAGTATCGATCTATTAACAGAATACAAAAAACGAAGAGCTGAAGCCAGACGGATCATAAAAGAGTAAACACGAAAAAAGTTTAAAAAATAACAGGACAGCACACCTACCAACAAATTGTAAGTCTGGAGAAATAAAGAACGTCGTTACTAACTGGTCCACAGGATATAGTAAATAAACTAGCTAATACCTATCAAAAATTCACATCCAGCCAAACGAATTCCTAACCTAGAAACAATAGGAGGAGGCAGTACATATTACAATCTCTTGTAACAAAAATGTGTTAATGCAGCAGAAATTGTGCTAGAGGAAGTCTGGGTGACTCTATCCAGTGTAGCAAAAGGGTAAACTCTAAAATGCACCTTGATACACCAAAGAACTAATATGGGGAATAACGGAAGATGGAAGGGATTAGATAGAAATAAATTATGTAAAAGAAATAAATATGAATTTTATGAAGTAAATATGAATTTTAAAATATAACAGAATTAAGTGTTGGCTAGCGACTATGCAGGAGAATGACCACTTGACACTCAAAGAAGGATTCGGCCAATTTGCATGCCCTACAGAGACCGTAAGATATAAGAACTAATGACAAGAAAACCACCAAGAAATAAACAGATGAAAAGTAAAAGTTGCTCTAGTGAATACTTGGGCGACAGGAAGTTAAATGTTTTCTTCCGAGATATCTTGTATTGCTGAAATAAGAAAGATAGGTACTAATTGAAATATTAAATTTTAACCCAACTTTAATAAATACCAATTTTATGTACAGACTATTTTAAACACTTATATATGACCCATCACCTCTTATATACAATTAACATATCTATATTTACAGTAAAATCCCTGAATAATTATAAAACAATTTACCCCTGATATACCCCTTAAAAATTTCAAATTGTGACAAAAGTTAGATCCAATAATAATGTATAAATAATAAATATAATTATATACTACTCACTAATAGTTAGTTTTCGTTCAAAAATTGTTTAGGTTTTTAAGAAAAAAATTCTCTGGGATATGTGTGCACACAATAACCTAACAATGAGAAATTCAAGGGAGAGTTATAACCTCATCCCTTGGTAAACAATAAATAATTAAATTAAATTACAATGGTAAATGTTTTTTTTAGAAAAAATTGAAGATAGTTATTATTAAGGATAGTTTCTTTTATTAAAAATTGAACCAAAAGTTAAAACCTTGAAGAGGACATAAAAAAATTATTTAAAGTAATTGAATTAAAACCAAAAATAAGTCAGTTCTTCCTGCCGGTGTCCCTCGAAGATGATCCGGTGGAGAACTGGACTCAGGTGGTAACAAGATACCAAACCTGTATTCCCTGGATCAGGTACTATTGGACAAATACGTCACTTTGAACTGCTTCTTAATTTCCCATAAAAAAACCAACTTGAAACTCCTTCCCCTTATTAAGTATAACCCCAACTAAAAAATAATTCTTCCCCTGACTTGTAACTGGATTCTTGAGTAGGCTAAAAAAACAGTTGTGTTACTCCATGTTTTTTTTGTACATACAAAAGTTAAGGAAAAACACAAGGGTTATCAACCTTGGAAGGCGATACAAAAAATGTCAGCAAGTGACCTTATTGAAATAAAAACCTTAATGGTTTTCGGTAAATAGTGACCTTCGAATGGTGTGACAATGTTTTTATAATGTATGGATATATTAAATAGATAATTTTAACGGCAAACATGATCTTATATATTATAGAATAGGAAAAAAAAAGAAATATTAGCCGGTTTAACGGTATGAAATTGAAATAAATAATTGTTTGCTTTAATTCTTGAAAGGAAATAAAAATTTGAGATAGATATAGAATCTAATACTTATAATTTATTTAGGTATAAAACTTTTCCTTAATGAAATAAGGTGAAATATAACATGTATCAAATATATGAAATACCTATCAAAGACGAAATTAAAATAGGTCTGAATTTTACTAACAATGGCGGATGATATAAAGGATTTTTCCTTATAATTTATCTGTAATGTTATCTTACCGGCTAGGGTGATCCAACTGAAAATATCCTCGTACAAAACAACAAAATAACTCAAATGGTTTCTTCTAAAATAACAGCTCTTCACATAAAAAATAAACTTAAACCAAATTCGGGAAAAAAAATGGACTCCCAGCCGCTCTACTCTGAGATGTTTATTCACTCACATCCAGTTAACAAGTGATTTAACAAGCTGTCGGTTGAATGTATTTTCAGAATTTCACCGCTGAGGGCGCAGTCTAATGCCAACATCAGAAAATAAAATCTACTGGGAGTTATTTAAATATTTAGTTTAAGAATATTTCAATATGAATTTAATTTAGAACTAAATTAAAAGATTCCAGTCACAAAAAGAAGGTAAACGATTATTTAAGTAACGGACTCGTTACATTCCCCTCTTACTTGGAGAAAAAAAATTTTTAGTGAAAAAAAATTTTTTTTCTTTTACTTGACTGATTGGTTAGATGTAGGTTAACCAATACTTCAACCATATGTGGAGCAATCAAGAATCGAGAAAAAAAAATAAACTTATATATAAAAAATTATAGCTAGGGCAACAATTTGCCAAGTACAGCTATAAACTATATTAACTTACTAAAATACTTCCAAAACAATCTACATCGATTCACATGATTATAATTAACCACAGATTATGAGTGATGTAGAAATAAAGATATGGTTTCATCTAAAGAGACCCACATGTAACTAAGTACAAAGTCATGCTATTTAGAGTAAAGTTAAAGTAAGGTAAAACTCCAACATAGCATAGTATAGACTAGTAATACAAATACTCAATACAAATAATCCAAAATAATGTGAAATCGGACCCTGGTTCCAAAATTGACTCATCAATGGACAACAGATTTATAGAAGAGCATATCCAAGGAATAATCAATCAGGCAAATAGGTGGACCGATACACAATAATAAGTAATAGTAAAAATACCAACGTACTTATATAAAACAATATAAGTAACAATAAAAATACCAAATGTATAGACAACAATATAAGTGTCGAATTGGATGGTAAATCCAAAATTGACCATACAGTGGACAACAGATTTATAAAGTAGCATATCCAAAGATAATCAATCAGGCAAATAATGACCCAATTCACACTATAACCAACTAAACCAAATATGGTAGGTCCACATATACCCACATCCGGTAATATGTGCCTAACCTAAAAATTCATCAAATAAATTATTGGATCAAAATGTGGGACTAACGGCTTGAACAAAAGGACAGCCATAAAATCGATTCCATCCTGATGATCTGCCATCAGTACATTTGGGATCCAAAATAAAGACCAAAAATAAAAACTAGGAGGTGTTATAAACTCAATCATCCTAGCAAATGCAAAGCTGAACAACTTGAGCTCAAAAAGGTAAAGTACCAAAGCATGTGAACTGCTGTGGTAACTCCTTACAACAAAATTAACTTATGCAGATACTCGATAACTATAGCATGTAGCTACTACAAATTTATAAGAATATCTAGCATAAGAGCACTAAAAAGAGTTTAATGTGCCAGTAAACTCTAACAACCATAGCAAAATAGTAAGAGTAAGGTAGAAGTAATAACAAAACAGAACATCAAGAACGAGTAGACCAATTTCTGAAGAAACTGCAAATTTATAATTCGTTCTGATACTAATAAAAGAGAACAGGATAATTCCTAATTCAATATACCAAAATATAGATAAGTGCCTGAGGAAAGAAGTGAAAATAACTATAAATGGTCATTTGTTGCCAAAATATGGAATCACTATCCATAACTGTAATCTAAACATGCTAGCTGTAAAGGGAGCAATCCATGACTTGAATAAACTATTATATAAGTAAGAATAATAAATCAGCTAAGGAACAATTCTTATATTAGACCAAAGTCTGAAAATATTAAGGATTAAAGCTAAATATTCAAATCCTAATTAACATTAACAATAATTTACTGTCTATGGAAGACATTCTACTGCCTAGATAACTGTACACTTGTCATGAAAATGGTGAATTCCGAAATTCATTGAACAACTGGGGCCAACAATTGAACTAAAACTTCGAACCCACGTATTCATTCACATATACACAGGCAGAATAGTCTATATAATATAGGAGTGTACTAAAATTATGCATACTGATTATCTATATAAATTCCTAATGACATAACAAAAAACCATCCCACATAGCACATTCAGATACATGTTCCTATATAACTTGATCATGACCAATAAACGGAATCAAATCCATAAAAAAAATTACAACATTCTTTCCAACCTGGCAAAACAAGTAAGCAAAATGGGAACATAGGTTATACAACACATAAACATATAGCACAGTATAGTAGCATTACAATATTTAGTTCCATACCAATGCAACATCTAATATAAGTAAACACTCTAATGGCCTTAATAATTTTAACTTATTATAAACAGATACTAATCAAAATATAAGTTGTAGATATATCAAATCTGGTGATTAATAACAAAAATCTAAGAAAATATCAAATCGTAACCAAACCGAGCCAAAACAATAACAATCAAAGGAATAGGTTAGCTTAATAGACATTAAGTTAATCTTCCTCTGAAGATGAAGATGTTGCCTCATCTGTTGTATTATCAGGGAGTAAATCCTTTATATGAAATTGACCAATTCGCCTATTTGTCGAATTGTCTTTTAATTCATATATTAAAGGAGATATTACCCTAACGACAGTACAGGGAACATATTTCTGACAAAACTTAGCAGAAATGGCATCACCTTTATTTGATTTTACAAAATTCCGTTTCAAAACTCGATCGCCCACAAAAAATCGCAAATCTCGTTTCCTCAAATTATACTGATGCTGATTTCTATGGTAAGAAGCTTTCAACTTCTTCCTAATGTCAGCGAATATTGGAGGTAAGTTTTGGAGATCTTCCATACGGTGAAGTTTCTCAGAAATTTGAGGAAGAGTTGTTGAATTTTCAGAAATTAAACCGAAATAATCACCTGACAATGGAACATGCCTACCAAAATTAACATAAGCTGGAGAGCACTGAGTGGTTTCATGAACAGAAGTTCGAATGGCTTGAGCAACTGAATGAATGTACTGATCCCAAGCTCTATGATCAGTGTAAGTGTAAGATCGAAGAGCAGTAACAATGCTACGATTTACACGTTCAGTGTGGTTAGCTTGCGGATGATAAGCTGCATTGTAGAATATCTTTTGAACCTTATATTTACTTAAAAGATCTTTAAAGGCTTTAGAAATAAATTGTGGACCATTATCACATGATACTATTTGGGGAATACCAAATAGTAAGAACACTTGCTCCTCTAAGAACTTCAAAATAGCTGGAGTTGTAGCCTTACGAAGAGGGCAAACTAAAGGAAATTTGGTGAAGTAATCTACAACTACCAAACAATACGTATTACCTGAATAACTACGGGGATACGGTCCAATAAGGTCTAAAGAGATCATTTGCCAAGGAAAATTAATGTTCCTAAACGAACCCATTAATCCAGCTTGAGGTAGGTTACTCGGCTTGCATGTTGCACAAACTCTACATCTAGAGATGTATTTCTTAACTGAGTTGCGCAGACCAGGCCAGTAATATAACTCAGCTATTTTACTAAATGTTTTATAAAAACCAAAGTGACCTGATGTCACATCATCATGAAAAGTTCTCAAGACTTCATCCCTATTTGCTGTTGGGACTACTATTTTCCAATCAGACATATTCGATAAAGACTCAACTGGACTGATTACATGTTTATACAGGATATTATTCTCTACCTTGAAATCAGGATATCTGGTAGGTTCTTGGGTGATATTATGAATCATCTTTCGATACCAATTATCTGGAGATAAAGTGGACAGATCTAAAAGATTGATATCGAATGTACGTGACAACGCATCTGCAACCACAACACCATTGGCTTTGCGATGAACAATATTATAATCAAAGACAGAAAGCCTACAAATCCAACGGGATAAACGTTGTGACGGATTTTTCATGGAATGTAACCATAATAAAGAACTATGATCTGTGATGATAGTAAACTTACGACCCTCAAGATAGTACCGAAAGGCATCAAGACCATGGATAATTGCAAGAAGTTCTCTCTCTGTGGTGGAATAATTTTTCTGTGCTTTATTGAGCTTTTTACTGGTATAAGCTATTGGATGTTCCGAACCATCCTTCATTTGAAACAGTACACCACCTGAAGCAGTGTTGGAACAATCTGTCATGAGATAGAAATGCTCTTTAAAATTCGGAGATGTCATGACAGGTGCACTAGTAAGAGCTTCTTTTATACGCCGGAAAGCATCATCGGCTTCTGAAGTCCATGTAATAGTTTGGCCTTTTTTCCTATTTTTAAGGAGATCTGTAAGTGGAGATAACAAAGTAGAATAAGACGGCACAAACCGACGATAATATCCACACATGCCTAATATCCTACGGACTTGGGTAGTAGTCTTAGGTATAGGAAAATCCTTGATAGCAGTAACTTTATCAGGATCAGTCCTTAAACCTTTACTATCGACTACATATCCTAAAAATTTAAGACTAGGACGACAAAATTGACATTTATCTAAATTAATAGTTAAATTAGCCTCTTTGAGACGTAAAAACAACTTATCCAAAATTTCCATATGAAGAGAAAAATCAGGAGTGACAACCAAAATGTCATCCAGATAATAAAAAACATAGGGCTCTAACTGAGGACCAATGACTAAGTCCATCAGACGACACATTGTCTGAGGAGCTGAAACAAGACCAAAAGGCATAGTGACAAACTGAAATAATCCTTTCCCACTAACTGCAAAAGCTGTATACTTTTTACTTTCCTCACTTAAAGGAATCTGTAAAAAAGCTTTAGATAGATGGATAGAAGAAATATACCTAGCATTCTGGAGTTTACTTAGAATGACGTCTATTCGGGGAATAGGATAAGCATCCCGATTTGTAGTAATATTATTCAACTTTCGACCATCGAAGCAAACCCTAAAAGATCCATCTTTTTTCTTGGTTAACCACAAAGGACTACAGTAAGAAGACGTGGAAGGTTCAATGATATTCAACTCTAACATGGAATCAATTTCCTTTTCCAAGTCAACTTGCCAAGCCTGAGGAATAGGATACTGATATTGTCTAAAAGGTGTGGTATCTCCCACTTCGATAGTGTGAGATATTAAGGATGTACGACCTAATTTGTCTTTTGACGAAAGGGTTGTAAATTTAGAGATCATATTCTCTAATTGACTTTGTTCTGAACTAGATAAACTAGTAAAATCCTGAATAGCACTAAGTAAGGACAGATTAAATTGAGAAATAGAAAAGGAAAAATTAGAACAATTTAGTGTGCTATTAAAAGCATTTAAGAAGTCCATACCTAAAATTATAGAATTCTGAACTGAAGGAATAATATAGAATGTAATTTGTTTACATAAATCTGCTACTGTGATTTCAGTTTCAAATTTGCCTGTAATAGACTGAACTGTACCATCTGCAGTAGACACTTGCAGAGAAGAAATGGGCATAATAGAAATCTCAGCATTTTTCAGTAAAGCTAATGAATGTGAACCTATCACGGAAATGTTCGAGCCACTATCTAAAAGAGCTAAACAAGATTGTCCTAAAATCTTAATAGGAAGATAAGGTCTATTATCATTATGTTTTCTCACTAATAGCGAATTCAAATCAAAACAATTATTATCTGATTGATCAAAAACTTTAAATGGTACTAAACCAAACTTATTATCTCTACCTACACAATCAGAGGATGCAATAGGCAAACAAGAAGAATCAGAAATAAAAGAATCCTCCTGAATTGTGGTAGACTCTGGTATAGATACTGGAACTACTACACTGCTACTATTATGTTTATTACCAAGATTTGGGAAGATATTTGGGGAAGATAATCTATGCGAATCAAATGTATTATATTGAGAAGTTACTTCTTGGAATGACTTGGTGTGGTGTGTGTTGGTTTTTTTGGAACAACCCCTTTTCCTTTCCGACTGGAAGATGGGTTTGGGTGACTTGACGTGGTTGGACCAGTGATTTCGTTTGATGTAACGGTTTGATTCCCTGATGGGGGTGTGGACGGAGAAACGCTCAGGGGACGGACCTCCGATCGTTCGTTTCCCGAACACTTAAAGCAATTTCGTTTGAGGGTATTTTCCCTACCACAACCGTGGCAGAAAATACGGGTACGAGGGATGCCGCAATCATAAAAAGTGTGGCCAGACTCACGACAATTCCAGCACACTACAGAACTTACAACTGAGATATTACGCTCAGGGCCCTTAGATTGCCAAGAACGGTGCCTAAAAGGATTTTGGTGACCGAAAGAGTCAGAAGAGTGTTTGGAAGTGGTGGGAGGTTGAGAAGACCAAGATAAAGTTTCCTCCAAACGTTTACATTTCTCGGTGATGTCTGCTATACTGGTGATGTCTACTAAAGCTAATTGTTGGTGATAAAAAGGCAATAGACATTTTAGAATAATCTTAATTTTTGCAGAATCTGTTAGAGGAGTCTCAAGGCGACTACACATACCCAAAATGTTATTGATAAACATCGTAACAGACTCATTTGGCTTCTGTTTACGATTTTTGATTTGGTCTAGAAGGTCATCTTGAAAAGAATATGGTAGAAAATCAGATTTAAGTTTCTGAGCCAAATCAGACCAATTAGAAAAATTATTGCGGTTGTTTCTAAACCACGTAAAAGCTGCGCCTGTAAACAATTCAGCAGAAGCTGCAAAAAGATCATCTTCACTTACTCCTCTCGATACTCGAAGACATTCCACCCTATCCAAAAAAGAAATTACTTGGTCATAATGACCTTCACCAGAAAATGTAATGCCCCATTTATGTACCTGAACAGGTTTGGGGTGTAGAAATGAGTTAGCTGCTTGGACAGAAGAAATAGGAGTTGAAGTAGCAATTGGATTTACTCGTGAATCAAGTTCACCCTCTAGGCTAAGAATTCGGATTGAAATTGAGCGTTTATAAGATTGCTGATCCTCATTTGAACACGACAATAAATGAACACGGCCTGAGACATGAGCTAGACGTGATATCAGCCTGGAGTATAGGCTATCTTGGACAGTCCCTCTAAAATCGGATATCCTTTTAGCCAAATCATCCACAGTCTCATCAATCTCTTCTTGCTGTTCTAGAAAAGGAATACTTGTGGCAGAAATTTGTCGAAAGCTTCTGTTTCCTTCTTCTTGCCTTAAAGCTCCACGCAATAGTTTGCGTTTTAAATCCACATTGGAAGACTCATCAATATTGATGTCCCTAATCCTTAACTCATAATCTAATTCCTTGACTAATAAATGTTCTACCTTGAATGCAGACATTGTGAAAAAAAAATGAATAGATGAATAGACAAAGGAAATAATGTATTACCACTCCACCAAAATCAATTGAAGAATAATCTAAGGTTTAAAAAAAAATATATATATCTAAATAAATATATAACAACACACCACAAAATCAATCCAAGAATAATCTAAAGTTATTCACAAAAATTTTAAAATGGTTAAGTAAAGTTAAGTAAATATAACACAATCCTTGAAGCAACACACAATGGTTTCAACAAGTATATGATTAACAAATAATTGAATATAAAAACCCACCAATATTGGCTAATATATATATATATACATACATATATATATATATATAAAAATAGTAATATCTAAATTATTAAATTCTTATAGTTCAATAATAGTAAAATAGATTGTTAACTGTACACAATGATTAAGAAGGTGAGGGTTTAAATATGAATATAAGTAAACTGCAGCAATACAAGTATACCTATAAATGTAAATCTAATAAGAAAAGATAAATAAATAAGGAAGTTAAAAAAAATGAACAGAAAGCAACAGGAACAAATTAGAAATAATAAAGAATATTTTGCAAAGAGAAATATACTACAGAATGTACGGTCTGAACTGAAAATAGGCACCACGTTGGGCTCGCCAATGTAACAAAAATGATGGTAATGTAGCAGAAATTGTGCTAGAGGAAGTCTGGGTGACTCTATCCAGTGTAGCAAAAGGGTAAACTCTAAAATGCACCTTGATACACCAACGAACTAATATGGGGAATAACGGAAGATGGAAGGGATTAGATAGAAATAAATTATGTAAAAGAAATAAATATGAATTTTATGAAGTAAATATGAATTTTAAAATATAACAGAATTAAGTGTTGGCTAGCGACTATGCAGGAGAATGACCACTTGACACTCAAAGAAGGATTCGGCCAATTTGCATGCCCTACAGAGACCGTAAGATATAAGAACTAATGACAAGAAAACCACCAAGAAATAAACAGATGAAAAGTAAAAGTTGCTCTAGTGAATACTTGGGCGCCAGGAAGTTAAATGTTTTCTTCCGAGATATCTTGTATTGCTGAAATAAGAAAGATAGGTACTAATTGAAATATTAAATTTTAACCCAACTTTAATAAATACCAATTTTATGTACAGACTATTTTAAACACTTATATATGACCCATCACCTCTTATATACAATTAACTTATCTATATTTACAGTAAAATCCCTGAATAATTATAAAACAATTTACCCCTGATATACCCCTTAAAAATTTCAAATTGTGACAAAAGTTAGATCCAATAATAATGTATAAATAATAAATATAATTATATACTACTCACTAATAGTTAGTTTTCGTTCAAAAATTGTTTAGGTTTTTAAGAAAAAAATTCTCTGGGATATGTGTGCACACAATAACCTAACAATGAGAAATTCAAGGGAGAGTTATAACCTCATCCCTTGGTAAACAATAAATAATTAAATTAAATTACAATGGTAAATGTTTTTTTTAGAAAAAATTGAAGATAGTTATTATTAAGGATAGTTTCTTTTATTAAAAATTGAACCAAAAGTTAAAACCTTGAAGAGGACATAAAAAAATTATTTAAAGTAATTGAATTAAAACCAAAAATAAGTCAGTTCTTCCTGCCGGTGTCCCTCGAAGATGATCCGGTGGAGAACTGGACTCAGGTGGTAACAAGATACCAAACCTGTATTCCCTGGATCAGGTACTATTGGACAAATACGTCACTTTGAACTGCTTCTTAATTTCCCATAAAAAAACCAACTTGAAACTCCTTCCCCTTATTAAGTATAACCCCAACTAAAAAATAATTCTTCCCCTGACTTGTAACTGGATTCTTGAGTAGGCTAAAAAAACAGTTGTGTTACTCCATGTTTTTTTTGTACATACAAAAGTTAAGGAAAAACACAAGGGTTATCAACCTTGGAAGGCGATACAAAAAATGTCAGCAAGTGACCTTATTGAAATAAAAACCTTAATGGTTTTCGGTAAATAGTGACCTTCGAATGGTGTGACAATGTTTTTATAATGTATGGATATATTAAATAGATAATTTTAACGGCAAACATGATCTTATATATTAAAGAATAGGAAAAAAAAAAGAAATATTAGCCGGTTTAACGGTATGAAATTGAAATAAATAATTGTTTGCTTTAATTTTTGAAAGGAAATAAAAATTTGAGATAGATATAGAATCTAATACTTATAATTTATTTAGGTATAAAACTTTTCCTTAATGAAATAAGGTGAAATATAACATGTATCAAATATATGAAATACCTATCAAAGACGAAATTAAAATAGGTCTGAATTTTACTAACAATGGCGGATGATATAAAGGATTTTTCCTTATAATTTATCTGTAATGTTATCTTACCGGCTAGGGTGATCCAACTGAAAATATCCTCGTACAAAACAACAAAATAACTCAAATGGTTTCTTCTAAAATAACAGCTCTTCACATAAAAAATAAACTTAAACCAAATTCGGGAAAAAAAAATGGACTCCCAGCCGCTCTACTCTGAGATGTTTATTCACTCACATCCAGTTAACAAGTGATTTAACAAGCTGTCGGTTGAATGTATTTTCAGAATTTCACCGCTGAGGGCGCAGTCTAATGCCAACATCAGAAAATAAAATCTACTGGGAGTTATTTAAATATTTAGTTTAAGAATATTTCAATATGAATTTAATTTAGAACTAAATTAAAAGATTCCAGTCACAAAAAGAAGGTAAACGATTATTTAAGTAACGGACTCGTTACACTCTGACGATTTCAACCCAATCAATATAACCTTTAGTTATGGGGAGTTTCAAGAAGCACTTA